>NC_139942.1:27912419-27924919 GCF_963454915.1 Gymnoscopelus microlampas | reverse complement strand
CTATTATGACATGCCCAGAATAATGATGCTAGGGTTCATGTTCTATGTTCATTCATATCATATTTATGTCTGTAATCGTCTACTCAGTGACTGGGGAAACCCTCGTATACACATTCATATTATATTATTATGGCAGCATACTATAAAATGCAGTGAAGGGCAGGGTGAATGTGTAGCCTGCTCTTCTGGCAGTAGTTATAGACGGCAGTAATACACCATGATCAGCGGAAAATGAATCCCTGGCTTTGTCCCTCCCTCTGGGAGACAGCTGCCCCTGTCACTGTCCTGTGTCCGCCCGCTGAAACACTTGCTGATGAATCTGTTTCACATGTCTTTACTTCAAAGCAATACTTGTTATTTTTGTCCTGTCTAGTTGACAGTTTGTTTGTTGCTCTGCTGTATCAATGTTTTGCTGTATTGGGGTTTCGTTATCCCTCGTCACTCCATAAATGAACATTAATCACTGACAATAGAACCAGCATCCAATGATGAAGGGGAATAATAACTCAGTGAAATCCTTGTCATGGGGTCTTGAGTTCTATTCTGCATGTTGCTGTAATGCAAAATCACACACATTTAATGCAACAATATTAATAATACATATATATATTTAAGAAACTGTTTTCTGTTTTATTCCTCTGTGCAGCCGGAACGTCACAAGGGTATTGTAGCCTGAGGCCTCTGAACCAAAGTCAATTAATAACTCGACTCCCTTAATCCCCTTAGCCCTATATGTTCATACATATGCGAGCCATTATATCCACTTAATCAAGCCAGTTATGGGATGAATGCACACACACACACACACACATGAATGTACATGCACTCACACACACACACACACACACACACACACACACACACACACACACACACACACACACACACACACACACACACACACACACACACACACACACACACACACACACACACACACATGCACAATTGTTAACTAATGCTTTGCCATAACCTTGGGGCTGTTGGGAGGTGGCGAGGCTGAAGTGATGAGCAAGTGCTGGTAGAGGGCAGTATAGAAGCAGCTGCTGCCACTGATCCCAAATGCAGGTAAGGATTGCACATGGTTAATTTAGGCTCCGTCGTAGGACAGTGTTGCACGGCGTAAATAGACGATCTACTGACAAGCTCAAGACGTCGCATTGTGAGCCTGTACTGTAGGTTGGTTATTTTTGGTGCGCAACATTATTGTACAGTATGGAGCATACATTATGACAAAGTATCGGGCTTAGGACTGCATCATGGACACTGCAGCATACAGTGCAGCATTGCATTGATGGATTGATGCTTTATAATCCTGCCTTGTGCAGTTGTCTGTTGTCAGCACTCCAGGAACCTCATCTGAGAAAGGTATCTACAGAGGTATTTCACTTGAACACTTCTGAGGCATTTTTTTTACACATCTATTCAGACTGTTGTGCGCACCCCAGACAGTTTAAAAGTTGCTTGATTCTGTATTTAGCTATTTCATATTGATTTGATCAGACCCCCCCCCCCTCTCCTATAAGCCCATTACACTTCAAACTCCACATTAACCATGTTAGACTCATTGAAAACACACATCCCCGGTTCCGGTGACTGATATTGTTATTTTAACGCATGAGGGAACTACCATTTTGTGATTCGTTATTTCATTATGTTATGATTTTTAGATGATGGGCGTCTGTGAACAGCTAATCTCAGGCACCACTGGACCGATCGGCAATGAAACTTTGCAATGCACACTCCCAGTAGGAAGAACCTCCACCCCAAATCTTTCAAATCGGCCTCATGGAAGTGCTGTAACAGGCTGCATCACGTTTGTCCTATAACTCTTTAGGCGTAGGACTATGTCCTGAGACTTGCAATCAGTGGCAGGAAGGAGACACTGGGGATCACGCTGGTACGGAGGAAGTCGAGGAGAGTACATCCCATCATGATAACCGACCTCGACTATGCAGATGTCATTTCCCTAGTCCCGGATACAGCGGAGAAAGGAAGAGAACTACTACTGGCAGTAGAAACGGAGTGCAGGAAGATCGGCCTCAAGCTCAATGCCAAGAAGTAATGGCAGGACATGGAGGACAAAACCATTGCAAATATCTCAAGCCTGGACTGCTTCAACGGAACAGGATCAGAAGGTCCGGACATGGGAGAAATCCTAAACTGTAATGTAATGTTGCATCAAGTCCATGCATGAAATACATTAAATCTACGAAGGAAAAGTAATTGATGCATTGGAAAGACAATATCAGTCAGTCTCCAGAACCAGGGAGGGACGTAGTATGTTTAGTCGAACATGGTTCACGTGGAGTTTGAAGTTGAATGGCCATGGGCTTATATATATTAATTTGTCTGATCAAATTAATATGAAATATCTAAATATTGAATGATACAATAATAAATACATTAAACCAGTTAACTCTATTTTTATATACATACAAAGCGTCACATCTGCAACATGTTGTGAGCTTGCACATCTGTTGTAGAGCTTGTAGATCTGCTCACACACTCACGCGTCATGCATCACCGTCGTACGATGGAGTATAAATCAGGCTTAATCAAGTGTGTGTGTGTGTGTGTGTGTGTGTGTGTGTGTGTGTGTGTGTGTGTGTGTGTGTGTGAGAGAGAGAGAGAAAAAGAGAGAGCGAGACAATATTGCAGAGTAAAATTCTCAATGACATTTTACACTAATTTTGACATTTTACTGTATGTCAGCTCTGGAATGCCAGAACCAGACAATGCCCCCCCCAGAAGACTTGTGATAGAGTAAGAGGCAAGAGCCATAGAAAATGAACATGTGAGACAGACAGACAGACAGACAGACAGACAGACAGACAGACAGACAGACAGACAGACAAACAAGAGAAGAGAGAGACAGAGACAGAAAGGGACCATTACACAGACAGAGGGTGAGATACGCCCGATTCATACGGCGGTGTCGGGTGTCGAAAACAAGCTTGCTTCTTGGTCGGCCTTTTTCGACGCACAACACCTTCTTGCGAGGAAGCATAAATTAGGCTATACAATGAGCGAGATGGCATGAAAAAGATACAGAGAGAGAGCGAGTGGGCATGGGCCCCAGACACGATTACCCTACGATTACCCCAGCTGCTCTCTCCCAGCTGCTCCCAATTGCTCCAGTGCTCCTCCATCCCACCGTCACTCCCTCCACCCCCCACCTGCTCCATACACTCATCTGTGACTGGGATGTTTGTGGCTTATGGATCCTTGACAAAATACTCCTGAATGGTACTGCTTAGCTGTTGTCACACACTGCTCCAAAGTGTGTGTGTGCGTGTGCGTGTGTGTGTGTGTGTGGCTTTGGTATTGCACACTGACAGGGTGGTGGTTAGAATCTCACTCTAAAAGCCAGTAGAGCTCAAGTATGAATTTGAAGTTACAAAAAAAAAAGTGGGGAGAGGAGTGCTGTATGGACACAGTAATAACCTGTCTGGAGGGCCTCTTAGGTAGGGGCAGAAACATGAATTCAATTGAGAAGCAGTGACCAAGGCACTTAATTTGAAGTGGCAAGTTCAGAATGGAACAGTGAAGAACTCGAACTGGCAATAGCAGCTTTCATCAGGTAGTGATGAAGAAATATAAATTAGGCTTAACCACTTTCAGTTTTTTTTCAGGCCAAGGACCACCTTAGCTGATAGAGAGATAAAGCACGGACCCACTACCATTATTACAAACCCACTACTAAAATTGGCCCTAAAGGTATAGTTTAATGTTGAAAATGGGTGGTATTCCCCTTTAAGTCTGTTCAGCTCAGAAACCATTTCCCCAAAACATGCAAGTTTAGTGACCCAGACATTGTCACTGAAATTGTCTGCCAACTCTGTGTTGTTTTGGACAGGTAAAAACTCCCGAATAGACAAGCACAACTCCAACACAATGTGACAATATTGTTTCACATGAAAGCCATTGAACGTCAGAATGGTAAAGGAGAGCAGTGTGTTTTTCTCCCACAGCAGCACAGGGTAGAGAAGAGACGTGTTTGCAAAGCACTTGTCATGACAAAACTGACAGCTTTCTTGACACAGAGTCCATAACATTTGACAATTCAGCACTAATTTCTTTGGCAACGACTCGAGTGACTACCTGTGTAGCATGCAGTGCATCGTGTGAAACTTGTAGAGTCAACCAGTGCCCGAGCCAACCAGTGCCCAAGCCTATATCATTTCTCTACAACAGCCCACTTCACATAGCCCACCCTATAACTCTTGAACCGTAGGTTGTACAATCAACATCTTTTTTACCCTAGATTCCTTCATGACGGAACCTATAAGCCCTGTTTGTGCCATACTACATTTTCTGCCATCAGAAAACACTGATTGAATCTACAGCTTCACATTCAAACATACATATCATCCTACCTACATTAAAATTGGCTAATGGGAGGGCAGGTGGGTGGGCCGGCCGTCGGGTGGACCACGGCCACGTCATTTTGACATAACCATAAAACAAACCCAAAACGGCCATATATAATATACATATATCATAAACAAACCCGATACGTCCATACCGTACATAGGCATGTCCCGACTCCCTATGACTCAGACATAACTGTAAAATGTCTTGGTGTTTGGGTGGAAAGTTCACTGGCAACACACACTCCTACACCAGTATGCCTGTCAGAGCATAAGGACCAGGCCAGGGTTTTAAGTTTCATAGAATGATCTATTCGGACATATGAGGATGAACAAATGGTGATGATGATGATTGAACTGGGTATGAAAGGAAAAATGGTAACAGTCAGTACAAACAAACAAAGGCATAAATGTCAAATAAACAAATACTCCAGGTCAAGGAACATACTGTACATACTAATAAACAGGAAAGGAACATGCATAATAAACAGGAAAGGAACATACATACATACTAATAAACAGGAAAGGAACATGCATAATAAACAGGAACGGAACGTACATACTAATAAACAGGAAAGGAACAGAACTTACTTAAAATGCATCAAGTGGACATATAACATGGAGTACTAGCCAGCATTACCTCTTAAGACAAATGTTAGATCTGACACTACCTGGGCCTTTATAGACCTACCTCAGGTGTGCCAAATTAGGCTAAAACCAGGCTCCACCCACCACTAAGAGAATTGATTAAAACCACAGAATCCAACTCCACCCACTGCCAGCCAGAGAGTGAGAGGATTTTGTACAATAACCATAAACAAACCTGATACGCCCACATATAGGCAGGTCACCATGACTCAGACATAACCATAAACAAACTTGATGCGCCCATTCTGTATATAGGCATGTCACTATGACTCAGACATAACCATAAACAAACCTGATATGCACATATATAGGCAGGTCAGTATGACTCAGACATAACCATAAACAAACCCGATGCGCCCACATAGGCATGTCACTATGACATGCATAAAAGGGACACAGGTGGACAGACAGATACAGAGATCTCCATATATGGGCACAAAAGAGACACACACAGACGGGTACTCTGACAAAGTCTATGAATCAGACATATGGTCGGATCGGCGGAGTGACGTAGGTGTGAGGCTCAGCCTGAACTCTAGATGTGAGGGCCTGAACCTCTAGTAAAATAAAATAGGACTATCGGCTAAAACCAATACATTATTTTGATATCGGTTCGATACTGATATTGCATTTTCAAGGCCGATATTGCCGATACTGATATGATGACCGATTAATCGTGCATCCCTGTCCAAAAGTAAAGGCCCCTGCCCTTGTTTGATAGCTACATTTTTTAAATACATTTTCATAATAAAATGAGAGTGGGAGATCCGACCTTGCACTTGGTCCTGTCACTCTGGATATAAGCGTCTACTAAATGCCTAATTAACAAAATTATAAATTATAAATCAACCACACACCTTCGGGAAGGTCAAAAGGGAGATGCTGCCACAAGCACACACGTATACGCATATGCACGTATGCACGTATGCACGCGTGCTCACATATCATTCTTGTTGAGCCAACTTGCTAAAGCCGCCTAGGTTATCAGAGAGGTGCGTCTCAAAGTGACGCTGCTGTTAACCACTTAAGCACTATATACTTTGTTTTACTACAAATATATATATTAAAACACTCACATGTTGCAATACGTTGTGAGCGTGTACATCTCCTCTTGCTGAAAGTTTCTACATTTGCATAAATGTTCAGTAATCTTTGACGATAATGACATGCCCATAATATGGAAGCCAGGGTTAATGTGGTAAAAACACGAAGCACGCCATTCAATACCTGTATTTAATCAGAGCCACGCTGCTTGTGGAACATCTAGCCCTCAGCCACATCAATGCTCTGTGTTTGTATGTGTGTGGGGGGTGAGTGGGTGGGTGAGAAGTTTTCATGTGTGACTCATGCACAAACTCACACCTTTGTGAGGCTCACCAATGTGTGTGTGTGTGTGTGTGTGTGTGTGTGTGTGTGTGTGTGTGTGTGTGTGTGTGTGTGTGTGTGTGTGTGTGTGTGTGTGTGTGTGTGTGTGTGTGTGTGTGTGTGTGTGTGTGTGTGTGTGTGGGGGGGGGGGTGCGTGCTTGGCGTGTGTGCTTATGTGTACGTACTCATGTCCAATTGTGTGTGTGTGTGTGTGTGTGTGTGTGTGTGTGTGTGTGTGTGTGTGTGTATGTGCGTGCACGCATGCGTGCGCATGTGTGTGTGTGTGTGTGTGACACAGTGTGTGTGTGACACAGTGTGTGTGTATGTGTGTGTGTGTGTGTGTGTGTGTGTGTGTGTGTGTGTGTGTGTGTGTGTGTGTGTGTGTGTGTGTGTGTGTGTGTGTGTGTGTGTGTGTGTGTGTGTGTGTGTGTGTGTGTGTGTGTGGGTGTGTGTGTGTGTGTGTGTGTGTGTGTGTGTGTGTGGGTGTGACAGTGTGAGTTTCAGATGGAAACATAATACTAGAGGAAGCAGAGACTACAAAGACATGTGGTACAACTACTCTGTACAGTAAAACTGCTTTTTAAGAAATTAAAATGGCGTCTCGCTCCTCACTAAGTGGCCCATTAAGGAATATACAAAGCTTAAGGGTTTAGAGTTGGCCCCGCTCCATGGTTTACAGTAAGTGCCACTGAAGACAGCTCGCCTGAAACTGACAGGTGTAAACAGAGGCGAGGACAGGGGATCTAATACACTCTGTGGTCAAACGATTTTAGGTTGTGGGTGCGGTGGCTATTTGTTACGAAACACAGATAGTTTAGGCAAGACATTGCCTAAACTAGTTTATTAATTTATTATATTCATTTTGGTGCAAGTTTCATCGGAAGTATAATATACAACATGGTCTGTTTAGAGTAGTGGGGTAAAATATACACATTATTGGGCTTAATATAGCCATTACCGATCAAAAGAATGCTTTGCATTGGAATGGAGGTGCTTTGCTGAATGGCATCCACGGCTGTCACGAGCCCGAGCCTATTGTACTCCGCTTACTACATAACATAACATTAGGATGGAGGATTGCTCTGTTGTTAGGCCAATGACATTTGCATCAATGAGGCTTGGATCCTTTCAGGCTTTGCCAAAAAGATTCAGGTTTAAGCTGGATTTTTTTTATATAAAAGGCAGTGGAGAACATAAATGTTTTTAGCCTGGATTAAAACGGTTCAGAGTTGGCACAAGCCTAACATGTCTGGAAGTTTGTTCCAACTTGGCATAATAACTAAACACTGGTTCATGCTTTAACTCTGGGAAGTGGGAACAGTACTGTAGGTAGACCAGTCCCGGATCACCAGAGACTTCTCAAGGGTTCATAATGTAAAAGGAAGTCGGTGTATTTTGGCCTTAAACCAATGAGTGATTTAAAGATGATCACCAATACTTTAAAATCAGTTCTATGACTCACTATAAGTCAATGCAAAGATCTGAGCATTGGTGTAATGTGTGTTCAGCTTTCTTAGTTCTAGTTAGAACTGAATAATATTTTTGGGGAGTGATCTGAGAGAAGACCATTACAGTACTCTAACTTGCTGTTTTTCTAAGTCTTGTTTGTACAGGAATCCTCAAAATCTTGATGAGATGATAGGCTGACTTTGTATTTGCTTTAAAATATTTATTACATTTTGATGATCTGAATTACCCAGAAACTGAAAGATTCAACGCACTGGCAATAAATGTTTGTAAAGACAACAATTCCCTTAGATGAATGTCAAGATACAAACGCTGGAGCTGGTACAAAAATAATTGTATATACAAAGCAAAATCATGGGTACATTTTTGCACTTTCAGAGTTAAATGAACACTCATTCTGCCCCTGCTGTGTACGAAGATACACAGCAGGCTGTAGTAAATAGTGTTGTTGCCTACATATTCAAAGAACCCTGCGGACATCCGAACCAGAATGAACAAAAACACAACAGGCAGGTACACTGCTGGTCAGCCGCAGAACTCAATTCGTTGCTTCTCAGCATTGGCTCTACAGAGCAGAATGTGCTAATGTACTGTACAACAAGCCTGTGGCTAGCTAGATAGCCTGGGCTCTCCCATGTGTTTGCCACTTCCTCCGCCCACGTCTCCCCTCGAACCCCCCTTACCATCATCATACCCTGCACTTCCCCCACCACCTGCACCCTCATGCCTCTGCGTGGGTGGGTGCCCTCTCTCTCTCTCTCTCTCTCTCTCTCTCTCTCTCTCACACACACACACACACACACACACACACACACACACACGTCTCTCTCTCTCTCTCTCTCTCTCTCTCTCTCTCTCTCTCTCTCTCTGTGTCTCTCTCTCTCTCTCTCTCTCTCTCTCTCTCTCTCTCTCTCTCTCTCTCTCTATCTCTCTTTCTCTGTTTTGCTCCAGCTGCCCTGCCATGCATAATTAAGCCTCAAGTGGAGGGGCTCCCTCCCTCTCATCTTTCTCTCCCTCTCTTCTCTTCTCTGCCTGGCTGTCTTTCCCTTTTCCGGTCTCTCTGTGTTTTCTGTCTCATATACTCTGTCAAAGGCTGTCCATGGAGAGTAAGAAGACCAAGTTCCGAATTCCTGCTTGGGTGGCCGAATGGGTAGAAACAGAACTTAACTCCTAACTGCTCTCTGGGCGCTCCCACTGCTCCTACAATAATGCCTAGGATGGATTAAATGCAGAGGACACATTTCACTTTCATGCAAATGTACAGTGACAAATAATACCCCAAAGAAGTGGGGTCCAAATTATTATTATTGTCATCCCCGTCTCCCTGTCCCCTACAACAGTGGTTCCCAAACACTGCTGGTCCCTCCCCCAGGGTATCTATACATTTCTAAAGTTACAATTTAATGACTTTTAAGACCTTTTTAATACCAATTTGGCAAAACTGTCAAATATTACACAGGAAAGAGGCAAACATTTTGAAAATAGTTGATCTACAAGCTCACTGCGAGGCGTTGTGCGTCTATTTTCACAATATTTATCTGCGGAACAGAGTCAAATGCAATGCCTATAATTCCAAGTGCTTGTCAGGGTGGGGGGTCCCCAGTTCAAATATGACTATTTTGGGGGGTCACGGCCTGAAAGGTTTGGGAACCCTTGCCCTATAGGGCCCTATGCCAGGTGTGTCTTGTTAAGTGATCATGTTAAAATGCTAAATCACACCACCCCCACTGCCGCTAACCCACACCCCTGGCCCCGGGCGTATCGCTTCGTGAGGCCAAAGTGTCTCTGGTTTCACTAAGCGTTGTCACTCTATCCCATCACTCATCAATACGCAATGCGGGATCTCCGTCAGCCCACGTGCGTCACCTCCATGTGTAGTATGATTTCCATATTATTGTACTACTGATTCAATAAATTACTACTTGTGTGGCCACAATTTTGGACTCACACCGTACATAATTCTTATTTACATAGTGACTGATCAAGTTTAGCTCCACGAGTGTCTCTTATTTTTCTTGTGTATTTCTTACGAGTCTATGATGCTGAGTTGCCTGTACAGTATGTATGTGCACAGCCAATTCCTTTAAGGGCATTACAGGAATCAATCGATCAATTTGGTTCGTCTCTCAGTGTAAGCCTTTAGTGGCTTACACCGGTTCACACCGGTCATGACACAATTCAATATTCTATGTCTAAGTCTATGTAAAGGGGCAACATCAATAAATATTTCCCGTTTTTGCTCAGAACAGCGTGAATCGCATGATTTGCACAAGTTGAGTGACAGTCAGTGTGTGTAGGATGAGGGTAAATATCACAAAATGTCACGTCCGAAATGAATGCAACGGACGTGTGAAGTGAGGTGATTATTTTGACACCTATAGAGATGATAGGGGGGGGGGGGACTATTGAGTGCACTGCTGTAGTGTAACTCAGGTAATGCATTTTCCACCAGGTCTGTACCAGTGATCCACAGGTGGCCCTGTCTCCAGCTTTAAACCTTTACAGGATTTTAGCCTAGTAATGTAAGCAGCTAGTGGCTGCTTTCTCAACCATGACTGACATTAGGCTTGGATGTCACTGATTCAGTAATATGTGGAATGGCTCAGCAAAAAGCAACTGGTGCCAAAAGGACACCAGCGGAGGATGTGACACATCAGGTAAGTAGAGCTACTCACAACTCATGGTGATAACTTATCTAGTGTACAACAGAGGTAAACTCAGGCATCGATTATTTCTGTTAATTGCAGCCAAGAGTAAAACCTTCCATGATTTATGGTGAATTCACAAAACTTTTACTTTTCCTGGAATCTGTCAGCGTAAAAGTCCTTACTGCAAATCATGTTATGTTTATTCAAAATTTTAACAAGGGTCTTAGATGTCATGAGTAATATATGGCACAGCGAGAGGCACTTCCTGTGTCAGACATTTCTATAGCTCCAACTTGAGCCAAGTCCTGATATAATCCGAGGCCATCTGTTGGGTAGATCCTTCGATATGCTAATTGAGTGGCGCCAAACTTTACCATTTGCAATTAAGCCTGCCAATGTCTTTGAATAGAGTAAATGCAGTGGCGGAAAAAGTACACACATTTTTTACCTTGCGTAAAAAATATCAATACTGCAATAGAAATACTCTGTTACAGGTAAAAGTCCGGAATTCAAAATGTACTTGAGTAAAAGTACAAAAGTACTGGTATCAAAATGTACTTAAAGTACCAAAAGTAGAAAGTACTCCTTATGCACAATGTCCCCTTTCACAACTTTTCAAATAGTAGAAAATGTAGAAAAATCTTTTGAAAATAGCTGATCTACAAGCTCACAATGCGTCACATTGCGACGCATTGTGATAATAATCAAAATCTACAAATTGGAAATACTCCAGTAAAGTAAAAGTACCTCAATATTGTACTCTATGGTGGATGTTTTTCTTTAAAGGCAGTGTAGTAAGTGTGGGAAGACACATGTTATATAACTGTTGTCAAAAGGAATGACCTCTCCTAACCCTAAAGAGAATGCAGAATCTGCTGTGAATATTATACCATAAATAAAAATGCAGGATATGTGCAATCGTGCATATGAAATACTATCTGAGAAATAATGCTACTGTTAATGCTAATGTACTGTAGGCTAATCAAATAATCGAGGCAGGTTTTTTCTTCTAATCAACAAAATCAATTAGTCTGATTAACCACTTAAGCCCTGTTTTACACTTCATTGTACAATGGTGGCATGCAAAAATAGTAAGCACATGATATTTAAAGTACAGATCTAGCTACATAATTGTACATTTATCGTAATCGAGGCAAAAGTTTAAAATAATCATGATATTGATTTGATGTCATATCGCTCAGCCGTGGAATAAAGTATTTCATGATATACATTTTGATCATCTTTTATGGGAAACAAGATGATCGCGGCTGTTCGGGCAGCTTTACGGACCGAAAAGCTACGTTGCACCAGCGATGCAACTGATATGGCCATATATGGATATATGAAGATCTCTATCTGTCAGTCCTTGTCCCTTTTATGGGCATATATGGAGATCTCTGTATCTGTCAGCCGTTGTCCCGTTTATGGCCATATATGCTGACTGATTTGTTGGGGCCTGCAGCCATGATGACACATTTAGGTTAGACAGCACTGTCCATATTTGGCCGTAGCTGCATTGGGAAGTCCTTATATGGTTATGGCTTGCCGATGTGGTTCGGCCGCCTGTCCAAGGCAATTTTAAGATGTGGAAATATTGGGCCTTAAATATACTGTAATTAATGGAGTTTTATACAAACTGTACATCGTGTAAGTACAGTAACGGTGCAGAAAGCAGCTTATTATATTTGTGAAAAGTGTGGAGTTATTTGGAGCATTCCCGCTCCACACTCCATGGGTGTCCTCCTCAGTTTTGGTAGACAGATGGTGGTGCTGTCATTCACTTTAATTGTTATTGCTTATTGGTCTGATCTCAAGAACTAGCTTTTCAGATAAACACATTTGGTTGTGTTTTGTGATGCTTTATAAACTCAAGTTAAATATAGCCCCCAGTTTCCTGTTACGCTACACTCTCCTACCAACATAAAAAGGAAATCAACAGTATTTTTATTCACTGCTCAGAAAAGTGAGTGAGTTGACATAATGGGAACACGGCCATATC
>NC_139942.1:27889919-27909919 GCF_963454915.1 Gymnoscopelus microlampas | reverse complement strand
TCTATCACATACATTAGGGGTTAAGAAAGGAGCGGGTTTTTCGGGGAGCATGTTTTATATGCGGTCTTCGATTTCTACGTAGTGGCCCGCGGGCTCGTCCATCACTGTTCCACAAGGGGCACCGTTGTGTGTGGGGCCCCTGACAAGGGGCTGTCGTGGCACCACCATCCATCAGGGGCCGCTCCCTTGCTTGCCCCACCTCACCCCCACCCCCAGTGCCCGATACGCAGGAATGGGCACAGATACAGTTGTGGGACCCAACCTCTTCTTCTTTACCTTTGTACAGGTGACGCAAACACTTGCAGCTATCGATCATTAGATCTCTGCATACAGTATGTGTGTGTGTGTGTGTGTGTGTGTGTGGGGGTGTGTGTGTATGTTCAGGGTGTGTATGTGGAGTAAGCATACTGTATGTAAATGTGTGGAAACAGCTTTTGTGTGTGTTGGTGTTCTTTATCGCTCTGTGACCTCTGTGGGAGTATTTTTTCTCTCTCATCTCTCAATGTTCTGGAAGGTGTGTGGACGCTTGACAGAGGAAGGTTGGGAGATAATTGTTCTCCTGCACTGTCACCAGGGTGGAAGGCCGGGGGGAGGGAGAGAGAAGAGAGAGAAAGAGAGAGGGAGAAAGAAAGAGAGAGAGAGAGAGAGAGAGAGAGAGAGAGAGAGAGAGAGAGAGAGAGAGAGAAAGCAAACGGTTTTGTGCACGGTTGGCTAAGCTTTGACGCCGCTCACCCGTGCAATGATACTTGGGTCAAAGCCATTAAGAAAACATGAGGTCACGCCTTCTATATGGTATAAATGTAGACCCAAGCCGCACAACCAACAAGGGAGAAGGCATTCATCAGACAATGATATTATATCAAATATATAGGGGTGTCATGCAATATGCAGAATGTAAGGGGATGGATGTAGAGAAGCGCTTTGATTTCGAGGAACATTGTGGCTGCAGTGCTATAGCCCTACTGCTGGAACGCAAGCCCACAAAGAGTACAAGGAATAACCTCCGGTACTCTACCACTTTAATGTCTCCCTCTTGTGCGACTCGAGAACTCAAGGCTCCTGGACAAGAAACTGGGTAAGACGGACGCAAGATGCTGGCGCGTGACAGCCTTCCGCGTGTGTGACAGCCAACTGCTCGGGCTAGCGCGATAGAATAATCATTTTTCTGCCAAAGTCAGGGGGATTATGATTTGAAGGGACACTCCCACTGCCCTTCACACTCAATAGTGAAAGTCACCAACGTATCATTAACGTGGAACAGAGGAAGGTAGGGATGTGTGTGTGTGTGTGTGTGTGTGTGTGTGTGTGTGTGTGTGTGTGTGTGTGTGTGTGTGTGTGTGTGTGGTGGTGGGGGGGGCTTAATTAGGCCATACTACCCCAGCGATACCTCCATCACCACCACCTCCCCTCCATCCAATCCACTTAATGTTCTGTGAAATCACGTTCTACTCCCCGGAGTAGAGGGAGAAATCAGAACAATAAAATGACACATTTTAAACGAGTGGCATCGCCGTGGGGAAATAGACGGCGGTTGAGACTTGGAGGATGTTGTGGGTTGATGGATAGTGAGCGTTTCTGTTTCATCTGGCCCCTCGTGACGTGTCCAATTACACACACACACACACACACACACACACTCGCGTGTGTACACACACACACACACACACACACACACACACACACACACACACACACACACACACACACACACACACACACACACAGGGGTGGATGATATGGCAAAAATATCTTACAATTCTTTTTCCCATGCAGGATGACAATACACGATCTTATCACAATATAAGAGTTTTTAAGACAATTTAAAAACAGTTATAGCCCTACAATGTAAGAAATAAAAATAACATAGTTGCAAGGGGTCCCCACTCCCCAGTGCCTCCCCACCAATGTCAATGATTGACAATTATGCCTACCGTTATGGGTCCATTTGTACAATCTGAAGAACTTAAATAACACAGAGGGTTTTACTGTGTAGATTGGAGTCCCTGAAATAAAAAAGAGAAATGGTATTAAATGGGGGTCCATGGCCTAATGCATATCAAACTGGGGGTCCTTGAAATGAAAGGGGTTGAGAGTAATTCATCATTCGAATGCCTTCAGTAGACTTGTTTGTTTTGTTCATTTAACATGCTGCTGGTTGCAGCTGATGCCCTCACAGCAACCCCTAACTCAATGTTTGACTGTGATTTTCTTTGCAAATAATGTTTAATTTAGTAGTTTGTCTAATGATGATGTCGTGCACAGAACAACTGCAGTTTGGCACGCTTCACTGTCATCCTGTCAATCTGGCTATATATAAGGCTTAACTGCTGTTCTGGAATATCCAAACCAGAAAATCTAAACCAGCGACCAGCGCAGAGACACTGAACAACTTGTAATTGTGTGTATAGTCGCACGCACGCACGCAAGCAAGCACGCACCCACGCACAAACTATAACCTAACAGATGCATGAATAACACATAAGCGCTAAAGCCTAATTTATACTTTGTCGTACAATGGTGTCACTTACCAAAATAACTGCTTTTCAAGAGCAAAACTAGATGAGATTTTAGGCTCTACCAATATTTCAAGGTGGCTTGGCGAGCAACACCATTGTAAGGCAAAGTTCAAATTAATAAAGATTATTATGATTATTATTTGTAATAATTTGTATTATTATTCTAAAATGTATTTGTATGGCACTTTTCAAAAACATTACAAAGTGCTTACACACAAATAAATAGATAAAACAATACACGATGTAGACAACAGCTTACGGGACAGATTAAAACAAGATATATCAAGGTTGAGGTAAACTTTATTGTCCACAAAGGGAATTTGGCTTGGGCTTCCAAGTATGAGTATATGAGTAATATACCTTACCTTATATTACAATAGCTCTGTTGCTTTTGGGCAGGCTGGAGTCCAATTCCCTGGCTCAGGTGAGTGGGCTGAGAAACGAGAAACAGAAGAGCAGTGAGGCACACATGGAGGCAAGCAAGCGAGCAGGCTAACAGGAAGCACTGGGAAACACAGTGTGAGTCAAAACAGAAAGACATCTGGTACAGTTATACGCAGCAGGGAGATATATGAGAATGTAGGCTGTCAGGGAGAAATGCTGGGATGGAAGAAAGATACACCGCTATACAATCACACAGACAGGACAAACGACTGCCCAGACACAGGCAGACCGACAGACAAGACAATACAGATGGGCAGACAAGGATGTAGACAGGTGCACACACACGCACACACACACGGTAGGAAATCCACGTAAGAACACAAACAGATGGAGTGGACAGACAGACAGTTATACAGGGGGACAGACAGCAGACTCTGCACACCTTGAGGACACTTGGGTAGGGAGAGAGAGACGCACACGCACACGCGCACACGCACACGCACACACACACACACACACACACACACACACACACACACACACACACACACACACACACACACACACACACACACACACTGTAGCTAATCCTCAACTGATTAGTCTGCTAGGGCTCTTCCGGAGGAGAACCCTGTTCTATTTAGTCCCATGGAGAGAGAGAGAGAGAGAGAGAGAGAGAGAGAGAGAGAGAGAGAGAGAGAGAGAGAGAGAGAGAGAGTGAGAGGATGAAACCTTCTAGCTAGATAGAATCTAGGTTTTTTTTTTCATTAGGCTATAAGACAGCATTATCAATCCAGAACATCTGAATTTACCCCCATCCTCTGCCCCTTTCTCTCCCATCACTTTATGATACGATCAGTCTCCTCCTTCTCTCCCTGCACATCACACTTGCCCCTGTTGTATTCCTTCCCTCACTGGACTCGGATTTGTTTTTGTCTTATTTCTCCCTGTCTCTTTATCGCATACATGTGATGATAATAATAATAATAATAAATGTAAAAATAATAATAATAATAATAATAATACATATATTGATTACATTTTTTTAAACATTGTTCTAACCTAATGGTCTAAATGATATGGTTAAAACTAGCTACATATACTCTACCCAATAGCTACTGTGGGCCACAGACTCAAAATAAAATAAATATTTTATTTGCAGCCAGATGCAGCTGGTTTATCTTCCCTTGTCCATTCATATTTATCAACATTTAATCACACTCCTTCCAGTAGTACCACACCGGAAAGATCGATTGCTCTCAGATTGTGTCCCTCCACAGACTCCAGGGAACAATTGTGTAGGCTAATTGTGTTTTAGAAAATGTATTAGAAAAATAAATTCAGCTTCTTCCTCCATTTTCTACAGTAGCCTATGTCCTCCATTCATGATCTGCCATAATGGCCTATAGCTGTCAAAACGAGGTGATTCTTTAATTTAAACTGTCTGCAGTGGCTGTTGCAATCTCATGATGATGTCACATGCATGATGTACCCTAACAATACCAGCACAGTAACACACCATAACGGTCTGACAAAGCTATTCATGCATTTGACCGGGTAGTTACTCTTTATGGTCGACCAAAGCTGCCATATCTCTTGCCTCCACATATTAATGTCATTATGGCCCATGTCCTCTCTAGTCTCTAGTCAGCTTTCCCTTGCTAATTACACACTTCTCATTACGTGCCAGATTGGATAACGCAATACAGTTGGTAGAGGTCTCATTTCCAGTGTTTTATGGTAGGCTAGGTCATTGGTTCTCAAGGTGGGGTCCGGGGACCCCCATGGGTCCTTGAGGGGGTTCCAGGGGGTCCCCAGATAAATGATGGATAGTTAGGAACGAAGTGGATCCTTATGTGGTTGTAACTCTGAGAGTGTACAAATGGAACCAAATGGACCCTAGGTCCATTTGGTTACATTTGTACACTCTCAGAGTTATGGTGGTCTGTGGTCTAATGCAGGGGTTCTCAAAGTGGGGTCCATGGACCCCCATCAGCTATTTTAAAAACATCTTGACATTCTTTGAAAATATTCACACACCACAAATCTTGTATGGGGCCATTGGGGGGTCCTTGGCACACACTCTTTTCAGATGGGGGTCCGCGGCCAAATTCACATTCATTTAGGGGTCCTTGACAAGAAAAAGTTTGAGAAACACTGGGCTAGGCTATATATATGTATATAGGATGTGACGGGGTCTTCCCCACCGTTCTGACCTGCGGGTGACGGGGAAACCTGCTGTGAATGTGCTCACTGCTCGGAAACCCTCGACGCCAACACGGCAGCTTGAGCTAAAAATAGCCGCCGTGATGAATAATAACAACTGGTTGCCTCAGCCTGCATGTTATTCGCCGTTCATCATTTCAGCTTTGGGTGTAGTCACTGTAGCCTAATTCTACGGGGCTAAATTGTTTACACCTCAAAGGCACGTATACGGCGTCAAAGATACATTATAGTCGCCAGTTAATTTCGCTTTGCTTCAGTCTCTCTCTCTCTCTCCTCCACAAAGCTACAGCGTTTCCCCAGACAGAATGATGCCCCAAGGTGTAAAGCCTATAAAAATTGATATTTGTTCAGCTAAAACGGAGAGAACATTTGACGACAGCCTCCTAGGCCAAACCACACCTTTAATAGGGGAATGTTAAAATGCAGATAGGCCTAAAGTAGATGCAATTTCTGTCTTTGACAACCCAAACAGGCTAGGCCTAGCCCTACCCCATCGTCTTATTTTCTAGGCTATATCAAGAGATTGGCTGCTCTATAATTGAAGAAAGAACATGGGCTAACGTGGGCTATATTGTAAAAAAAAGAAAAGAAAAAAAGAATGAAAATACCGTCCGTGGACTCGCCTGGTCACGATTCGCAGCCTCCACCACCGTGGGGATGTGTTTTCTGCTGCAGTTCAGGTCCGCATGCATGGTGGGAACCCCCCTTACCCCCCCTTCCCCGCCTTCCACCCACGCACTGCTCTCCACCGCCAGTGCTTCTAAAAATAGATCCAGGAATCCCCGCATCAATTTAGAAGAAGAACGGTGGTGTGTGTCTCTGTGTAGTCTATGCCATGATTTTGTGAATGTAACCTTACTGCACATATAATATTTGTGTCCTTGTATGTTTCTCCTTTAAAATGTGACACACACACACACACACACACACACACACACACACACACACTGTGTGTTGGCCGGTGGGGTTTGGGCGGGGGGGGGGGGGGTAACGTCAGCACACAAGGTCATAAACCCCCCCCGTCATGATTTGTCACTGCCCTGTCGGCGTGTTGTTTTAGTAGACTGACTCCCTCGCCTTTGTCCCATTTTCATTTTATCACCTCCATATTGATAAAAGTCCAAATCATATCGACCCCAGTAAATCACATTAAACGCCCCACCTATAATTAATTTCATGTCACCGAGGTGGAAATGAGCCTTCATGACAGACTCAACGATACTACTCACGTTCATAGCACGAGGAACAACGTGTGTTACTGTGTGTGTACAGGGCTGGAACGTGCTCCCATCAAAGAGCAAATACATGGAGGAGGACTGCACGAATTGGTTTATAGTCATTGGCTGTTTTCTCCTCTCTCTCTCGTCGTTACAGTCTGTAACGACGAGAGAGAGAGGAGAAAACATCAGCCAATGACTATAAACCAATTCGTGCAACACGTCACTAGATGAGAATGTGCTTTGGTTTGCTTGAGCGGGTGGATTCCCTATTTCTCCATCCAGCAGGCGACGGGAGGCAGGCGCTGGGAGAGCCCCTAGTCAGGGTAAGGCACTATTGATTTTGTGGCTGTCGTTTATAATCATCGTTGATGTGTCTTCCACAAAGAGAGAGCCTGGCAGCCTGCACAGCACAACGCCCAATATGAAGAGAAGGTATTTCCCTTTCTTCCTTTCTATCAGTGACAGTAGCCTATTGCAGGGCAAAGGGGTGTGAAAAGATTGCATGATAAAATTGCATTTGCAGGGTCTAATATCTGTAGCTAATAACCTTTTTTTGTACCTGTCTCATTTGCATTTTTCACACCTAGCAGCACTGGTGTATTACTTTTTTAGACTTAATTTTCTTGTCTAACATAGCCTACTCTTTATAGCCAAAAAAGGAGACAATTTTCTGTTTTAGTTTCACAAAACAACTGCTGCGCTAGATGCTCCACACATTTTTTACAACACACTGTTGTTTAATCTTTTGTCCGAGCATCACAATAAAATCCTCAGTGCTCATTTATCCATTTCTTAGTAACTCTGAGAGTGTACAAATGTAACCAAATATGGACCCTTATGGGTCAATTTGGTTACATTTGTACAATTGTAGATTACACTCCTGGAGTTGAATTAATGCTGAGATTTGTATTGTGAAGGACAGCTCTAGTCTGAGTCAGATCATTCTGATTGTACAGTTCTCATTCTCTGTCCTTGTCTAAATGGCACACAGTATGGACAGAAATGTGTAGAATATGGCAGAAGATGATTAGTGTGGTATTGTGTGATGAATGTGATGGTCAGTTGGTCATAATTGTGTGTGTGTGTGTGTGTGTGTGTGTGTGTGTGTGTGTGTGTGTGTGTGTGTGTGTGTGTGTGTGTGTGTGTGTGTGTGTGTGTGTGTGTGTGTGTGTGTGTGTGTGTGTGTGTGTGTGTGTGTGTGTGTGTGGGGTGTGTGTGTGTGTGTGTGTGTGTGTGTGTGTGTGTGTGTGTGTGTGGTGTGGTGTGTTGTGGTGTGGTGTGGTGTGGTGTGGCTCTGATGAAGAGATGAGGCCTTAGTCTTTGAACCTGTGAATATGTGATGAGCCTTCTCCTCCCTTTAACTTGTCATCACTTGATTTGACATCCGGTTAGATAATGCTTCTCTTGTCTTGTTGCACATGGGTCCCATCTGCCCATGCACGTAGGCACACACATATGCTCGCACAGACACATAGACAGATGTACGCACAGACACTGAGACAAACGTACAGTACACACACTGACACAGGGTGATCTGACATCTTGGGGAACACACACGCACGTACAATTTGAATAGCAAGAATAGCCGATCTACAAGCTCACAGTGTGTCACGATGCGACACGTGAGCTTGTTGGCGACCATAGCTAAATGGGTAGAGTCCGTCTGGGAAACAGGAGGTCCCCAGTTGGCTGTACTGTATGTATGTTGAAGTGCAAGACTCTTAACCCCTAACCTACACGCGCACATATGCATGTGCACACACACACAAACACACACACACACACACACACACACACACACACACACACACACACACACACACACACACACACACACACACACACAGACAGACACACACACAGACACACACACACTCAACTTGATGTTCCTTTCATCACCATGTATCGTGCTCAGACTAAACTGCGTAACACTCCTGCCATTTTAAAGTTTATGGCATACAGTGATGGTCACTCAAGAAAATGGCACAACATTAATAGATTATATGTATTTTCTTTATTATTTTTATTAGTTTCAAGCTACATCAAGATGTCTTTTTAATTCTAAAGGGAACAATTACCACCAGTCAACCATTTGATTATCTTATCATTGTCAGTATAGTAGATAATTTACAGCTATATGTCTTTATAGCCATAACAACAATAGTGGTAATCATTTCATTGAGAAAAAAAGGGGATTCGGTAACATAGTGATGGAATACATTCTGGAAGGATGAGAAGTGAGGTCATTTTAACATGACGGGAAAAAAAAGCGATCACAGCAACATGGTGGGGGTGGTAGAATGGTGGTGAAGGGGACGTGTGATCTGAGTTCCGAGGTGACTAATTGTGTTCTTATCCATCCTCTAAGAGGTCTCATGTCACTTCACTCCTCCACTCTTCTGAAATTGTGGTGAAGTGTCACACACACTCACTCCCCCCAGAGGATTAGTACCACCCCCCAACCCCTCCGCTCTCTTCCATGGGATCTCGAGTGTTACCTGGCATTGGCGTGCATTACATCTGCCGCTTGTGCGGGCCACTTCATCATTCCCTCGCACCTTGGCTTTGGCTTGTGGCGGTAATAGAAAACACTTCATCACAGTTGTCCCCCTGTGTTGGTCTTTTCCACTCATTTATGCACAGCAA
This sequence comes from Gymnoscopelus microlampas, assembly GCF_963454915.1. Taxonomy (NCBI): domain Eukaryota; kingdom Metazoa; phylum Chordata; class Actinopteri; order Myctophiformes; family Myctophidae; genus Gymnoscopelus; species Gymnoscopelus microlampas. The sequence continues at coordinate 27,900,927 of NC_139942.1, read as the reverse complement.
AATCCACAGTGTCAGCCTAACTCACACAGTGTAAAAAATTACCAAAAATGTTCCCTTTTTACACTAAGGATTTTAACTATATGGGAGCTCCGGATGCTAAGGTGTCGGCTTGGTACTTAACAATGACTCACTGTGTACCTGCCTCTGAATGATGGTGAAGCTGCTTCGTTATTTGAGTAGCCGGGGCGAATCTAACTGATGATCTTAGCTGTCAGAGATAAATTCCTCTGCTGGGCGCAAGGCCCTGCTGCTGCTGCTACTGGCAGCCCCTATCTCCCAGACGTGCTCTCTCAAGCCTGCCCTCTGTATCATCTTGCAGGGGATGTACTAGGTGTGACAATCCCACGGCCTGGGTTGAGTCACGAGCGGTTCCTTATCTTCGAGGATTGCCGTGGTTGTTCATCACGTGCGCAGGAGCGTATCTGCGCTTACAGTATGCTTCTGTGTTGTGCTGGACCAGCTGAATATGATTATTTGTGCGTCCTAACATTGTATCAAGGCCTACTACACTTGGGTATCCCCGACCTTCTCTGCCCTCAAGGCTTCAGTCTACTTAGTCACACTTATGCTACATTTGATGGCACTAGTACTGCTCACTGTCACAGAATGTTGTGGAGCTGACATAGTAATCCAAAATGGCTGCCCCCTCGACTCCATGGCAAAGCAAAGACAGCAGATAGGTACGTACGCTTCACTACACTACACTGGGGTCAAGAAAGAGAAGGTTGTTGTAATGTTGTTGTTGAAACCGCTCCCTGTTGTGCCTGTCTGTTATCCATCTCTCTCTCTCTGTCTCTCTCTCTGTCTCTCTCTCGTCACTCTATCTGTGCTCTCAGATACACCTAGAGGCCAGTAATTGAATAGTAATTGTGCACTTTTGTGCTTTTTTACATTTTTCTTTTGGAAAAGTAAAATAAATGCATGGTTATGCAGAACTGTGGGAGGCAATATGGTGAGAAGGAGTAGGTCTTGCATGTTATTCTGCTGGGGAATATTTTCCCTTGCTTTTATATCGCAGACAAAATAAAGCTTATATATAAAATGTCAAATAGTCATTGGCCACATGCCTCTTCAGTTTGAATATGCTGGTATTACTAACCACTTAAACCCTATAACCTCGTTGACCGATGTCCCCCAACCCCTCCCTTTTCCCGTTACACCAAATCTCTTCCCCGAAAATAGTAAATCTACAAATCTACAGCGAGGGTCCATGTGGTTAAGAGTGCATTCAGATTGTGTGACACAGGGTCATTTTAACCACTTTAACCCTGGTTAGGCAGAAAAAATCAAAGGATTGCAAAAATAATTAATACGTTTCTATTCGATTCTATTTTTCAAAACATTACGGAAATGTAAAACAATAAAAACAGTGAAAATAGCAGATCTGGTTGGTTGTAATGGACGCTCAGGGGATTACTCAGGGATGCTTCAACATGTAGCCAGGGCCGGGACACGAACAAGGGACTTTATGTTTCCCGACTCTCGATACATGTCAGGTGATGCATTGTGAGCTTGTAGATAGGCATTTTTTTGCTATTCGACTTGTGACAAAGTATATAGGGCTTAAGTGGTTTAAGAAGGATGTTTGTACTTTTAGATCACAGTTTCACACAGCAATGAAACAAAGCTTTGTTTGGACATAAGAATACAAATAACAAATAGAGATTTATATGAAGTGTTTTAGGGTTATGATATAAGTGAGACACATAAAATGAGATGTTAAGGACAATAAAATAATAGTAGTAGCTGAGTTGATCACCTCCTGGTTTGTTTGAACTGCATGTTATACACCATACAACCCTGAGTGTTCATTTAACTCTGAGCTTGTTTTTGTTTCTCTATACACTCAGAGTTAAACTAGGAATGGTGATCATAGGAATATAGGTTAGCTCTGGGGGGTATGGTTTTGCTTAAAGATATGTAGGTTGTTAATTTTACTCTCTGCCCATGATTATTTTTGGTTTACTTCATAGAGAAATGCATCTATCCACTCCCCTTTTCTATTCAATTGCTTTGATCTGCTCTGTGTGTCTGTGCATCTGCTTTGTTAGATAGCTCTCCTCTTTCTCTCTGTCTCACATGCACACACGCACACACTCTATCAATGTATCTCTGTCTCTCCGTCTACCTGTGTCTCTCTCTCTCTCTCTCTCTCTCTCTCTCTCTCTCTCTCTCTCTCTCTCTCTGTCTGTCTGTCTGTCTGTCTGTCTGTCTGTCTGTCTGTCTGTCTGTCTGTCTGTCTCTCTCTCTCTCTCTCTCTTTCTCTCACACTCACACACACGCACACGCACACGCACACACACACACACACACACACACACACACACACACACACACACACACACACACACACACACACACACGGCCCCCACATCTCCTTGCTTCACCCTACTTGGTTTTCTCTTTCTCTGTAATTACAGGCCTCTTATCTACTTCCTATATTACGTGCAGGAGCCATTGGCCTGCTCTATGTTCCCTCCTCTACCATTTTAGTGTCACAGAGCTTCCGCTGTGCTCTTTTCAGGAGCCAATACAACATGTCACCGGCAACTGACATACTATACAATGCTATTAAACACGGCCGTTCCGGTCAATAAAAGACGCATTTAATTCTGCGGACAGTTTTTTTTCTCTTGACAGAGTGGAGGAGATCACATGGTCAATTCTATTAAGGCTGATTGTGCGACGAAAACTGATTTTAATTGAAGGTTATTTTGTCAAGTGGTGCGGTCATACAAAGTGGCGTGTTTGCCACGTAGGCTACGCTAGTATGTCGTAGGCCTATTATGCATGACCGCGAGCGAATGCACGTATGTGTGTAGTTAGTAGGCTACTAGGCTATATAGAGTTGTAAAGTTTTATTTAATTATTCATGTGGAAGCAGTAAAATTGCTTCCCCCAAACCAGCAAATGAAACCTCATCTTGCCAAGGAACGCACACAGGTCACCGCGACCAATTACTTAATGAAAATGATCAGGTTTCTAATGTGGCCCGTGGCCTGAGTTGCTCCGAAATCCTGCAGTCTTCCACGAAGGGGCTATAAAACAGAGTGTACCCGAGGTTTATTCCAACAGTTAGGCAAAGTGTGCCTCCGTTGCAGTCTAGGGTCCATCAAAACCCCAAATGGCTGAGCCAGCTTTAGGAAAGCTATTATTACTTATTAAGAGCAACTAATGTATGATGTAAAAGTTGGCTCCCTCGCACCTTGCGCTTCCTCTGTTAACTCTTTTTGGTCTTTTGATCTTGTTCAGTTATCTCACATTAAGTTCTGATATTTAGTTTTTCTCAGTTTTCTGTGGTTGTAAAATACACAAAATACTAAACTATTAAATTGTTGTTAAATAAATCTCCACTTCGACTTGACATCAGCAGAACCTGTTGCCCCCCCCCCCCCCCCCCCTTTCCCCCCTAATGTCCATTCTTAGTTACATGATGATGACACCATAAAGGGCACCAGTTATATTGGCGACGCGCTCTTTCAGAACCACGGACAGCGCTCCCCAACCTGTTCAGTTGTTGATTCAGTGACAACCCCCATTCAGATATACTGCTGTTTTGTGTGTGTGTGTGTGTGTGTGTGTGTGTGTGTTTGCTTGCTTGCGTGCGTGCGTGCGTGTGTGCGTGTGTGTGTTGGGGGGGGGGGGGGGTCTCATTTGCACTTTAACAGTATGCAAGAGCAGCATGTGGCGTGCAGCCAGTCAATTCTTCAGTATAGCTGTATGTCGCACACCGATGCATGAAGCACCCATGCTGATTTTTTTTTTCGGCCTGGTAATACAAAACCATGGACTCTTCATAAATTATTAAATGCTGGCCAGTGAGTCGCAGGTGTTATGACATGAGGTGACATAAGCCGCTTTATGTTAAATATTTTCATGGGCCAACAGGTGGGACTAGGCTTTGTAAAACGGCTACAAAGTCTGTATAATACATCATTCCTTTCGTGATTCTCACAACCACCATTGCGTTTGTTAATGCTTACACAGATAGCCTAACATTAAAATGGGCAGAGAAGGAATTATTTACAGCCGAACATAAACTATAGTGACAGCAGGCTACATGTACTGTAAGCGCATTTGACAGGCCTATATGGATCTATTTCAGGGACATATTGCACTGGGGCCGATGGACTTAGGCAGTAAAAGTGATTTCTGATTATGCATGGTGGTTATGGCAACAGTGACAAAGTCCTCCCAGCACCGCACTGGATTTAGATGATAGAGCATGTGAACATGATTTAAATACCGTGCTATCCTCTCGCTAATCTCGTTAATGTAATGCCCTAATGCCTTGAGGCTGTGTTTCAGTTAAGAGTGTTCGATCCGGTGTAACCTGTGCGCATATGGACCGATATTCTATCGAAGGCGGTGTTTTGGCCGTTTGGTGACGTTTTAAGGCAGGTCCTGGCCAAACCTACCAATGATACAAGTCGGCTCTTTTCAGCTGGGACTGATCGCAATGAACGGGTGTCGGAGCACTGCACGGCAAAGGAGCAACTACAGCAAGACGCGCCTATTAAGGGGATGCGGCATCGATACGCGGGAGCTGTCCATCAGCACCAAATCCCCGTCGAAAAGCAAGCGGCCAACGCGCACAACCAAGACCCGGGCGCCCCTGTTTTCAGTCTACCGCCTCCGCCCTCTTCTCACCACCGAGACCGCTCTTTGACCACCGCTGCTTACCGCCAGAGCCTCCAGGAGCTACCGTGTCTTAGCCAGCCCTCTCGGAGACCCATTCACAGCGGTGACACGCTACCTCTGGTAAGCTACGACATCGCCCAGCGACCTTCACACCGGGGTGGTGAACCCACCGCCGCCGGGCAGCCGACACACCTGCAACAACAGAATCCTTGGGCCGCGGCCGCGGGCTCGCAGAAGGAGCCTGTTTTTCCGAGCTGCCACTGCAGTTTTTCGGAGCAGGAGGCGAGTCTTTCTCCTCACCAGCGCCAGCCCCTCGATTCTCTCCCACCGCAGCCCTCCCCTTCTTTTCCGCCACCTTTGCCGCCGCCACCAACCTCTTCCTCCTCCTCTCGGACGCTTCCCCGGGAATCTACACGGGAAGATCGTTTCCAGAGGAGTGCCAATAACCACCAACAGGCGAGCACCGTGGAACGCTGCAGGGGAGGAGGAGCAGGAGGGCACCGAGACCAGAGGCAGTTGTTGCAGCAGCAGCAACAGCAACAACAGCAACAGCAGCAGCAGCAACAGACTCATTCAAGACCCCAACACAGGGACCCCTCCCCTGAAGGAATCCGAGCAAACTCGCAGAAAGGGCGCCCTATAAATGTATGTGAGTCAATTGAGGCAAACAGGAGAGCGTTCGAGTCTCAGACTCAGGAGCTGCAGCAACAGCAGATCCCACAATTACGAGCGCAGCAACAGCTACTGGTGGGGAGCAGCTTGCCTATCAACTACTGCGCCAGCGGCTCAGGAGAGCTATGTAGGACTAACCAAGCTCCACTGCTGCACCACCAACAGCAGCAGCTGCAGCGGCAGCAGCAGCAGCAGCAGCAGCAACAGCAGCAGCAGCAGCAGCAGCAGCAAGGCGCACTGGGGCCATGTCCCCAGCGTCCGCAGCACTGTGAACAACAAGACCGCAATAAGTCTGGGAGGATCACCGGGCAAGGCGACCAGGTGCAGCGGCCACACAACCACCGCGACTCCCGTGCAAATCCGTCGGTAACGCAGCAGCCTGCTGCATGCGCGGGGAACAACTCGTCTGCGACTGGCAGCAACAGCAGCAAAAACAGCCCAAACTACGGCTCGAGCAGCTATCACCTGTGGCCGGAGAGCCCACATAAAGGAGAGGAGAGGATACGCATTGATTACCATAAGGTAGATGTCTTTATTTGCTTATACAACATCGAAGCTATTATAGTTGGCCTCGAATAAAAAAAGAAAAGACAACAAATTGTCCTTTATAACGTTTCCATCCAATGACCACGCCTGTCATATGATTTTGATAGAACACAGGCGCGTGCGGGTGTATAGGCTATGTGTTTGCGTGATGTGCGAGTTGGGACTTCAATCGATATTATATAGGGATGGACATGCCTTTTGCGCACGTTGATTCACAGGTAGGTAGGCTTCCGTTGTACATTCACAGGTTCTTTAATAACCACTGACACGCGCACCTCCACGCACGAATGTGCGTCTTTCTTTCTCACAGTTATCTAATCTACTGTGTAGTCTCCACATCTTTTGCTAAAACACATGCCTGTGCGAAACATACAACACGCACGCACAGGAGCGCGCGCGCACGCATGGACGGACGGACGCACAATGTGTGTGTGTGTGTGTGTGTGTGTGTGTGTGTGTGTGTGTGTGTGCACACGAACGAACACACACACACACACACACACACACACACACACACACACACACACACACACACACACACACACACACACACACACACACACACACACACACACACACACACGCACACACACCTGTTCCTTGTTGCAGTGCTGCCTACTAGGCCTCTTGTTATATGAAAATATTCAAAGGCTGTTCCCTAGATGTTGGAGAACACAGAAAGTCGTTGTTGTTGTTCATCTTCCTGGTAGCTGCTGTCTCCGCCAAACAATCTGCGTGTTTTGGCACCCAGCCAGAGTTATGACAAAACGTTTTTGTGTATCATCATTATCTCTCAGTATCTCGCCAGTTCCCTTTTGGGTGCTTTGTACTCAATGTACTGCAATGTAATAACTAAATACACACTGACTGTGGGCTGTCAGTCATGGTCATATTATGTCAATACTAAGTTGTTGCTATTCTAAGCCTTCAGTTTGCATGCTGTTTTGCAAGTGCTGTAAAAGTTGTCTTGTGCTCTAGGCCTACATACAGAGTAACAGGTTCACCATGGTCAAGATCATGCACAGCAGTACAATATGCTTGCTGTTCAGAATCAAAATCATTTTAATGGCCATACTGTAGCATACTATGTACACTTACAAGCAATTTGACTTGGTGCATTTCTCTTAAATACAGTATTAGAACAAGAAGACAGAAAAAGAAAACAGCTGATGAGAGATTTAAAAAGTTTACATTTTAATAGTAAAGGCAAGGCATAAAAATAACTATAAAATAAAAATAGGACAATGATATAATAATAATAATAATAATAATAATAATAATAATAATAATAATAATAGTAATAATAATAATGTGTATTGATCAGACCAGTTCTAAAACTAAATCTTTAAGGCATCAATACTGTATACGGTAATATGACATGAAACCTGCAGGTGATCACAGCAACTGAACCATACTTGATACGGCCACATGACCTGGCTTTGATTGATGTCTTGTCCCATTTCAGTGTTGAGACGATGAATTCCAAACATGAACTAACTGCATTGCATAAACTACACATTATTCAATATTTCCAGGTTGGTGATGAAAAACCAAATCAGTTAAACCAGAAATCTTAGACCTGCACACACGATGCGCCTTAAGTATCAAAACCTTTTCCACTCTCTCAGGTCGGAGACCCTGCCAGGTATTCTGATACTGCTGGACATGCTTATCTATTCATGTTTATGTGTTGGATCCCGGTTACATCTTATTGCCCTTAATGAGCTCAAACCCAACCAATCCACCCACCCACCGCCACCTCTACCTCAATCCGGCCATTTGAAATCCCTTAAGCAAAACACTTGACAGTGTGAGCCTGATAGAGTGTATACAATTACAGGATCCCACAACACACACCCGAAACCCAATAGCCAGCCCTGCTGAATCGACAGCAGGTAGTACGATATTGTGTCCTAGCCTCAATAACACTGTGCTTTGAAAGGTGGCTTGCTGCTTCTTTTGTAATACCCTGTGTAAGTACTCTAATTCCTCTCATTTACAGGTAGGGAGATAACCCCTGCAGGAACACTGATGTCCACCAAAATAAAAGCAGTGAATGATTTAGTTTTGGTTCACCTTTAACAATTTTCAGAGGGGGGTTAGACAAGCACCATGTCCCCCAATGCCCCTCAATTTGTCTTGAAAATTCTGTGAGGTGAATGAATTGTATAATTTGGTATCGATGATGCCAGTCGCTGAAGAGGGCTTGTGTCCACAAAAATGTGTGATATCTTACATCCCTCTGGTGTACAGTACGGTACATGTTTTTTAATTGCTTTTCATTTGTATTATTCCATCACAATGTTTCAAATTGGTATTTGGTATCTCTAGATTTTGTTTAGCCCCTTCCACAAGTAAGACAGCAATCTTTAATCTAGCCCAGTCCCTTTCACTTGTAAGCGCTTTGGTCTCCTGGCTACGTGTCGAGGTGTCCTTGAGCAAAATACTGAAACCTTAAATGCTCCCAATGAGCAAGTTGGTGCCTTGTATGGTATCCTCTGGGCGAATGTAATGCACATTGTAAAGCTCTTTGGAGAAAGGTACTATTGAACTTGTATCCCGTCAAATATTTGGGGTGCCCTCACTGTGTTGTCTGACATTGCTATCCCCACACGGTCCCTGCCAACGCACTAGATAAGGCTTAACGTAACCACTTTCAACCTGTTGTTCACACATTGGGCATGTCGTCATAGGCTAAAATCTTTCAAAAGTTTCAATTTTCTTTTCACAAACATTTTGATGACTGATCAAATCTTCACTATTCGGTCATATTGCAAATTATAGAGGGCTTAATCCCTTAACCTTATATACTGAGTCGACCAGGGTCTCCCAGGGTTCGTGGTCCACTCCTTTTTTCCCTCTACACAAATCTCTTCTGTGAAAAAAGGTCCTTACATACCACAAGCATTTATTTTGTGTGATTAATTTGCAATTGCTGTTCTGTGTCATGAGTACATCCACACAGAACGTGAATATAAGGCAATAAAGTATCACCAAAAGAACAGTCTGATGTGAAATATTCACGACGCATTTTCGCATTGTTAATTCATCACGCTCCAGATGTGTAAGGATGTATATTATAAGTGGTTAAGCATCATGATTTTTCTGTGAGACAGGTGATGTGTACCACCTTTAGAGAAGATGAGGTTTGTGCCTGTCATAGCAGAATGGATGGCTATAAGGCGGAGTAGAAGCTATTACGGTAAAGCCTTTTGTACGCCTCCTGCCAAACCATGTTCCAACACACTCATAATCACCCTATATGGTATGGGAAAGGTCAACACACGATATATCACTACAGCACTCACCACCAACTTTCTGTCTCATCAGCATCGTTGAGATTTAGATTATGAGTTGGTGATCCTGTGTGCAGACATGCAAAAAGTGTGATGTCTATATGGACTGCACTTTGGATTTGACCTCCCCGAAAACATACACCAGATATGAAAGTTTTTTGATCATTTGAAATACACAGAAGTCAAAATCAAAAATCGGTTTAGTTTGCTAATTGGACATTTTATGAATGAGTGGACTGCCTACTCTCTTAAAAAAAAGGAAAAAGGAAAGAAAAGGAAAAAAAAGACCTTGAACTTTCAATCGTGTCTTTGTGTTGGCTCTGAAATGATGCTGAGGTAATTGTAGCTTGCAGAGCTCAGAACTATTGACGTCCATGGAACAGTGCTGGCAGTGTTACGATTAGCAAGCGCACCATCGCCAGAAGGAACATTACGTTGATTTAAACCTTCTCTATCGGTCATCTCCACACTGTTGCTACAGGGGCTCCCCTTTGTTTTTTTTCTCTCATTAGGCGTCCATGTTTCCACTGCCTTACCTTTCCGTTCTGTCCACAAGGGCAGCCAACACCTTAAAAGTAAACACACTGCTGAACAAACAACGGACATATCCACTTAATGGGGCGGAATCAAGCTCACATCCTGTGCGTGTACAAGGAAGGTGTGGCGGCAGATCTCTGATAAGGTTGCTAATTGTATGAAGCGAGAAACGTGTACAGTAGTAAGCAGCAGTTTATTTTCTGCCGTGACCAAGGAGAGGAAGAGAACGAGTATGAACGGGAAGGTCTTTTAATTATTTATCGCTGTTTTGCCTATTTTTTGTCCAGTGCATTTAAGTGCTACGCTCTACTCCTGCACTGAAATAGATTTGAGTTACCATGTTTGTTGCTATGGTGAGCAGAAGCTCTGTGTTGTGTGGCAGCGCAAGGCCTCTGTTTCTGTCTCCCTGTTTCTCTGGGTGTCTCTCTCTTTCTCTCTGCCTCTCTCTGCCTTTCTCTCTCTCTCTCTCTCTCTCTCTCTCTCTCTCTCTCTCTCTCGCTGTAGGTCCCTGTCATTCCATTTCTCTCTCTTTTTCTCTTTGTTGGTCTCTGTCATTCTGTCTCTCTCTCTCTTTGTTGGTCTCTGTCGTTCCGTCTCTCTCTATCTCCTCTCCCAGTTGCACTGACCTCGCTCTGAGAATGTAGCGTGAAAGACATTCACTTGGTATTCACTGTGCTTTCCTCACATACACACACGCACACACGCCCACACACACACACACACACACACACACACACACACACACACACACAGCAGGCATTTACGCGTGCACAGAACATGCTTGTTACACCGACACATACGCAACAAACACACATCTATCTTGCAGGCACTGATGTGCGCATGCCGCACGCGCCCACAGATTAATAATGCTGCAATTGTTTACATAGTACCTCACTTGATAGAGTTCGCATCTCTCTTTCTCTTTACCTCCCCCCTCCCCACCCCCACCCGCCCTGCGTTTCGTCTGAGTGAGTCCGTACAAGGAGAGGTGTATTGAGTTACTTGCAGTCCAGTTAAATACAAAGAGTGCTAGGGGTTTCCTCGCCTGCTCTGACTGCTGAGAGTCCCGCCGCCTGTTACATGGCGAGAGACGTGTCATAGCAGATGTTTTTGCTCTGGCAGCGGCCAAAGCAATTTGTAAAGCTTGAATGTTCGACCCCTGGTGACGATTCCTTTTTTAATGTGTGTTGTTGTTGTTTTTCCCTCCATGGCACGCCAAGTTCCCACCATGGCTCTTTGCTTAATAAATGACCCAGGTTCATTTATATGGTAATTCCTGTAAGATGCTGGCCAAGTGATGTCAGGCATATAATGTA
>NC_139942.1:27877419-27887419 GCF_963454915.1 Gymnoscopelus microlampas | reverse complement strand
ATCGGTTTGCTTATAATTGGCTATCAAATAAATAAAAACAATTAATTAATGAAGAAGTAGTGAAGATCTACAAGCTTACAACGCATCAGATCGGCTATTTTCACTATTTTCCTCCACACATTTCAGTGTTGCACCCTACTGGCTCACCTGCCACTGAGGAGCCCCCATCAGGGGGACATAGCTCCTCCTGCTCAAAATTCCCCTCTGGCAGGCACCCCCAGCCCATAGGAGTATGTGCAGCGACAGAGATCACCCACTGACTGGCTTCCCTCCCCCGAACACAGCCAATTGTGTTCGTATAGATGCTCAGCCAAGCCGGTGCACCACGGTGGATTCGAACCCCTATACTCTGTGGTGATGGACAGGTACTTTACCCCCTGCGCCACCCAAGCACATCTTTTCATTGACTTTATTGATCCTATGGGGGAAATTCAGTACATGTACGTTTCCAACCAGAGTGATTGCATATCGTTGCTGTTGGGCAGAAACCTCCTATGTCCATATTTTGACTTTTTGTCCCTAATTGATAATACTACAGCGTCACACAAAAGTATCAAAAGTAGCAGATCTGCAAGCTCGAAACGCTGTAGATCTGCTACTTTTGCTGTTTTTGAATTTGAACAGTTTTTTCCACCACTTTCCAAGCCCTGGTGTCCCACTCCCCACAACATTTTTCTAAAATAAATTAAATCTACAAGCTCACAACGTGTTGCATCGCGGTACGTTTGTAGTTCTGCTATTTTAGCTATTTATTGTACGACGAAGTGCATAAATATAGCTTGAGTGGTTAATACGTCAGTTGGTTTTAAGGTGCCACTGCTAGCACCTAGAGTCTGCTTGTCTCTCTGTGTGTTATGGTCCCTGTACAGCTGCAACAGCTTCCATTAGCGTCCTCCCTCCAAATGTTAACCCTTTATTTAATGGAACCGCGGTCTCTGTAGCAACGCCCCCATCATCACCACCACCACCCTTTCTTGCTTTCGTTTTGTCCCAGCCATTTTATTTTTAACCCATTCACCAACAAATCTCCTCCCTCCCCCTTTTGCCTTTCCTGGAGGGTCCATTTTCTATCACCGTCCTCTCCCCAGCCACTTCTTTTCTCTGTCAGACTGGGGGGGAAAAAAAAGAAAAGAAAAAAGAAAACCTTTTTAAATAGAATCAATTTACACTAAAGGGCCCTGGGGCCGTAAAAAAAAGAAACTGCAGCACTTAATTTCATGACGTGGGGGGGGGGGGGACATCACATCAAGCAAACTGTAGCTTGAGGCTGTTTGATGCACAATTCCCATAACTTTTATCATGTGAGACATAATAGACTAGCACATAGAGACAACTATTCTATGGAAGACCCTGCTGGTACAGTGCATCATCACTGGCTGTGATGGTCATGGTGCACTGGTTTACCAGCCAACACGCTTGTGTATTGCTGCAGCAATTTACCTTGATGCCTAATTTATGCTCTGTCGTTCGAAGGCGTCACAGACCTAAAATAGAAGATCTACAAGGTTACACATCCACATCGCGTTGTGAGCTTATACATATTGCCTATTTTCGGTCTGCGACCCCATCGTACGACGAAGTATAAATCAGGCTTAAAGGAGCATTTTGGACTAAGGTTTTCTTACCTTTTCTATGACGTTATGATATCTTAGGATGAATGGTACAGTAGAAAAATGTCATAACTCCATCCCGGGTCCGCCACAGCTTAAAACGTGCGCGGATAGGCCTTGCGCTAGATCGCATATTTTAATTGGGTTTTTTTGGTTTTTTTTTGAAAAAAAACCCAAAAAAAACAGAAGTCTCGCTAGACGAGATAAAAATCTCGAGATTTCAATCTCATCTAGTGAGACATAGGTTTTTTTTTGGTTTTTTTTTTGGTTGCATAGTGTTCTGTCACTATGACCGTCAGATCTCACAAAAAAAAGCTAAAAAAAAAACGATTAAAATACGCGATCTAGCGCAAGGCCTATTCGCGTACGTTTTAAGCTGTGGCGGACCCGGGATGGAGTTATGACATTTTTCTACTGTACCATTCATCCTAAGATATCTGTGTGTGTGTGTGTGTGTGTGTGTGTGTGTGTGTGTGTGTGTGTGTGTGTGTGTGTGTGTGTGTGTGTGTGTGTGTGCGTGCGTGTGTGCGTGAGAGAACTAGAGTGCATGCGCAGTGCACCTGTGTGAGGTACTGCTGTACATTATGGCAGAAGCCATGCTGTAAATGTTGGCGGGTAAGGGCTCGCAGGTGAATACAAATGTGCTGCTTTTCCAACTGGCTTCTGTTTCATTTAGCAAGGGGCTCAGGAGCCAGATAAGGAAATTCAATTAGCTTGAGCTTGTGGAAGGCCAAGCCACACCAGTCAGAACATGCAAGGACCTGGCTGACATATGGTAAGGCTTCTCTTTTATAGGGTAGGCTATAGGAGAGCAAGGAAACCTGATCTTCTCATTTCATCTCGTGTAGGTTTCAGTAATTTTCCCATTAGACTGTTGGAGGCACACTATCTGGCTCTGAGGAAATCTGACTTTTCGTCCCCAGAGGAAAGGTGCCCGCGGTGCTCTAAGTAAAGATGGAATATGTGGAATAACTTAAGTCATTTATTCTGTGTTTCTTTTCCACGGAAAGGTGCAAAGTCAGACAAGAAGTTTCACATATCAGTATTTTATTAAATTCAATGTTATGCTCTATGAGCTCCTGTGACCTGACAGCGACATGCTACAAAAATGTGACAGGGGCTACCCAGACTCCACCCGTCTATTTCTATCCTTCTCTCCCGCTTTCTCTCTGTCACTCTCTCTCCCCCTGCGCCTCCTGTTGCCTCGTGTCCTCCTATCATAAATCTGAAGTAGGACGTATCCGGGCAGCTCTCCAGTCAATCTTTACTGAGTTTGTTGTGCTATCGATCTGTCCTATGGTATACGTTGTCCTGGGTTCTTTCTCTGCTATTGATGTTTCTGCCCCGGGGAAAGAAAGGAACCGCCTTGGACTGAATTTACAGAGGGCTCGTTTTCGAATGACTTACAGTCCGCTCGCCATGAAAATTGAAGTTGGCAGGTCGCCGCGTTTATACATTGATGGTGTCGTTTGGACCTCAACAATAGGGAACATGACGCCATACGCCGTGATGTTTGTGTGATTGCGGTATAGCTTAGTTTATGGGGCTCTTTAGAGTGATAATCTCAGAGAAAGATTTATAGGCCTAGAGGCCCTGTTGGGATGTCAAATGGCCGCCAAGGGAACAGTCACCTAATGAAGATGGTTTAGTCTTTAGGGTCTGGTAGAATTGGCTTAGGCTATATTTGAAAGCTGTTGTGTGTCATGTGTGTCATGTGTGTCACGTGTGTGTGTGTGTGTGTGTGTGTGTGTGTGTGTGTGTGTGTGTGTGTGTGTGTGTGTGTGTGTGTGTGTGTGTGTGTGTGTGTGTGTGTGTGTGTGTGTGTGTGTGTGTGTGTGTGTGTGTATGCATGCACTCATGCGTGGTGTGTGTGTTTGTGTATGTGTGCCGCAGTTGTGTTATCCCACTTCACACAGAAGTTATCAGCATGACTGTGGCGTCAATCAAGCAATCCGGTTGTAGTGAGACTTTATGGGGGGTATAAGGCAATATTGCTGATAGCTAAAATAAAGTGGAGTGCTTTGTTCAGAATTCAGGCAAATCTGATTTGTTTCTAAAATCTGTCCTCACTGTCATTTGCAAGTGTTCAGATCCGATTTGTGTATTCATTCAGACATTCGTCAACCTGCCTTGGCTGTTGTGGTAACAACGACATAGGCGTGAGTTACATTTATACTATTGTTGGGACGACATTGCATCGCGACACGTTGTGAGCTTTTCGGCGAACGACACCAACCTATATTGAAGTATAAATCAGGCTTCAGTGTCCGAGTGCCCAGACTGAGATACATCTTTAGAAATTTGATTTGAATCGCATTTCAAACCACCTACAGTAGGAATGTGGCTTGAATCTGATTAGCAAAAATCTGAATTGATTAAACCAATTTGATTCCATTCTGGATAGGCCAGGAATCTGATTTGGGCTGCCAATGTGAATATAGCCTTAGAGAGCAGATTAGAGCAACAGTTCCAGTTCAATATCCATCTGCAGTGTCACACCTTAGGGCTAAGAGGGGCATATAGCAGGACAGTGACGCAGTCACGCAGCAGGGTGTCCCATGTCTTTATGCTATTCCATTGCATAGTCATTTAGTGCACTGACCATATGCTCCTTCAAGTCACGAGTCTCCCCTCTCTCTGCCCTACGGTTTCCTGTCTCTCTACAATCTCCTACTGTATCTACAAGTGTAACAAAATACCCCCCCCCCCCTCCCCAAACAAAAATAAAAATAGTCCCTGATTCATCACAAAGTCTGAGTCTATGCAGTTCATGCATTACAGTTTTGGTTATTGACGCATGGAGCAGGTTATTAGCTATTCGTGTTTAGTAGTTTGTGTCAACAGGACTAAAGCCCGATTCCTTTGGGAAAAAAAAAACATTTTAAATCTCTCTAGGAAACTCTGTATGTTTTTTAGTCCATTGCCATCAGGAGTCACGTAATGTGAAGTCTGCATGGGTCTACAGTAACTAATCATCCTTTAAAACATTATACCACGGTTAAATTTCAATAATGTGTGATGGTGGCATATAACAACTCCATTATGATATAAGTAACTAATTAACTAAGCGTGATGAGTCATATAGGCATTCTAAAAAACTATGTGCTTAAATATAGGGGTGTGTTGGTGGCATAGGAGGAAGTACTCACCTACCACATGGTGCCTCTGTTTTGGCCAGGCACTTTAATGAACACAGTGTTTGCAGGTGGGAAGCTGGCACGGGATTGTGATCTTTGCAATAGCAACACCTACAGGTTGTTCAGGCCACAGAGAGTAGAGCTGGTAGGAATAGCATGCTCCTCCATATGCATTATGCCCTCTTGGTGAAACTCCTCACTGTCAGGTGAAAAGAAGTGGTTGGTGACACCATGTTTATCAGAGGAGACATTAGGGTGTCTACACCCTTACCCCCAACTGTAGGGGTTAGCAGTGACAGGGACATGCATAGTTCATTGTTCAAGGAAAAAAAACGTCTTTAATGATACTTAGCCTGGACATAAAACACACCCAACAGAAATTCCTATTCATTGGTTTTATATATTGCGACCCTCAATTGTAACACTTACCGGAAATAATGTCGTAGCTGAAAACGATTTAGCACTAACCCGTTTATTTAAAAAGGTGCCCACAAACTCCTTTTATTTCTTCACAAAAACATATTTCCTATATGGATATAATTATGTTCACAAGATTCTAAAGAATGAGATGGACATATCACATGTGTCTAGATGATTACCTTTCCATTTCTGATAAACATAAATTCTTCTGATGCATTCTTAATATAACTAAGGCTAAACTGGACTCTGTTATGGGTACCACTGTTGATAGTTATTATGGTATATGTAAAAGCACTGAGTACACCATTTCTAAAACAAATGTATAGAAAGTACAGTACCAATTGAAAGCAGGTTACTTCTGTCAATGTGCAGCACCACTGAAAGCATTAAGAAAATAGGCGAATGTGTCTCAATAAAACAAAACAAACGTTTTGTTCAGAAAATGACATCTCTACACATTAATAGCTGCATCATGGCATCTCTGACAGTTCCTTTTGCTGCAGTTGTGTAACACAATTTTGTGAAGAAAGTTACTATATTGAATAAATAAGCAGATTTTCCTCTTGTATTCATTGCTGCTGGCTTTGTAAATTGATGACGGAAGAAGCAGACCTCTTCCGTCATCAATTTTTTATGTTTACATTTGTGCTGCTGGTTGTTTTCAGAACTCATATTGTGTGCGTCCAGATACAGTATTAGCATCACGCAACATTACGATACTATGTACTAACGAACGTCCATATACAGCCACCTATATAGAAAATTAATTTAAAAAAGGTTTTTCATATTACATTACAATGGAGTTACTAGAGTACTAGCCATCAATCAAAGTTGAAATTGTAACAAGAGACTAAACAATGTTAAGAAAACTGTTTAATTAGTGAGACATGGCGCATGCTGGAAGCATTCCTCAGTTACAGACCCCATGTTTGAGCCATGGGAGCCAGTCCAATCGAGAATTTTGCGTACAATAACATTACACACAAGTGTGTTTCCATATCTATGAATAGGGAAGGGATTGAGGAGTGGTTAGCATGATCCAATTTGGCTTTATTCATGTCAGAGCACATCAATGACTTGAGAATTGGATTTGTTAATTGTTTCACAAAGAATAGCCCATCATCTACAGTGTGACGCCAGTCTCCAAACCGAGATTCTATCTCCCTTCCTCTAATTTGCTGGAAATTGAAGTGAAATATTTTCCTAATGAGGCAGTGTGTGTCCCGCGGGGAGCCCAAACCCCCCCCATTCAGTTCTAACCCCAATCATTGCCTCCCTGGGGACTGGGGTAGACCACACAAACACAGCCGCACAGACACACAAACATACTCAGACAGACAGACAGACAGACAGACGCACGCACGCACGCACAAACACACGCACACACACACACACACACACACACACATACACACAAATGCACAGCCACTGTCATATATGCAGCCTTTGATAAAGACTTGACACATGCTCACACACACAAAGTCCCCCACATTAGGACAAACGCACACTCTTGCTATGCAGTCACCTTGTTGGATCTTAATTATCATGGCGTTGTGTCTCCACTAAACACTTGGTGCATTATTAGCCCAAACAATGACACATTCGCACAGAAAAAAATACCAGTCTCCTCTCTGTGGACTTTTTGTCTTGTTTTACCCTTAATTAATTTTTCTTTAATCTGCAAGAAGAGAAGGAGGGAATGAAACAGCCAGGGCCATATTTTGCATGTCTTATTTCCAGGTCTTAGGCAGTAATAAGGTAATAACGGCACCATCTTATGCGCAATCACCATTTTTACAAGTCGCGCTGAACGCAGACACTCGGCAGCATTTAACACCTGGGGGAGTGTTTATGTTAATTAAGGGCGCTATGCGGTGTCTGCTATGCTTTAATAATAGTAATGCTTTAATAATAGGCAACTGAGAATGTGAATATTTGTTGGTTTGTGATATCACAGATGTGTTATGGACATGAGACAGTCACAATTAGACAGAGGCTACAGTGATTATGACGGCCATGCATGCACTTGGACATCTCTCCTTTCAATGTGATGTTTCTTTCTCTTTTGATCTCACCACTTAGTGCATGGAAAATAGCGCTGCGTCTTGCGCTGATCTTAAAGGGGAAGGCAGCCAATACTCTGATTTGATTAAAGTAACGCCGAAACCACACCCATGACTAATTCAGGGCCGTTTTAGCGTCTGTCGCTTAACACATTTTACAGTGTGCCCTAAAAATAGCAAACCAGCACTGACCGCGCCTCCAGGTCTTAAGTTAAGACCTGGCCTGGTCTTCAGTTAAGACATTAAGACATGCAAAATATGGCCCTAGGCTGGTACTAGGGCTGGGCAATGTGAACTAAATAAAATATATTTTTTAATCAAATACATTGATATCAATATTGTGACAATAATATTGTATTGTGACTGGTGCTATAGAGGTCTGTAACTCTCTCTGTTGTCAAACTGTAGGTACTAGGGTCTATAAGCAGTTTTAAAGGACCACACTGGCATGTTGAGCTTATTGACTACGATATATTTACAGTAGATATTGTACATCGTGTATCTCTCTTTGTGTTTTATGCACCATCAAACACAGAACTACTAATTGTTCTGTGTATTGACCAAGACTTACTGCGACACCAGAAAGAAGGTCTCCCAAGTTTGCGTGTAAAACCATGACACCAGCAACGGGCGATAACCGCGAGTGTTATTATTGCCGAGAGCCAGGCCATTTGATTGCCCTTTGTCCAGCTACTATTGTTTAGTTTGTTATCGGTACTATCACTTTACCAGCATGGACATTGAACAGATTTGTTTTGCATTTGGATATTGTCCACTTGATACCTATTGCACGCTTGTCTGCCCTTGAAGAGGGCCCCATCTTTTGTGATCCATCTCCAGGTTTCTCCCTTTCTTTTCCCACCAAGGTTTTTTTGGGGGGGAGTGTTTCCTTGCCTGATTAAGTGTCTAAGGACAGAGGGTGTCATTTGTTGCCTTTGTTAAATGTGGGCCCGTTAAGCCCTGTGAGACTGTAGCAGTGATTAAAGGCTATAAGTTAAGTTAAGTTAAGTTACTTTATTATCCCCATGGGAGATTATGTCCTCTGCATTTGACCCATCCTAATTGCTTAGGAGCAGTGAGCAACCACAGTGCAGCGCCTGTGGGGACCAACACCAGTTGTATTGCCAGTGCCTTGGTCAAGGACACTGGCAGGAGTATGTACCTAGTATGCATGTCTTTTGCTGTGGGAGGAAACCAGTGTACCTGGAAGAAACCCACGCAAACACAGGAAGAACATGCAAACTCCACGTCACATAGAAAGGCCCCCTACTAGGGTTCAAAAGCAGGACCATCTTGCTGTGAGGCAAAGGTGGAGGCGCATGACTTCGAGAACCCAGATTAGGGATCGGGTCCAGATTTTAGCTGCAGCATAGAGTGCAAAAGGAAAATAAAAGTGTGACTTCTGTGATGGTGACATATAAGGTGTGACCGCTACGGATGTTGATACTACATGTGCCAGAAGAGCCTACAGTACATTACATTCGACAGCAGATGCTTTCCTGTGAATATCGGCTGGTATGAAAGACATTCTTGTAATTCACTACTAACAAGGGCTGCCGTCCGGTACGTCAACAGACAGACAGACAGACAGACAGACAGACAGACAAAGTGCAATCCCTAGGTCTCGTCGATCCTCCGGGGGCAAGACAATAATTATGTCTTGTATGTCTACAAAACAAAAGTCTGCCATATCTTCCATCATGAGTACATATTGGTTGAACTGTATTTTGAGTAAGGGTCCTAGCATCCCTGCAGATGTTGTGGGTTGTTAACATCATCTCTGTAAGAATTTATTCCAAGGTTTCATAGTTTATGGTGAGATTTACAGTATGGTTTTATTGGTTGAAGCAGGATTTACTGTCGGCTTTTATTCTTTTATTATACAGAATATTTACTGAGTTGACTTGGGTTTGTGGTATTGCAGCTGTTGTTGAGGTTCCCCTAACCTCTTACTATACATACAGTTACAGTACAGTATGTGACCAAATTAATATCGTATCCTTTTAGGCTAGAGTGAGCATTTGTGTAATACTGATAATAATGGTGGTTGGATTGGACCTCTGGTATTATGGCATAAAACTGCATATTGTCAACAATACTACTGTAAAGACCAAAGATTGTTAGAAGTGTTAGCTTATCTTTTGCTTTGTACATTTTTTTTCACTCTGCAAAAGTGCTTTCAGTGATTGCTATAGCTACTATACGTTGTACACCTTTGGGAATCTCTAAAGTATATGGAATGCATCATTCATAAGGACTGCACTGAAGTATGTGCTTTAGGATTCTTATGTTATTCTTGATAGCTTTGGCATAGCAAAAAATAGCAATGGATTAAAACAAATAGAGTTCAAACAAAGTCATTAAACAGGCATACAGTGACACCAGGGATAACAAATAAACACTTTAGTGAACAGATGACAGCAGGCGTTTTGGAAGTTATATTTTATTTTCCGCTGTTTTGCAGAAACATAAAGCTGCATGTTATGTGTATACAGAAGGTTTAAAAACACAAAGTAAATCTTGCCACGTGAAAATTCTGGTGTCCAAGGAAAGTCCTGAACATCACGTTGCTTAAGCCGAATGGCCCCTGTCACACTGTCAGGGCTGAATGTCAAGGTTTTAAAGGCTGGCAGCTGATCAGCCCAATTACACACAAGTGCACCACATTCCTGTTAAACGATGCCTACTGCCGAAGAATGCCAATCTTCTCTGTCCTTACAGCCTACTACAAAATAAAACCGCACTACCACATACCACCACTGTCCGAGCT
>NC_139942.1:27597419-27872419 GCF_963454915.1 Gymnoscopelus microlampas | reverse complement strand
ACACGATTTATGCCACCTACACAAACACTTTCCCTGATAGAGAATCGGTGAAACCCATAAGTCCCATTAAACGCAGTCGTGGTTTATTTCAAACTCGTTCTGGCTCACACAGTGACATTTAGCATGTTTTGGGGTCAGTTCTCAGGTGGTGGCCTGCAGAACGATGGCTAGAATTAGGCAAAGCCAAGAATGTAACGGCAGCCTTTCTCCTTCAGTCCCCGCCATCAATCCTGTTCATTATGTTATTGGAACAAGCTGTCATGGGCGTTCTCCATTTACCTCTCGGCTCCTATGTGGTCCCAGCGACAGTCACAACACGGCCATTTACTCTGATCGATCATCATGTAATTACTCACTGCACCGCAGAATAAGGACCAACGCTACAACGTCTCCCCGTCTCATTTTTCAGAGCTTCGTGTTCACAATGTATGGAAACGTCTGTGGATGCAGATTAAAGCTAAACGATGATAGATGGCTGTTGGCTTTTATAGAGCTGACTGTAATTTAAAAGTCCCTGCTCTAACATGATGAGGGGACAGAACCATGATGATTTGCCAAAGTATGCTTTGCCCGTGCCAGAAACTTCTCCCAGCTTATAAGTGGAGCATAATGATGCATGTTTTCATCCCTATACGGTTTGCATCAAGTAACACCGCAGGGGAGCATTAATTTCAATCTACAAACGGGCCGTTTCAGACAGATCAAAAAGGTTGTGTTGATAATTCTCATAAAGCACAGTTTTTTATTGGTTGGTTGTAGACTAACTAGTTTGGGGACTAGGGGGACTAGTTGGGCAGGCTGCCTTCTCCCCATTATTTAATGGGGAGAAACAGAACCATGGGTGCTATGACTATTTCAGAATGTTCTTCCTGTCATTCAAACCTACTGTCCTATAAAGTTTACTATACAGTCCTCAGAGTGGTAGTAAGGTCCTAATGGCGCTGATTATGAGTGTATTTAATACAGTAAAGGGGATTAGCATCATTCTGGACTGCACTAATCCTTAACCTTTGGTCCTGTTCTCATGGAAGCCATGCTACGCACAAGGCGATAGCGTCACAGGACCAGACTTAGTACATTTCCATTAGGGCTCATCCTGCTTTATTCCCACCAGCACATTTAAAGGCATTAGAGATGCTTTGTCAAGCCTAATAAAAAGAGCTAGCAGTGCTATCAAACACCCCCGCCTTGTTTCGGAAAAAGCACTGTTCCATGTGAAGTTTTCGCAGGCCATTATGATAATCTGCCTGTGGGTCTCAGTGGGGCAGGACAGACAGGCAGACAGATGCCTCAGGAGTGACTGTTCCACTGCTTTCAGAGGGATTGTGCATTCTCTTTCTGCATGAAGCCCAACACAAAACCCAACCAACCAATCACATCATCCAGTTAGCCATGGAACTTTGGTTTTTCAGTTTGTGGGGCTTTCTCTACTCTATTTTGCCCTTCCCTAATTATTTTAGGAATAACATTTGATGTAGTTATATCATTTGTTGGGTCACATTTTCCATCTCATTGTAACACAAATATGTTGAGTAGACAATTAAAGCTGTGTATAATAGAGAACGTTAAGGCTAGGGCAACAGAGTAGACAATAATTGAATTTGGTAACTTTTTTGAAAATAATAATGGAAATGAGATTAAAAAGTTCTCCATGACTGCTGAAAAAGCAGTTGTCCGGGTATGACGAATCATGCCATCACAAGGAAGTTACTAGTTGTACATACAGTATTGACTGTAGCTACCTGGTATAATATTGACCTATCCCTTGTACGAAATTAAATGTATATTGACGTAAATAAGTGTCCTTGTATTTATATAAGGAGCTTGGGTGAGTTTACTAGGATGGATATTCTTCCACTCCTGACATCACAAAAAAATATAATTTGACTGGATGATTTCTGAGTGTGGGGGCGGGGCAGATTTAGCTGTTCAAAAACTGATTTCCAAAATGTACATAACATATTTACTGTTTATGCGAATGCCAAATTATTAATTATTAATAACCGTTCATTACCTGTATGCAATTGTTTTAACTGACTGCTGTCATCATTGTCTTTTTTCGTTGTTCTTATTAATGTAATCTCGGCATCATTGTAAATGAGGGTCTCCTTCAATTGAGGGATATCTCAGAGAATTTTAAATGAAGGTTGAATGAATGAATGAATAACATACATATTATTTACATTTCCAGCATTTCAAATGATCTGTTGCCCTGCCTTGAACAACACTGCATGGTATGTTTTGTTCTGCCATCCAATTGACATACATTTATGTATATAGGTTTTAATTATGATACAGGATGGAGTCTTTAACAAATGGAGGAATAGTCCTTTTTCATTTTAAAAATAGACAAAAAACTATTCCATTTTGTCTCTCTAGCATGCTTGATTTAAGAAGTTCCACTTTGTCCTCTTCGCTCTACACCCCATTGCCCGTATCTGCAAGGAAGTGTGTTTCTCTGACAGGAAACAGGGTCACGCCGACCATGAATCATTCATATCTAAATTTGTGCAGTGCAAAGATTCAATTTTCGGCACTCTCGTATGTCTGCTATTAGTTATATGGTTTTATTTATACATAGACCCATTTATTATTGATATGTTTTGGCCAGTTCAATCTCGATGGCACCCACTTTGAGATAAGATAATATGCACGCAATGTACTAGCTACAATACACAAGGAATACGAGGAGAGATTTTAGTTTTTTTATTTAAACTATTGCTTCTGTTGTGCTTTTCATCACCCCCATTTTGAGGGCCATCGTGGACATGTACTGTATAATAAAGCAAACAATGAACAAAACGCCAAGCTCTCAGAGGGTGTCCATGTAAAGAAAAGTGTACCTCAACCCTTTTAAACCAGGGCTGTAGAACAAGTTATAAGGACATGATGAAATTATGTAATTGTTGATGTTAGTTGTTGATTTATCAATCAACATTTTCTCCAATGTGCCTACATTCGCTGTTTGCCCTAAAATATCTGTAAATTCTGTAAATTCCTGGCACCACTTTGTTCCACCTACATTACATTGTCAAGTTCACAACGCGGCGCGCTGCATCGCGTTGTGAACTTGTCGATCGGCTCTTTTCAGCGAAAGCTTTCCCCACAATACCAGAAAACAGAAAAGACGCCCTAACCCAAGAGCCCTGAGGGTCTCCGGTTAGCCATATGGGGTTTAAGTGGTTAAGTTGTTAATGGGATTGTTCACCCCCAAAATGACCTTTTTTCTATCGATTAGTCACCGCATGGAGACTTGAATTCATCGATGTTTTTTGTTTTTGTCGCATTTCTATGCCAATAATTTGATGACCGGCAGCGGTTCCGGTAGGAGACACAAAGAGTCTCCTTTGTGTCTCCTACTGGATCCGCTGCCTACCGGTACGCTGATCATCAAATTATTCACTTAAGAATGCAACAAAAACTGAAAAATACCCATGAATTCAAGTCTCCATGGGGTGACTAATCGATAGGAAAAAAAATATTTATTTTGGGTGAACTTGCCCTTTAAAGTCTTTAGAAAAATCACTCTTTCTCATAAATGTCTCTTTCCGTGCCGTGGTCCTAAAATCTTCGTTTCCTCTTTTTTTCTAACCATCCAGGCCAACACTGAGGAGAGGAAGCTGAGCCATGCTGGATCCAGCCTCTACGAGAGCAGCGGGCGACTCCCTCAGATAGCCATGAACACCTGCAAGTACAATGGTGGCGTGGTGAGACCTCTAGTGGGCAGCCTGGCGTCCTCGTCGCGCCGCAACATCGCAGAGCTTGACTCGGAGACGCAGCCGCTGCAGACGCTGCACAGCTCTGGCCTGGAGGTGGTGGTGTCCAAGGGCAACGGCGGCGGCGGCGAGGACCCGAGCAAAGCGTCCAACGAGAGCCTGGTCCGGGAGGGCAGCGGGGGCAGCGGGGGCGGCGGGGGCGGCGGAGCACCAGGGAAGAAGAACAAGGACATCGGCTACAAGCTCGGCCACCGGCGGGCGCTGTTCGAGAAGCGCAAGAGGCTGAGCGACTACGCACTCATCTTCGGGATGTTCGGGATCGTCGTCATGGTGACGGAGACGGAACTGTCATGGGGGGTTTATACAAAGGTGGGTTGAGGTCTCTCTCTCGGAGCAGTGGTTCTCAAACCTTTTCACGTCAAGGAACCCCCAAATTGGTATTTGGCCGCAGGGACCCCATCTGAAAATGTTTTGTGCCAGGGACCCTCAGAAGAGAGGAAATCATTCAAATTTCTTTTTTCCAAAATAGCAGATGTAGGACCGTGTATATCTGCTATTTTTGAATAGCCAACATGTAAATGGATGAAGTGTTTAAAATGATTGCGATGCTGTATTAACACATTTTTGCTGGGGAGCCGCCTGGAGGTCCCCGGACCCCACTTTGAGAACCACTGTCTCAGAGGAGGCGAGCATGAGTGTGTGTGTGTGTGTGTGTGTGTGTGTGTGTGTGTGTGTGTGTGTGTGTGTGTGTGTGTGTGTGTGTGTGTGTGTGTGTGTGTGTGTGTGTGTGTGTGTGCGTGTGTGTGCGTGCGTGTGTGTGTGTGTGCGTGTATCGTTATTGCTGGTGCTGATGTAGGAAATTCTTTATGATTTCACAAGATTTGATCAGGATGAATTGTCTTCTGCTTTCTGAATAACCTTTAAAAGGGAAAATCACGATCCCACTGCACAGTGGACTGTTATACAATGTTCTGTTTTGTAACAACTCCACTGTTAGCCTGCAGGCATTGTGAAAAGAGAGTCGTTCTGGTATATTCAAATACCATGCTTTCTCATGATGAGCCTAAGGTTGGCGTATGACCAAAGGGTTGGTTCTATGTCAGACCCTTTGAAGCCAACAGCTAAAAGCACCAGCAAGAGAGAGAGAGAGATGGTAAGATGGAGACATGGGGAAAAAACAGGAATAACAGGATTAAAATATGGAGGAAAGAATGTCAGATGCTTCAAGCTTTCCTGAGAGAACAATATTACATGGTAAGTGAGCAGCGGGGACCGCCGGAGAGCCTGGATCTCAGCGGTGTGGTTTAGTTTTCAGCGACACGGAGACCCATGTCTCCGCTCCTTGACCTGTCATTGTGCCCCCTCCCCTTGTGTCAGCCAATCAATTCCATTGGGTCAGGGTATTTTGAGGAGAACATCATTCACAGGCTGTCAACGCAGTCAGAGCAGGTTCTGCCCTACTGTTTACTAAGCTATTTACCCAAGAGCTGACATTGCAGTACACAGCGGTTAGCCGTTACAATATGTAATAGGTCAAAACGGGGGTTTTAAAGTGGCTGAATTACTCTTACCCCCTCCTGTGGGAAGGCAGAATCTCATCTACAGTCTGCATATAAGAATGAAGCCCTACTAAGGGCTTTCAGCTATGGTTACTTTTTCAAGGTTTTGCTCTGTAACATACTGTATTTGTTTTGGAATATATTTTGGATTGTCCAAAGATGTGTATGAAGGGCTTAGTTAATTGGTGAGTTTAATGATTGATTGATTGATTGATTGATTGATGATTGATTGAATACTTTATCAACAGTTTGCAAAAAGTACAGAGGTACAGTTACACAATAATGCTAAAAGGATAACACAAAAATCCCTTTGGGCTGGTTTCCATTGTGGTCCTAAAGTACACATGATTTATAGGATTGTAAAGGATTTTAGGACATTAAATAGGTTTTGTCCATGAGGAGCTGTTAACAAGGCAGAGTGAGTCCATGCATCAAACTAACCCCTGCCGAAATAGAAATGACCTCCCATCCACAAGTGGCTCAACACTCTCACATAAAGACAGCTGCTGGGCAACGGCAACAGTCTGTTTTCAATCTCGCATGTGAGGAATCTCGCACGTCACATGGCGCTCTAGATGCGCCTGCCACACAGCTACGTTCTCTGAGCGCTGAAGGCGGGAGACACGTTAAGAGTGTGCATGCGCTGGGACTGGAAAATCCTTGAACCCCTGGCAGGTGGATTAATTGGTTTACTCAATGTTATTTCACCGGGGACTTCTCAAACCAATCTCAGACATTAGAGTGTCTTGAGAGGTTTCTGCAGACCTGAGGGGCAAGGCAATCTAGTTGATTGCTAAAAATACATTGGTTAATTTGGACTATCTCTTTTACATTGTCTGTCTGTCTGTCTGTCTGTCTGTCTGTCTGTCTGTCGGTCGGTCTCTTTGACGCTGGTCAGCAGAGCGACTACGTCTGCAGTCCCCTTTCTCACCTACTGGACATCCAGTGGATAAAGTATAGTTGTCAGCTCTTACTGCCATCACAGCGACGATTATGAGAGATGATTCCTCTCGCTTGTTTTTGTCGTTTGTCGTCGGGTGTCACGATTATAATAGCAGCCCTTCCTGTCGTTAGCCTACCATAGAGCTGTGTTTTTACTCCGCAGCCGTTAAATTGATTTATCAAATGGCATTTTACCAACAGAGGGGGTGGCAGTGGGGGGTGACTCAAGTAGTACAGGTCCTCATTCCCAAGATCTATGGCCCCAATATATACACACACATACGCAAAACGCAAGTGCGCACTCACATACACACACACACACACACACACACACACACACACACACACACACACACACACACACACACACACACACACACACACACACACACACACACACACACACACACACACACACACACACACACACATACACACACAACAGTGCATCCGCTTGCATCCGGGGGGGCTATTCATCACAGGCACGGCACACTGTAGTCACCTCCTGCTAATGCTAGTCTTGGCTTTTTCTGTGCCTACCATTAAATGGAAATCCCCCCTCTTAGTGGTAGGGTTGATTAATTGGTAGTTTAGATGGTTTGGAACAGAGCACATAGATAATCTCCAGCTGCACCTCCAACCCCGGACCTGCAGCTGTATTGTTAAGCAACAACAGCATTCTCTTCTCATTGCTGTTGTTTGTGTGTAAAACCCCATTATCTGCTCTTAGAGGCTTGAAGATAATAATACGTGGCGTAATAGTGTGTGTGTGTGTGTGTGTGTGTGTGTGTGTGTGTGTGTGTGTGTGTGTGTGTGTGTGTGTGTGTGTGTGTGTGTGTGTGTGTGTGTGTGTGTGTGTGTGTGTGTGCAATCGCCACATGCATTGGTTGTATGCCAGGGGTTCTCGATGTAGGGTCCAGGGGTCATTGAGAGGGGTCCCAGGGGGTTGATTATTAATCCTCACCATCCACCAATCTTCACCATTATTACATGTACAAGTAAATACAACTAGAGAACATACTGCACAAGAATGGCTGTTTCAATGAGAGTTTCAATGTGATCTCTATCTATAGTAGACAGTAAAGGAATTCTGGACTAAATGACAGACCATATCATAGCAAGTCATATCAAACAATAAACATATTCTTAGATCCCAGAGATAGACATCTTGGGGGTCTGTGGCCTAATTCATATCAAATTGGTTGTCCTTGAAATTAAAAAGGTTGAGAATGTAAGCCCACGTTACAAAACTCATGCTATTGTAGTAATTTCAAAGGGGAATTTGTCAATGCGAGCAGCAAGTATTAGCTGACTCTGTTGTTGGTCGGCATTATCCACCCAGAAATACATTCTTGTCAAAACCACATCTCTGTGTCCTGACTGGCTGAGAGAAGGCATATGCAACACGTAACATTTTAACATTTAACCACTTAAACCCCATATAGTTAAGCGGAGTCCCTCAGGGCTCTATACCTGTTATACGATCAAGTATCGCTTTAATTTACGAAAAAAATACAAAAAGTAAAAATTTGGAGATACGAGGTTTCTGCCCGACAGAAAAAAATAATAATTTGAGGTTAAATGCGAAGACTAGGGAAGGGTAGCAATTGCCATCCCCCCGGGACCCCAAACCATGGCCCTGCAACGCGTCACAGCACGACGCTGTCGTAGTGAGCTTGTGGATTTCCTTGTGCGAGACACCGGCACACAACCAAGTATATATCAGGCGTACCGCTTTGCTCTCGCCTAAATCCTTTTTTCCCTTTTTTCCTCCCCCCGGCTACCTCATATCACCTGGTTGCTTAGCTGCAGACTACAATGGAGGAATCAGTGAATAGTGGTGATGGGATGTGTCTGCTCTGCATTGCTGCATTCTGAGGTCGGAAACGACTCATCACTGTGATGTAGACTCAATTGATCATACTGTATAATACGGTGGTTCTCAAAGTGGGGTCTGGCGTCCATGGAACCCCCCCCCCCCAGGGGTCCTTGAAGGGGTTTCAGGCGGTCCCCAGCAAAATGAGCAAAATCTGTTTAACAACTTTGACCCTATATACATTGGCTATTTGAAAATAGCTGATCTACAAGTTCACTTGAACATTTTTTTTTTAACACAAATCTTGTATGGGGGTCCCTGGCACAAAATATTTTCGGATGGGGGTCTGCGGCCAAGTACATATTACTTTGGGGGTCCTTGACATGAAAAAGTTAGACAACCACTAGTATATTGTGTCTATAAAGCTTTACATTTTTTGTCACATATTTTCTTTTAAATATACATTTTCCTATCTACATGTACTGTAAGTAGGTGTTTTATTGGACTTTGATGTGCTGTTGAACATTTCAGTTTGACTGTATTTTAAACTGTTCTTCTTTGTCTTTCTCTCAACATAGGAATCTTCGTACTCATTTGCACTGAAATGCCTTATCAGCCTTTCCACTGTTATATTGCTTGGTCTTATAATAATGTACCATGCCCGGGAAATCCAGGTGAGTCTGTTGCCGGGAAAATACACTCACTCACTCACACACACGCATGCTCACACATGCACACATTCACAAGCATGCTCGATTGCTCACGCACGCACGCACACGCACACGCACGCACACGCACGCACACACACACACACACACACACACACACACACACACACACATACACACACACACACACACGCGCGCGCGCGCATGCGTACACGCACACACACACAGTTTCACTATGCTGTCCTCTGCTGTGGCCAGCATAGGTGATACTAATGATGACATTGTGATTTGGTGGAATAGGATAGGGCCACAGAATAGCATGCAGTGTAACCGAGTTTGATTGCCATCTAATTAGATGATGCCCTTTATCAACACGTTTGCAGTGGTGGTGGAAAGTAACAAAGTACATTTACTCAAATAGTGTTCTTACAAGTACAATTTTGAGGTCGTTTTACTTTGCTTGAGTATTTCCATGTTTCAATACTTTATACTTCTACTCCACTACATCTCAGAGGCAAATATTGTACAGTCTGAAAATTAACTAATAATTAAAATGTATCATTTGTCAGAGACAAGGTCTAACTAGTTTAACTACGATGGTAATCACTTTGTATTGCATACATCCCTAAAACTATGTTAGACCTGCACAGTAAAATATACACTCAGGATTTTACTGTATACATATACAGTATTATACTTGTATATATTACATACAAATAAAGTATAGTATAGGCTATATAATGCTAGCCTGGGACCAGACGAATCTGCGAGTGCAAAAAAAAATTGCACTCTGCGATTTGGGTCTGGCACCGCTCCATAGAGAATCCATTTCCTGTTCCAGAAGACGTGGGGCACCAATCAGGGCCCAGTATTCGAATATGGGCGACTGTAATTGGTAGTTGGTTGTAGGTCTAACCAATTGCGTCGAGGGACATTGTTTTGATCCCGCCCCTTGGGAAACAAAACGTCCTCATGGAAGCACCAGACTCATATCCACGCAGTGATATAGTCTAGCTACGCCAGGCTAATATAATGTATGTTAAGTTTTAAATGATTCTAAGAACCAGGAACCATTGTTAACCCTGTAAACCTGAACAGGTTAACCAATTGATTTGGAACATCCACATGTCAGAACAATGACTAAACTTGTGACCCCCCCCCCCCCCCACACACACACACACACACACACACACACACACACACCCCACCGTGCCACGGCCTTTGTCCTTCCCAGCTATTCATGGTGGACAACGGAGCAGATGACTGGAGGATAGCCATGACATATGAGCGTATCTTCTTCATCGTGCTGGAGCTGCTGGTGTGCGCCATCCATCCCATCCCGGGCCAGTACGTGTTCACCTGGACGGCGCGGCTGGCCTTCACCTACACGCCGTCGGTGGCCGACGCCGACGTGGACATAATCCTCTCCATCCCCATGTTCCTGCGGCTCTACCTGATCGGCCGGGTGATGCTGCTCCACAGCAAGCTGTTCACGGACGCCTCGTCGCGCAGCATCGGAGCCCTCAACAAGATCAACTTCAACACGCGCTTCGTCATGAAGACCCTCATGACCATCTGTCCGGGGACCGTCCTGCTCGTGTTCAGTATATCCTCCTGGATCATCGCAGCGTGGACCGTCCGCGTTTGTGAGAGGTAAATGCTACGGGGCCGGGGGGGCGGGGGGTGTAGATGAAGAAAAGAATAGATGTTGGTGGACTTGAATTGAGAGAGAAAAGAAAGAGGAGATGAATTGAAAGAAAGTGGCATGCTGTGCAGTTCTTTTTTTATTTCTTCTCCTCTCTCTCTTTGTCTCTGTCCCACGCTTTGTCCTTCATGATGCTCCCTTGTGTTCCCGTCGTTCATCCCTGTTTTCCACTAATGTGGGAAGTTGAAAGCCTGAGACACATGCAAAGATACGGGACAGTATAGTTTACACTTGCACGCACGCACACACACACACACGCACACAAATAAACGCACACTTTAGCATGATACATGCACAGATACAGGCTCCCTCACGCACGCACGCACGCATGCCGCCTGTACACTTACACTCCACTACCTGAGTGGTCATATTCTTTTATAAAAATGAAAAAATAGCCTTCCGTTTCGTTACCTCAGCAATCACTCCAGACTTCTCATTTCTATGCTAGCAGTCTGGTCCATTATTCATGAGTGTCTAATTGTTTGTTTGCTGAATGGTTTGTTTTGGTAATGCAGAGCAGCCCCAAGGATCCCCTAACCCGTTTTCTACCCCAAAACCGTGCATCAGGCTTCATCTCGAGGGGGCAGCGGAAATTCTCGTGGAAAATGAAGGGAGGCAGGGAGAGAAAAAAATAGAAAGAAACGAATAGTACACTTTTTTCACGCTCGTTTTGCATTTACATAGGGTAATGAGACATTAATGCCAGCTTTGATGTTTTAAAGTCGTTTTCTTTACTCAAAGTGGAAGGGGGAACAAGAGTGGGGCTGTGGGTGGAGTGTGGAAGGAACTCACTGAGATATATGCTGCGCTGTATAATTTACATATCAATTCACAGGGGGCTTTGCAGTCAGTCTGATAGAAATCACAAAGCCTTAATAACAGAAATAGTCTATGTAAGTTTAATTAATTGCAAAACATGACACCCCTTATTCAAAACATATGGCGAATGCATTCTTCTCTTTATAGGGCCTACACAGGTAATACCACAAACTACCTGTGAGACCTTTATGAATTGAACCTCACAGTCAGCAGTCAGTCAGTCAGTCAATCCTTTGCTTTGACAAGTTTACCTGTTCCCCCTACATGTCCTTTTGCCTGC
Source organism: Gymnoscopelus microlampas (assembly GCF_963454915.1). NCBI lineage: Eukaryota > Metazoa > Chordata > Actinopteri > Myctophiformes > Myctophidae > Gymnoscopelus > Gymnoscopelus microlampas. The sequence goes on along the minus strand of NC_139942.1, from coordinate 27,860,914 downwards.
TCTTACTAGGTTCCTCCCCCTCCTGCTCCTCCTTACAACCTCCCTCCCTTACACCTTCACTAACCACCTCTCGCACGCCAAGCCCTGGATCCTCCTGCCCCCCTCCCCCTCCCCTCCCACAAACTCTCTAGGCTGTTGGGTCTGAACCACACCCTGCAGCAGTGATAAACTGCAGCTGACCTGTGACATCAACTCCACTCGCACAGCAGCAGCAGGACACTGAAGTGTGACCAGTGTCCGGTGTCACCAAATGCTGCTGGCACATGTTCAACACTGCACTCTGTGCTGGGACGGGATAAGAATCAATCATTAAGTTGTGTCTGTCTCGTTGAGGACACCTGTGTCTGATCCTGCTGACAGAGCTCTCTTGTGTTTCAGATTAGGACTGAAAATCTCTCTCTTCCTCTGTCTCTCTCTCTCTCTCTCTCTCTCTCTCTCTCTCTCTCTCTCTCTCTGCCTCTCTCTCTCTCTCTCTCTCTCTCTCTCCCTCTCTCTATCTCTCTCTGTCTCAGATAGATATCTTAGATATGCAGTAAAATCCTCAGTGTTAATTTATCCATTTGTAACTCCGGTTCCATTTGTATACTCTCAGTGAGGATTCTACTGTGTATAAACATCATCACAGTATTCTGCTAAAAATTACATATAGAATGCTTCTAGAATGTGTGATGGCCTATTTATCCGGTGTGTTGATAAAAGCCTGAGGGAGCTCAGATCATTCTAGAGTCATGGAAGTGCATTCACACAGTCCTTCCGACAGGTAGTCTATTTATGGAGAGACGACTGGAGTAGATGATGACATGACAAACCCAGACTCTCTAATGGGGTCAAGATAGATCGATTTGTGGTTTGCTCACGACACAAAACACACATGCACATACACTCTGTGCCAAACACTGCTAATTGACTATATTCGAATGACAGCCATTTTGGATGGGGTTTCCAACCCCCCTTGAGAGCAAAATGGCCACTGGGAGAATATAGTGAAGTTGCAGTGCATGTTGTTAGCCAGACTTTTGGTTTTCAGTTCCAAAATAAAATGTATGTACTATGTGTGTTTGGGTGAGTGTTTATGTGTGTCCCATGTGTCTATGTGTACGCATGCATGAACATGAGGGTGTGTGTGTGTGTGTGTGTGTGCGTGAGTGTGTGCGTGAGTGTGTGCGTGTGTGTATAATGTTTTGTTGTACTTTCTATTTCCCCACTATGCTGCTCCATAGGGATACCATGTGAGTCCTCGTTCGCTAGCCGTGGAAAAACCAACCTATCATTCTGCAACGAGCTGGCGCCACTGCTGCCCTAAGTGGGTTTGGGGTGAGGGAGGGGTGGGTGCTAGAGGGAGAACGGGGCAGTCACCCTTAAACAAAAAACAATTAATGAAACACTACGCTCCTTTCCAAACTCAGTCTGCCAAAGGAGGACTAGGTACATTCCCCTTTAGCGAAACCCAAACCATGAGAGGTCGTCACCACGATCAATCCAAGCGTTAGGTGCGGGAGGTGAAGCAGCACTTTGAAGCAAGCGTCTCTTTCTTAACTGTTTTGTGGCACGTGGTTGAGGGGTGGAGAAGGAGGAGGAGGAGGAGGCAGAGGAGGGAGGAGAGGCGAGAAGGAGCAGGCAGCCTGTGCTAAAATGGAGCAGCTCCTTCAAGTCACCTTCACGACTGTGCCAGAGGGCAATTTCTCTTTCCTTTTTTTTTCTTTCTTTTTTCTCCTTTGTCCCGTTTCCTCATGCAATTATTATAGATCCATGGCACGCTGAGTCTCCTTAGCGTCCATACTGGAAAAGATTTGTCAAGGAGTGAAAGCTTCTCTGTTCTCTGTGTTCACACACATTACCATCCCATTATGTGTCTCCCCTTCACAGAATTGATTGAACAACGTCAGAATGGTTTCCAACAGACTTTTGTTGTTTCTAGTTGATTCATTTTGCTCCACAAGTGAGGACGGCATTTCTTCTGTGATTCATATTCATACCAACACCAACTGTCACTGAGTATGTGAGTAAGGGAGAAATGTCAAGTCATTCCTACCCGCACAAAATTGCCAGCATACTGTAATTATAATGTGTCATATTTGCTGTTGACTCGGGTGTGTTTATTTTTTTTACTATCCAGCACTGCGTGATTTGTATTGCAAAGTACATGTGATGAGTAAGCATTCCACATTGCTACGCTAGCAGGGTGAACAAGTGAGTAAAGGTGTTGCTTTCCATTCTAGCACAGTTTCCAAAATTGAATGAACTCTCAGGGGCAGAGAAAGCGTTTTGAGTTTTGAGCAGAACGCAGCGCATCCAGCTTTAGTTTTCATCCATGAACTGAATGTTGTCACCCCGCTTGTAAACATTGAAACAGCATGGGAGTTTTCATGTTTACTTCGTGGTCTCATTGCTCCAAAAGAAGAAGTCAGGGGAAAAAAGAGGCGCTTGTATCCCAAAGTGCTGTGCGTGAGTTCTGTTAAGTGTATCCTGCGTTGATTATGTGCTCTTCCGCCCTGACACTGACCACGCAAGCCAATCAAAGGGCAGTACAGTGAGATTGGACAAGCATGGAGTCTTGTCTGGAAAGCGCCTAGATGGGGGGAATGAAAGACACACACAACCTGGGCGGACAGGGAGGGATGGAGAGAAGGTGGAGTTGGCAGGTATGTTGATGGTTACAGTAGATGGATTCAACACTGGCCAGTGGTCTCCTTCCCCTCTCATTTCCCTCAGATACATCCCAATCTGCAGAGCCAACTGAGTGAACCTCAACTGAGCTCCCTAACTAAGCTCCCTCCCTCCCCTTCCTTCTTACTCCTGACTGATCCTCTGCAGATCGTCTACTACTGTACCCATCTAACATGGCATGCTTTGCAGTTCCTCCTCATGTCCCCCCACTTCTTAAACCCTCCCCTTCCTTGCCTTCCCATGAGGAGCAGGCCTAATCCAGCCGGAGCTCAGTTACACCTTGCCATGCATGCCTTGCCTGCCTCCCTGGTCCTCAACCCTTCCTCTCTCTCTCTCTCTCTCTCTCTCTCTCTCTCTCTCTCTCTCTCTCTCTCTCTCTCTCTCTCTCTCGCTATCTGTTACTCTGAAACAAAACACTTTGTTTTCAAGGAGATGTGAGACTGCCGTTTCTCACCTCGTCCCCTCCACTGAGGGACCTTTAGGCCAGTAACAGACAAGCTTTGGGAAAGTTTAGGAGACTTTCCCTCACTGCAACTTCAGATTATCTGGCTCGAGTTACTGGTCAAGTACGCAGATGTCCAGTGGGTGACATCCACAGTGTTATGTGTCATTAATAGCCACCAGATACAAACACCCCCACAGGCAAAGTGCTGCGTGCACGCACGCACACACACAGACACAAAAACAGACACACACACACACACACACACACACACACACACACACACACACACACACACACACACACACGTACGCACACACGCACGCACGTACATACGCACGCACACACACACACCACTGCAACTTGAACTTTAAGCACACCAAAGACAAGTGCGTTGTTTGCATGAAATATTCAAGTGGATTTTACGACTGCAATTTCCAAGCGAAGGCCGAACCCGAGATAACGTACTGGCAGCATAGTGTGTTGTGCACAAGTACATGCACTCTCTTGAATGAATTGTATGTAGCGAGCGCATGCAGTGGAGGAATCACAAGGCTACCAGTGATACTTGCTTGAAAGTCTCCTACAGCTTCATGTGATTTCCTCATTTCAACCTATTGCCCTCTAAAATGTGGATTATATTGTTACTCAATTATATTACACACTAATTGTCTTTGAATAAGGATTAGAAGAAATAAGGGAATTGAGTGTATTCATGTACACCTGGTAACTATCACAGCCTTTGTCCATCAACAAATCAAATTTCCATAACAGAGAAATATGATTGTGCTTTTATTTTACCCACGTTATGATATATATACTAGCAGGAGATTAACAAGGTTTGGTGTTTGCTCAAAGACAGGAGGAAGAAGTTTACAGTAAAAAAAAAAAGAAGAGATTTTTCAATTGTTTTCCTTGGCTTTTTATTCTTTTGGCTGTACCAAGACACCCAACACTTGCACCACATCATTTTTCATTCATTACATTTTTTTGTTTGGGCCATTGTAGATTGCACTATTAAAAGAAAGTGTTCTCAAACTCAAACTAGTGAAGGAATTCAAAACTCTCATATAGGTGCTGTTTTTATCCTAACCCTAACCCTAACCCAAATAGGGAAAGTTTGGAGAAAACAAATGTACTGTAATAAATGTTATTCCTTTGAAACACCAATCAAAGATTTCAGATATCTAATCTGTAGAATTAGAAAGTAGAAGTTTAGAACTTTACAACAAATAATAGAGGCTAAAAATAGAGACCAAAAAGAGAACAACCAACGCATGTCATTGTACAGCTTTTAAGTCATCTTGTAATGTACAGTGCCACATGAAGACAACATAAATGATAACAGTACAACCAATTTACTGTGCATTAAAGTGATACATTTACATGTGACTATCAGAGTGCATTATCTGTTCCACAGAGTTAAAGCTGCAATCTGGAACTTATTTTAATGAATAAAACATGTTTTTAACCAAAAACATACTACACCTGTATAAGGTGTAGTATGTTATTATAATACAACTAGTACATCCGCAGTGGTTGAAGGTGGTCTCCCTATTCCTCCGAGACATTTAGACCCTGGTGTTGGGTAGGACTAATAGGCTGGGTAAGTAATACTGCCTGGAGCTCATATATCTGAGTATTACACCTGAGCAAACGGCGATGTCACCTGGAAGAGTTTTGAGACACTCTCTTATAACGGTGTAACGGCTACAAGGATTCTATCATGTTGGCTTCAGAAATTGTACTGCTGCTGCTTGCTTTACATTTTGGCTGCGCTTGTGAAAACACTATTAGGTTTGCAGTTTTTTTAATTAGGTCCTCATCGGCTGGAATTTAATCCTATCGACTCATGTTTACTGCAGCTAACACCCTCCCCAAGGAGCATCCTGACATATTTGTCCCCAAGTATATACATCTTCTTAGCCAAATTCTTTTAAATCAACAAGACTTACGCCAGTCGGAAAATCTTTTAATTTGTTCTTGTCAATGTGAAATAGAGTGAAGTGGAGCTGGGGCAGAGGGAGTGCTGTTTACGCTGATGATATATATATACGTTGGCTATGTGCTGCTGAAAGTTAATCTATAGTTTTTTAATCTGACATCCCATGTGCGGATGCTGTAAGGCATTAAATCTGCTGGGCTGTAATGGATGGCCCGCGCATGAAATCAGAAAGAGATGAAGAAGAAAACAGATGTGAACGGTTCTACTTTATTTCCAGACGAAACTGAGTTACGTGCTTCCAGTGATGAATCTGTTTAGTGTGCATGAGTTTATGTCAGTGTGTCCAACATGACAATTATTTATGTACTTTAGCGTCAATGTAACAGTGGAACAGTAACAATAATACCAACAGTGTCCGTTGAAAGGAAATCATGCTTTTCAGTGTTCTGTATTAGTTTTAGAGTTAGTCAAGTTTGATGTAAATGAGGGATGTCATTTTGAAACATCTACTGCAGTGGTTCTCAAACCTTTTTAATTTCAAGGACCCCCATAACTTTCAAAGTTAGAACCCCCTCAATGAACCCTGGGGGTCCCCAGACCCCACTTTGAGAACCACTGATCTACTGTTTCAAAAGTATCTCTGATATGAAGGTATAATGATTACTGAGAGATGATTTTGAGTCAACATTTTCATTCTCAAAATGGATATAAAAGTGGTTTTATATTGCAATATATATATATATTGCAGTTGTAGGGGTGAGCATGGACACATAGATCCACTCGCAATCCTGATGTAGCGCGCAAGTGTGTGTGTGTGTGTGTGTGTGAGTGTGTGTCTGTGCGCGCGCGTGCATGTGTGCACTTGTATTACTATACATGTGAGGGCAAATGTCCCCACAAATATAGTAGAATCTGATAAATAGTAGATCCACAACCTTGCAACAAATTGTGAGCTTGTAGACCTACTATTTTCTGTGCGTGACATCAGCGCGCAATTAAGTATAACTCAGACTTTACGATTGGGGTTAGAAATGGTTAAAATAAATGTTGATGTCCTTACAAGTATAGTAATACCAACGTGTGTGTGTGTGTGTGTGTGTGTGTGTGTGTGTGTGTGTGTGTGTGTGTGTGTGTGCGTGCGTGCGTGCGTGCGTGCGTGCGTGCGTGCGTGCGTGCGTGCGTGCGTGCGTGCGTGCGATACACAGGTAAAACCCTCAGTGTTCATTTATCCATTTGTAACTCTGAAAGAGTATAAATGGAACCATTCCATTTATACTATCTCAGAGTGAAATGAACACTCAGAATTTTACTGTGTAGATAGATAGATAGATAGATAGATAGATAGATAGGAGGAGGGGGTGTTTGATCTGATTCCCCGCTCTTATTGGTCTCTCCAGTCATTGTTTAGGTACTGTCATCTACTGCCACTGTACTGTATGTCCCCAGGACTCACCATCTGTCTCCAGTGTGAGCTCATCCCCACACAGCGAGAGCCAGATCAAAAACGCCAGCGGAGATGGCCAGAGTTAAAAGACCCGGGATGAGTTTAAGAGGGGGTAAAGACAAGCCTCAAAGTCATATAGCATCTTCATCCCATCGGTGTTAACCTGCTCCCGGAAAGTGGATAATGTAGTGGCAGGGCCGCAAGGCTGATTCAATTATGGGTTGTTGTTGTTGTTGTTATTATTATCATTATTGTTTTTATACATCCTGAGCTTTTGCTGATTTGTATGTGCTGTATTTTGATGCTAAATCCTCTGCCCTCTCTTATGGCTCTTTATTTATATCTGTACACAGATGCAAAGTCCTCATTGTTAATTTAAACCTAAGAGTGTAAAAATGTACTCGGTAAGAAAGTCAGTAAGTTAGTAAATTGACTCAAATGGGTCAGTTCCATTTTTGCATTTTAAATGAACACTGAGGATTCTACTGTGTATGTGTCTGCAGTAACAACCGAATTTCGCCATGGAGATCATTCCTATCTTATCTTATCTTATGTGGCATATGCGAATGTACTTTAGCTCCTGCTTTGTGTTGGGTGATCATTTTGTTAGACCTTTGCCAGTTTAGTTGACTGAAAACTGGGTGCAGCTGTGTTGTAAACTGTGGGAACTAGGCTATACTCCACCCTACGCTAAAATATACTGTTCACCCTACACCAGAACACATGTCTTGCTTGGCAGTAGTGTTGCCCATATAATGGATAATAGTTTGTTGTCTGAACACTTTGAGATGGGAGATGTGTTTTGCAAGCTTTCACTGTGGAGTAACCGTCAGCCAGGGAGATCTCAAAAAGGGTGGGAGATATAGATGTACACTAGACAATGTCCTTCTTGTCCTGGACTAGGTTTAAAGTGGTGCCAGCTCTTCTCCATGCTATTCCAAAACGTATATACACAGTATATTGAGAGCTTCAAACTACTGATGACCTTTCGATCAGTGCCCCGACCTCTGTCTCTGTCCCTAAATGCTACAGACATTTGTTTTAACAAGACACATTTCCATGGATTCTCACAGAAGGGATTTTGGGAAATATTTATGCTATTGTCATATCCTCCCTTCAAAAGAACAATTATAACACCAGAGGAGTCCATTAATTGTAAGATGCTAAATGCTGGCATATTTCTAATTTAATAAAATTAACACATACAGAACTTCTAGAAATTTCTGTTCTGTCATAGTCTGTCTGCAAGGCATGACTCACGTCTCTGCCTACTTTGATGACAAGCTGAATGAAATTAACATATTAGTCAGTTGTCATTACAATATTTAGCCAGCTGATCAAGTTTAGCCCTCCCGGCAGCTATCAAAGGGCAGCTGTTGGCGTGTTAAGATGCAGGTAAAAGAGACAGGGGTGTCAAATTCAATGATGCTCTTCCGTCATTTTGTTACTCATCCGATCCTACCCCCCCATTTACAAATGAAAGCCTGTCCCAGAAGACATACGGTTCCTATCTGCTTGGCAATACTGCCATATTTGTCGGAGGTGATTTTCATTTCGAAATGGACCCCAGGTTTTCCCATAGCTCCGCTGCTCTCAATATACTGGCTTTTTAGCATGCAGGATGCAGACATCTTATTTCTTCCTGCATGGTATTATATCGATTGCTTCTCTGCATGTCATTTAAGAGGCTTGAATACCACAGAGCACACACATGCTGTTTTTTTTTTTCATTCTGAGGGGGGAAAAGTGCTAAGAGGGACTGACTCCCCCTGACTTTGAGCATGAGTAGAGAGTTGAGAGTGGGAGCTTTGAAGTGCTGAAGGCATGGTTAGTTCTTTTTGGATATCTGATGTCAATGAACTGTCTTGGAGGAGGAAGATGACAGTCCTTTTTATGAAAAGGAAAAAAAGTTGATGGTCTGGCCCCAGGTGCTTAAAAGTGTACGTGTGCTGCACTAATTAGAGGCGATTGTTCTGACCATTTTGATTCCATGCTGGGCCACTGCTGTGCCGACTTCAGTCATTAGCAATTAATGATCAGACTCACAAGAAGCCACTTCAGAAGAGCCTCTACAGACAAGCCCAGAAATGCAACTGTTTCCCCTTTCAAAGCTGATACTGTTCTTACTGGTACAGTAGGCGGGTGTACTGAATGGCTCATATTGCTCGAGTAAACGCTACTCATTAGATTTTAACTAATGAGTATGTTCTCTCCTCCTAGACAGCTCATTGAGAAGACGAGTGAAGTTGAATAGAGGGGGGCAAGGCAACTGTGCCTATGTGCTGGACCCTTCACACTGCAAAGGGATGGGAATGTCATCATCAGTATTGATTTTTGCAGTGTTTCTTTTTTTAGAGATCTATCTCTGTATATGCACTGATGTGCTTTGGACTGATAATCAAGCATGGCTGTTAGCTACTTTCAGCAAACAACATGTTTGAAGTGATGATGTGCATAACCAAACCTTTTAATCGGTAATGCAAACTTTTTTGGGAGGAATATTTGTTGCAAAATGGGACTGATAGAACAATTATTACTATTTAATGTCACAGTATGCATTTTTTTGGATGTATTAATATCAAATTTCTTGGGTGGTCACACATAGAGTAAATCTGCAATTTTGTGTTTTGTCAAGTCACTGTCATTCTGATCATGTTTTTTTTTCTTTCTCTCTGCTAATGAATAGTAAATGTAAGTGATATGGCTTCATACTGGTTATATATGCCACTTCTTACAAAAATGGTTGATTTCAATTGACAGACACTAACATCAACAGAAATCTCAACTGTTTCTGTTCAGGAGATTTTTTTTTGTATCAAAATAAAGAGTTACTTTGTGATATATAAAAATAAACGTTTTTCTTTAACCCACTAAAGTCGTTTTTAGTACCAACATGCCATTTTTTATTTCTCCACCCATCAAATGTGTACATCCATACGCCACTCAAAGAGCAGTGACTTCAAAGGGAAGGGAAAATTGGAATGCGTGATAGTACCCTCCGCAATTCCATCCAAGACTTCATGAAAGCATCCCCTTTTGCAATCCCATGAGCATACGTTTCACTTCTTTTACTGCACCATTTTTCAGTCCCCAGAATGGATTGGGTTGCTTATCTTTAGTTCGCGTGCTATGAAGGCATGGCAACACAGGTCAACACCCCACAACCCCTCCCTGCATCACGTTGTCTTCCATCACCCCTAACTACCACACAGTCAAATCCTGAGTGTTAATTTAACGTTGAAAGTGTAAAAAAAAAAAAAAAGGGTCCCTCCCAGGTATGTTTTTACACTTACAGGGTTAAGCTAACACTCAGGACTTTACTGTGCACCAACGCTAACCCCACACTCACCTCCACCTCAAACCCTCCCTCCACTGTTTGGTTCGCACAAAGCTCTGCTCCATTCTCCAAGCATGCTCAGGTTCCAGTGACAGTGTCTAGTTTCATTGATTGGGTATCTCCCTCTTCTTCTTTATCTTCATTACCCCAGGTATCATGATAAACAGGAAGTGACCAGTAACTTCCTGGGAGCCATGTGGCTCATCTCGATTACCTTCCTCTCCATTGGCTATGGGGATATGGTACCTCACACGTACTGTGGGAAAGGCGTGTGTCTACTTACAGGGATTATGGTAGGTTCAAATCCGTCTCCCTCATCAGAGATGCGCCTCTTACATTTTCACTAATGAGATTGCTCAGTTTATTGCTGTCCGAAGTGTCATATGTTGTAAGAAGAGCATTTATGTGACACTGACGGAACACCCGTCTCAACAGTGTGGCCTCTTTTCCACAGCCAAACTTTTTGCAACCTCTTGCTCCTTCATATTGTTGCTGCCAGGTGGAAACCTGTCCAAAAACTGGACAGCTATGTCCAAAACTGAGTGTTGCTCGGCTTGTAGATCGGCTATTTTTGCTACTTTTGTGTGACACTGTACTATGACGAAGTAGGGCATTCATTTGCGAAAATGAATGCCCTAATTTAAAATATGGAGATATGAGGTTTCTGCCCAACTTCAACGATATATTGTATTTTTTATGTATATTTTTGAGACCCTTTTGTGTAAATATATTTCATAAATATTGTCATTATTAACAGTAATTCACCGACCTCACAAATCCCTTGTATGTGCAAACATACCCTGCTTAAGTAATTCAGATTCTGACTCACAGGCTCAATTATCTGATCATTTATAGTAATGTCACCTCACAATAGTCAACATAAAATGACACAGTTTTGTCGTAAGAATGTGCGATGAATGATGACATTGTCTTTATTGTGATAGGGTGCTGGCTGCACTGCACTGGTGGTGGCGGTTGTAGCCAGGAAGCTGGAGTTGACCAAGGCGGAGAAGCATGTCCACAACTTCATGATGGACACACAACTCTGCAAACGAGTGAGTCAGAGTGTTTTTTACCCCCTGTGAAATAACTCTGAATTTTCCTTAAATGTTATTGGAATATACTGAGCACAGTGAGCAGGCGTGGCTGACCCTGTTAACAGTTAATTCAGACAAAGATTTATTGAGGTATGAATGGCAGTTTATCTAAAGAGTTGATTTAGGTCCCTTTAGGCTCTGAATTTGCCAGCAGACAACTTAAGAATAACTTAGGAAATGGGAGAGCAGCAGACGCGTCGCTAGGTCTCTACTGCGCGCGCGTGCATGTGCCGTTTTTTGTTACTTTATTTCGGTTTTAGGGTTACGTTAGGGTGATAGATATATAATTCAAAAATAAAATTAAAAAAAAAAACTTTTTTTTCTTTTTTTTTCTTGGTGGCTTTGGATAAAACATTGGTGGCTATAGCCACCGAAGCCCCCGCCTAACGACGCCACTGGAGAGCAGGGAGTGACTATAGTAAAATGAAATAATCTAGAATCAGAGCTTGCAGGTTGGATGCTGTTGTGGAGGAGGGAGTAATGAAATGCAGGAATGGTAAACAACAGATAGGCAGACAGTTGGAACTTGTTGCAATCTGAGTGGTGGAGCAGCAGCAGCATGCAGTAGGTGGAGTCATGCAACTGTACTTTCACACAAGTGGCAAAGTGATGACCGACACTTGTTGAGCTGGCCTCAACTTTTTTCAGCACTTCAATGACACGGTGAAGCATTAAACAATCATATGTTTTTGTTTCACCATTTACTAATAACTGTTAACCAGTTGTGCTATTTAACCCTGCCCTTTTCACATTATGTCTATTTAATGTCTATTTACGGTCTATTTAAGCTCTGAGGTGCGTTTGAGCTTAAATAGACCGCCTTATTGTAGGCCGGCATTGGATGTGTGTTGCTGTGATAAGTGTGTATCCCACCGTTCCCACGTCTTGCACCGCAACTCGAGTGCCTGAACTACCTTGCCGGTCTGGAACCATTTAAAATGTATTTTTCTACTATCATTTTTTTTTAACATTCTCTCCTGTCCATCCTCGACTTGCAGGTAAAGAACACAGCTGCCAATGTACTCAGGGAAACATGGCTCATCTACAAACACACCAAGTTGGTGAAAAAGATAGATCACGCCAAGGTGCGGAAACACCAGCGCAAGTTTCTACAAGCCATTCACCAGTGAGTACTGAATTGCATTGACTGGATGAAATGCGCCCTACAGTGAAAAGGTTGACAGGCAGAAATACTGAAATACACCAACTGACCATCAAGGGCACGCCCTTGGCATGTGAACAAATTATATTGTGAAAGTTCAAAAGTACTTGTTCCTAGATGTTTTATTCATTCCTTGTCTTTAATGTTGTTTGTGGTACAAAACATATAGATGGTGTTTTCCCAGTTGTATTGCAATGACACTAAGAGTAAATGTATGTTAACTGTACATGTGAATATTCCGTAGCATCATAAGTAGTGTTTGTTACAATGTCCTTCCCTAGTGTTCCTGTGATTGTTATATGCATACACATGTGCAAACACACACACACACACACACACACACACACACACACACACACACACACACACACACACTGTAGGGATGGGGCTCGAGAACCGAGTCTATCTTGGAATCAATTCCGAAATGATTGCGGATCGTAAATCAATAAGGTTTTGGCTGATCAATTCTCTTATAGATTATTGAAGGACCTGATGTGACATCATGGCCCGAGAGACAATAGTCATGTCATTTAAATCAAATCACTGGCACAAACATTATGTCATTGAAATAATGCGTTTGACTTCTGTTGAATTGCTGCTAACTACCCGTAAAAACAAGGAACATGCATGCACATACTGTATCGCTTCAATGTTGCGCATCAGTTGAAGCTTACATGCTCTACCTTTGTTTGTCTGCGGAAAGTAGCTCATTAAGACCGGGAAAGCATCTGTGTCATTTTAGATTTTTTTAGCCATTATTTTATACTACAAGCTCATTGTGCGGCACTATACGCGCTATACGCTTGTACTGTATATCTGCTATTTTTGAATAGCCAAAGAAATCTTAAAATTACACCGATGCTTTCCCGGTCTTAATGGGTTAAATGAAAGTGATAGAGTGCCCTAGATTATCACCAATTTGCCAACAACAATCAATAATGGAGAAGTATCGATAGTGAGATCGAAAAGGACTCGAATTGATAAGCAGGATCGATAAGGGGATCGGAATCAATAAATCCTTACACATGCGTGGGCGCGTATACACACAGCGGCATGCATGCGCTCACACACCGGCGCTGTCGGGGCAGAAGCCTCTTATCTCCATATTTTAACTTTTGGGGTTTTATCGTAAATTAACGTCCTACTTGATTGTACTACAGTTAGATCCTCCAGAAGAATGGGATTATGCGATCGCAGAATTTACCGCATTATCAGCAAAATGGCGCATAATTATGCGGGGGTAACGATTTTTTAAAAAGGCCGCATCGCATCTCATAATATGCGCATCGCATCGCATAATATGCGCTTTGCAACGCATATTTCGAAATTTTTCACATATGTCGCATTTTTCGCAACTTTTCGCATGTCGCATATTGCCGCATATTTCGCAACTTTTCACATATTTCGCTGTTTTTCGCAACTTTTTGTATATCGCATATTCTGCATATTGCCGCATATTGCCGCATATTTCACAACTTTCCGCATATTTCGCAATTTCACCGCATAAAATTGCAAAAAAAAGCTGCATATTTCATTGCAAAAGCAAGGGTTTTAGCCCGCATAATCAAGAGTTTTAGCCCGCATAATCAAGAGTTTTAGCCCGCATAATCAAGGATTTTTGCCCGTTTTTTTCTGGAGGGTCTAACTACAGCGTCACACAAAAGCATCAAAAGTAGCAGATCGACAAACTCGAAACACGGATCTTGTTGATCTGCTACCTTTGCTATGTTTGAATTTGAATCCTGAAAAGTAACAGTTTTGAACATGACCCAACAGAGACGACATACAAAACCCCATTCATTTGCAGGCTCATGCCTGGAGAATGTACACACACAATGTGTGCAATCACACAAATATTAAATGCACGCACACACACCAAGGTTATAATAGTTTTGGATTTTTCATTTTTGTTTAGTTCTAGTTTGTTTTGACAGTTTTTTTCCCTTCTAATTCAGTTAGTTTTAATTTTGTGTCAAGAGCTAGTTTTTATTAGTTTTTATTTTTGAAATGCTAATAGTTATTAGTTTTAGTGTTAGTTTTAGTTTTTTATACCTTTGGGGTGCAGGATTGGGCCAGAGTAAGTATTATGTAATAAAAACAGTGGTGCCAACAGGTGGTTTAAAGCTGGTACAGCGAAATAAATAGATTAAGATTTCGTATCATCCCAAAAAGCATATAAATAAAACGACAAAAACAAAATCTTAGGGCATTTTGTCTATCTCAGTTTCAGTTAGTTATCGTTATTTCGATAGTTTAGTTAACTATAATAACCTTGAGACACACACACACACACACACACACACACACACACACACACACACACACACACACACACACACACACACACACACACACACACACACAAGCTGTCCTCGGTCTAAACTACAGTGTACTGTCACAGTCCCTCCTAAACCTCCCCACCCCTCTCTCCCTCCACCCCAGCCCCTATACCCTGTGCTTACAGTGAGAGGTTGTAATGGTTTGACTCGTTTCGTGAATGTCGTGGGTTTAAAACTCTGTACCTTGTGTTCTGTCTTTGTTTTGCTCTATCACCGCAGAGCTCAGAAGTAAGTTGAGTCTTCTATGTATCCTACTCCTCCTCCTCCTCCTCCTACTGTCTCCTCGACATCCTCCTCCTCTCTCAAATCCTCCTCCTCCTCTCTCCATGTCTACGTTTGACATGCATGAAAAAAAAAGAATGTTTGTTATGAGAAATGCTGGATGCTGAATGTTTTTTAGTTTTTTTTTGGTTTGAATATTTCTGTGTTTCCATTTTGAACCTCACCCTCCCCATAACCCTTGAGTGGAATGATACACGTGCACACACACACACACACACACACACACACACACACACACACACACACACACACACACACACACACACACACACACACACACACACACACACACACACACACACACACACACACACACACACACACACACACACACACACACACACGCTCATCTACATCTTTTTTTGCCACTGACATTTGATGTGTTTTGATATACAGTATAGGGGGTTGGGGCTTGAGGGTTGTACAGGTGGGGCTTGTCGGCCTGGCCAGTGGTTCATATTCCATCTGTGGCAGTGGTTCTCAAAGTGGGGTCCGGGGACCCCCAGGGTTCCTTTAGGGGGCTTCCAAAAGGGACCCTTACTGTTCTGTAACTCTGAGAGTTACAGAACCTTATGGGTCCATTTGGTTCCATTTGTACACTCTCAGAGTTATGGGGGGTCCTTGAAATCAAAACGTTTGATAACCACTGATCTATGGAGTCGCCATGTGTATGATGTTTCCCATGATTAATATAGCTGCTCTGGAGGCTATATTAACCCATCTTCGACAGAACCCATCCTCTACACCTGATGTTGTTGTGATGATGTCTACGCTCGCTCACGCACAGCACAAAAACACACATTGTGCTGTACTGTATTGAAATGCTTGATTTATATGTTTTGGGGGTGTTTTTGTTTTTATGATCTTTTTATCTTTTGACTGACATCTAATCTCAGAGAAGACAATTATGGCAGCTTCAGATTTCATTTAAAGCAGGATCATCCTCCCATCTTACACAGGGTTCGATTAGCAGGGGGGGAACGGGGGTCCATGTCTTCTGATATCACCCCTCTGGATATTCAATTTAGCGTTGGTGGGAATATGTTTTATACCTGCTTCTGGACAGACTGAATTAATTATGCATATTCATGTTGGTATTTCTGTTTCATAATATCTCAATTTAATTTAAAAGCGTGTTTTAATTCAAAGCATTAATTTATTAATTAAATGATTTGTCGTGTAAAGAAATATATAGCTCACATGGCTTATGTTTAACAAAATGTCTCTCCCCCCCACCCTCTGTTTCTTTTTAGAAATCGAACCCTGCATTCATGTAACACTAACAGGTCACTCATTAGAGAACTGCTTAACCACTCAAACCCTCTATTCTAAACAGACCTGAGTTGACTCTGTACTTGGTCTGCTCTTGTTTCCTTCTACAACAAATCTCTCCCCCAGAAATAACAGATCTACAAGCTGAGCTTGTAGATCGGCTATTTATGCCGAATGTTCCCCCCCAGAATTCGGGGGTGCTGGGGTTCAAAAGGTTAAAGCCTCCCATCCCTCAATGGTACCTAAGGCATAGCAAAGCCGCAACAAACAGGATGGAGGTGATAAACAGCTCTCCAGGGAGGCACCGCCTAAAGCAAGCGGTCTCACTCTGCCGCGATCCGTTGATTTACACATTAATGAATGCCCTTGAGTGTCATTCTGGCTCATAATTAAGGGAGATTCTTCCTAGGCCGCTATTCCCATACCTGTGTGATGACACCACTAGTGACACAGCACATGCATGAATGATAGCGGTTCTTGGGATGCTAGAAACATATTTTATTATACAGAAGACATGGCTTTTAAGGCATTCACAATATACATGTCAGGTATAGTGATATACTGGCGATTTGACATAAATTATAGTAGAATCACAGTTTTTATCTGAAGCAATCTTCACTCTGCGTCCTTTATCCATGCTTACGCTCACCAATGCACACACACACACACACACACACACACACACACACACACACATACTTACAGTACACAATTCCCTACAATACACAAGTCCCTGACTCACAATTCACTGCAAGTGCATGCTTACTGAAAGGCTAGTGTGTGTATCCTACCAATGATCTGTGGGTGTGTGTGTGTGTGTGTGTGTGTGTGTGTGTGTGTGTGTGTGTGTGTGTGTGTGTGCGCGCGCACTCGCGCATGTGTTCGTGTGTGTGTGAGCGAGCGAGCGCGTGTGTAAGAGAGAGAGAGACACGTGAAAGCACTGAGGCAGGGCATGTCATTTTCTCAACAAAAAAAAAGTCTGTTTTCTCTCCATCTTGGGTGGAAAGGGGTTGGTTATATTTTGGCATCTGTCACAGATTTTGTTAGTCTCGTACAGAAGCGTATTGCGTTCTTTCTAGATATTTCTCACGTGATTGCGAGGTCTTTTTCTCTAAATCAGCAAATTCCGTTGCCCCCCTCCCCCATTATAGCATATTCTTGTTTCTTACTCTAACAATTAAAGATCATGCAAGAAAAACCTTTCATCGTGTGGCTTTGAGGATGTCTGTATTATGAGGAAAAAGATCGCGTGAGAACCTGGAAAATATCTTGTTATTACAAGCAAAAGATCATAACGCCGTAGAAATGCATCCCTCCAGAATCAACGTAATACACTTCAGTATATTTGCATGTTTTGGTTGGTATTGCATTGACCAAGACTGGGAATGCTTGATATATACTGTATGTATAAACATATGTATATATTTATTATGCATGCAGGCTGCTCTTTCTCTGTATTTCTTCTCAACCAATGAGAGAGCCTTCCTGATAAAACATGTGTTGTCTTCTGTCTGCCCCCTCCGTGAACCTCCAAAACACCCTCTTCTCCTCCTATCTGTCCATTTTCTCCCTCCTCTCTCCTCTTTTCTCATCGGATTCCTGTCCAGACTGCGCAGTGTGAAGATGGAACAGAGAAAACTCAATGATCAGGCCAACACCTTGGTGGACCTGGCTAAGGTGAGGCTACCATCACTTGCTACACATCTGTCGTCCTTGTGCGTCACGCATTGAGCTGATTGACGTGGGCATGACACCCTGGGCCTAGGCTGATATTGTAGGTTGTTTTCCTGTACTGTACATGTTAAAAACTGCAGAAGGGTATAAACATGGCAGGCTTATGGTAAGCAACACAGCTGTAGTTAATAAAAGAGGTGTAGTTAGAGGCTGAAGAGCCAGAAGACATGCATGCACTTGGGTTTGATCCTGAGGATGAGATCAAAGCATGAATCTACACAATTTACGGGCCTACGCTGAAAAAGTCCCCTGAATATAAATGAATCAGTGCCTGCGTGTGAGAGGTGAACCCTGTGCACCACTTCACTGGCCTGCGCTGCTGGAACCAGCTGACCTAGCTGAGTGGGGGGAGGAGGGGGGGGGGGGGGGGGTGGTCAGCTTCAGCTATGGTTTCAAAGGGGAGCGAAAGGCTCCTGATCATTTGATGTAGGTGGCATTTGCACTCCAGCTGCCTATTTTAAAATGTTCTAAGGCTGCCTCCTTTAATGTGTGTTTACTTGCCCTTCCTCTGCTGGCTGGTCAGATCTGTGCGTACTGTGTACACCCAACAGCAGTCTAACCTCAAACTGCTTCATATAGTAGTGTAGTGTACCACCAATGTCCACCATGCACCCCTTTGAGTTCTTCGAAATGCCATGGCATAGGAAATAGGATTTCATTTGAATTGGAGAGGTGAATTCTTTAAAGCACTGTAGTATGCAACACGTGAATGTAAGGTTCCATTCTATTGTAAAACTCGGGATTCGAACCCGGGTCTCCCGCACGGGAAGGGACACTGAAGCCAAACCGTTGAAGGGGAATCCCCTTGGGCCGGGGCAGATGTTAGGCTTTTGGTCTTCGGGCAGAGGCTCTGAGCCACTCTGCTGCACTATGCGATAAAGCAGAAAGACGTAAAGCCACTTAATGTTCATATTGTTCAACTCTTATATGTACACAACCATCAACCAGTCTTCTTCACAAGGGGTGTGTTAGATTTCCCCAGACATATCGGTAGGCAGAGATCTCTGAGCATCTGGCTACGCGAGACTGAGTTGCAGGCCACTCCATCAGTGAAGCATGCACTGAGTAGAGTACGTCTGTGAGGCTAGCTGTAGTTGGAGCTAATGACATGGCTATTTGATGTTAATGACCAATTAGAGTTTGAGTAAATGATCCTCCTTGTCATTTAGATCTGAGCTCCTCGTTTAATTAATCAGTGTTCTTCCTGACATGACATCATTCATGCTTTTCATTTAATACTGTACATGACATTATCGTAGCTATTTTAAACTGTTGGAACATGGCAAAAAAAGGTTTGCATGTTTCATTGCAGTACGGTATGTGTCAGTTATAACAATAGTAATATAATAATAAAAACAGTGTCTCACAGAAAAGAGGGTTTGGGGAGGGCTAGTCTCGCGTGGCCAGACTGTTGCCTCCCACAATTTTCAAATGTTTCCGGTCATATAGTCTGGGACTCGGAAGCTCTGATCATGATTAGAATATAAACCGGATGTGAAGCCTCCTCCCCACCTCCGTTTCGTCTTTACAGTCGCGCAAATTTATCCTAACTAGACCATACCCGGTCGACGCATCCGTGGGGGGATATGCGCACATGATCTGGCAACCCGGGAGGCAATTCGTCCCATAGCTGGGCAGCCCCGTAACCATGGCGACAGTAGTTTTACACTAAAACGCTAATAAGAAGCTGAGATTTGATGAAATTGAAAAACGGGCTTCACAGTTAAGTTCAGATGGTAATGGTCAATGGCTGTGTGCAAAATCAGAGCAATTGGTCCAGCCACTGAGGAGAACCGGGTACCTTCACCTACTCACTCACTCACTCACCACTACAGACGGACAGAGGTTACTAGAATTATAGTAGGATATAAATACAAATCATCTAAGTATATTTAGCTTGCTGCTTAGCATAAATGGAAATTAAAGAATAAAATGTAAAGATATTTTAAAATATATTTTCGAGAACGGAAGTGCCAGTTTCCTCTCTCGGATTTCGGGAGATGTAGTTCCAGACTCTATATAGCATTCAGAGATTGTGGAATAGTTGTCTGGCTACGCGAGACTAGGGGTGGGCCAACACAGGATCTCTTTAATGCAATGTCTGTGCCTTCTTGTTTGATACCCTACTTGAGAACTGTACTCCACTCTTATCATATCCCACAAGCTATTATTCAAGAGATTTGTGACAATTCCCGTGTCCAGCAGAGTTGTCAGCCCTACATGGAGGGCAGTGCATGATGTTATTACCTGAGTGACGAGGGAAGAGTAATTTAGACTATCCCAACAAGTTGTTTCAGGGAGGCATTCTTTGAACGTTGTGTGACTTTCAGTATGGTTTCATGGGAGTTGTTGTGAAATGGATTTGTTTTCAAGCATGTGGTAGGCACAGAGATTATTTCTGGTAAAATGCTCATGTGGACGCAGATCATTTTCATGTTCATTTTAAAATATTTAGTTAAAACGTTTTAGTGTGGATATAGCCTCATTAATTCACGTATATTCGCCCCATCTTCTCTGTCCACCTCTCTGATACGCCTCCACGCCACCCTCCCCACACGCACACGCACCATCTTCCTCATCAGACCCAGAACGTGATGTATGACCTGGTGTCGGAGCTGCAGGAGCGCAGTGAGGAGCTGGACAAGCGCATCGGCACGTTGGAGGACAAGCTGGACTCGGTGACGGGCAGCCTGCAGGCGCTGCCCTGCCTCATCTCCCAAGCCATAACCCAGCAGCAGCAGGAGTTCCTGGACGGCTTCGTGCACCGATTCCGGCCCGCCTCGCTAGGCTCGGAGCGCTCGGAACGTTCCGAGCGCTCGTGGACGTCCACCGCCCGCCGGCGGCGGTCGCCCTCCACGGCACCGCACACCTCCTCCGACAGCGGATAACCCTGGCAAACACGCCCCCCTTCTCCTCCCTCCCCCTCCTCAAAAGCCCCCCACACCTGTCATCTGCCATCTGAAATCACTCCTCCAGTGACTCTGTGTTTTGAGTCACACTGAACCCGTATCTTACTTATCCATGCCCTCATGCTCTCCCTCACACCCATCCCTGCCAACCCCCCTGACCCCCCCCCCCAATCGATCGCCAGACATCAAGTCCAAAACCCAATTATTCTGTGACTGCGTCTCTCAGCACAGAACTGAATCAGAGCTATACTCCAAAAGAACAAAGGAAGACTCAAAACAAGGAGAATCACCCACACACACACAAACATAATACATGCAATCCCCGCCCCTTCCTAAAACAAACAAAAAAAAGATAAAAAAGTGACTTTTAAAAAACCGAGATACAGTAGAGATATGGTTTATGTTTTAGCCATTGTATGGCTGTTCAAGTTAGCTTTTTTTGTAAAAGCCCTTGTATAGTTAAAACAAATGACTGAGTTCAGGGTCGCTGGGGTGAGAGCTGGCTATCACACCGGAGAGTCCTTAAACCAAGAGGGGGGGAGTTGGTTTACTTGCTGGCCCACTGCAGCCATGGAGGACAGAGGAGTCCAGCTTCCATCCGTCCATCTGTCCATCCGACCATCTGTTCGTTTGGCGAGGGGGAGCGAGTAAAAAAAAACGTTGGACTTCCCTTTCAAAAGACTAGTGTCATGGTTTCTTCCCCATACTGGCCAAGTGGTGACAGTTTCGAGAGAGCCACCGACAGCTCTGACATCAGCGCAGTGTTTGAAACGCACTGAAGGTGGGGATGGGAAAGTGTCACACTAAAGAAGAAGAAAAGGGGATGCACATGGCATTACTACTGAGTAGGAAAAATTTACACAAATGCCAACTTTAAGGTTTCAGTTTCCTTGTTCTTACCAAGGGAAAGTTGAGAGCGACTATCTTTTTTAGTTACATATTGACATGTGATTTTTCAGTGCCTGAATGTATAAATAGTAGAGGGTTATTTAATTACTAATTTCAGAGCAAGTTTTTTACGATGTTACCAGTCTGAATACAAGCATTGCATTCCTTTTTCAGATACATTCCTCTCCAAAAACTCAAAGAAAATGTCTTAATGTATTGCATAACATTGCCTCCATTACACAGTAACTCAATGTTTTGATTTTTCCCCTTTTCTATTTATACTAATACCTTAAAAATGAGAAAAGATCAGAGAGCGAGAGAGAGAAAGCGACAGAGATGACTTTAGAGAGAAATTAGTGGGTATCTTTGTGAGAAATAAATAGTTCACTTTTAGCTCAATGCTGCACACTCATACACAAAATAACAAATATTATGTAGTCTATCCTTTTTCACCACAAAATCAGAGCTTCCACTGGTCTTCAGATAATGGCATGGCTTGAGGTCTACTGGGATATTATTCCACACGGGCACAAGATAATAGCCGAACTGAGAAACCTACCCTACCCCTTTGCATGGTTCTGTGCAAAAATGATGATGGAGCAAAAATTCCTTTGGATGGCTTGATGATATATTTGATTTTTTTTAATTTTACAATGCTTACTTTTGTTGGTTTGTTTTCTTTTTTATTAGGATACCTAGGATTTCTAACGTTGCAGAATTTAGAGACCTGCAGTAATGTGATACTGTCCCTGTTTCAAAATTTCATATTTAAATAGAATCCTGAAAGAATATAAATAAAAGTGCTGAAGAAGCGTTGGTGGTTATAGAGCACTGAATTTGGTCCCTCAGTTAGCCAAACATTATAGGACATACATCGTACATTAGAGAACATTGGACTATGTGCTGTAGGTTAGAATGAAGAATCGTAAAAACTGGTAAAGAATCATAAGACATGCTCAGCGTAGAGTTGTGGTGATTAGATGTGAACATTTTTGTTTGAGGAGAAAATACGATTTTAGGATTCCCAAAGTTTTATCTCAATTTCCACAAGGAGCACGTGCAACTTGTGTTGCTGCAAGCAGGACGTAGCTGGATTAGCGTGTTAGCATGCTGTATAAAAGTTTGTATGGTAGATAGTCTGTCTGCATCTGAGTAAACCAAGGCCCCATTTGCCAAAATGATAGAAGGTCATCTTTATTCTACAGCCCAGTGGACACATGGATCTTAATTCTATGCTGCTTTTGGTTAACCACTTAAACCCACTTGGCTGATCAGGGTCCTCCAAATCTCTTAACCACAAATAGCCAATCTACGAGCTTGTAGATATGCGATTTTCACCGAATGTCCCCCCCCCCCCCCCCCCCCCGAATAGGGACGCTAGGGTTCATGTGGTTAAACTAAGTCAAAGCCTGTGAGATAAGCAGGTACTGTACCAGCACCCTCATGTTCTGTGCTGGCCAGAGAGAGCACTTAATCTAATAACACATTCAGGTTGCTCTGAATGGGACGTAATCAAGTATGAATCTTAGTTTTTTATAACTTGAGTTAATGAAGCATGAGTCTTCAATAACCCCTCACCCCCTCGCATCTCATCCCCCTCCAATTCACTCTAAGAGCTACGCTCCAATAGGCCTCTTCAATATGAAGGGACCTTATCACTCCATTACAGTCTCTGATCTCAGTTTCAATGAGTGTCCTTCAGTGAGTCAGGACTTTCGGACACGAGTGTAGGACTCAACGCTTGATTATGACCTCACTGCCCGTTCCAAGCGTATCTGATTCTGAGGTTACCACCTCTTCATTACTATGGCGATTTAGCCTCTTGTTTGTCATCTGTCATCATTAAGAACATTAAGAGCATTAATGATGTCCTCATCATGCCCATAGAAGATTCCCAAAGGGCCTGCAGCAAAGATATTTTAGTGGTTCCAGAGAGAAGGGAAAAGAAAGAAAAAAGCCAGGGAGCCTCCAGGTCATGCCCCGTGTTGCACTTAGTGTGTAATATTCTGTTACACCAGGAAACATCACAGATGCTTGAGTGTCTTCCCCAGAGAGAAGGGAGAGCACTGTCATTAAGGACTTCATCCTTCATCTATGAAACGAGAGGGAGAGGCAAAGAGAAAGAGAGATCAGGGGGGCAGTGGGAGAGGAAGATGGAGAGGGAAAGAGGGCAGCATAGAATGGGAAAAAGAGATGAGACAGATGTCCATTTTGGCCCATGGGGTTTGGAGAACATCAAGAGTGGGCGTCCCATGAATATGACCTCATTGTAGATGTCACAGAACAAACGGGACAACTGCTATGCCGCAGGGGGATACCCGGCCAGGCAAACACACAGCTTGTTATGCAGTAGGAAAACAATATGCAGTATGGAGAGGACATGAAGGTTTCTTAACCACTTTAACCCTGGCGTCCCTTTAATTGGGCAGGTCATTGTAGGCGAACATTTTCTGAACCCCCCCCAAAAGAAAAAAAATCTGCAATCTACAAGCTCACAGTGCGTACCGTTTAATTTGTTTTAGTTCCTTTTACATTTTTTGAACAGAGGGCTTAAGTGGTTAAACTTATTAGAAGAAGGTTTTTTATTTTTGTTCAACGCATTTTTTCCCTCTGATGGTTTAGGTTACTATTCCATTTTTTATCCTGTCATAGGTCACTCTCTTTTGTCTTTTCCCTCTTTTTGTCCAATCAACAACGAAGAACTGCCCAAATGCCATTCCAATGAATTTGATGGTGATCTGATTTGCTCCTTTATAAAAAAAAAAGAAAAAAGAATTACAGTCACACTTGATCGTATAGTGAAACGAGGGACATTCATGATAATATTCTGATGATGGTAGTCAAGTGAATAGAAGTCCATCCCACAAATGTTTTACTATCCAGAAGAGTAGGCTTTCCTCGTAGAGCAGGCATCAGAATGTACATCTACTAAACAAAAACAGAGTGGGGAAAAAAACCCAAAAACGTGAAAAAAATGTAAACCGTCATTGTTCTGTGTACACTGCCACATAAATACATAATGTACGTAGTAGCACTGGAATAAATCAACTTTTAATGGATGGCAAATGGGTTTTACATGGTATGTTTCTCTGTATGCTGTACGCTGTTCCTTCATTTTGCAGGTGAATTTTGTCCTAGCAAGGAGAGACATCAAGGTCAAATCATTAAAGACTATCTTCAGCTATGTATGGGCACAGCTCTCATCTTTTTTTGGTCTGAAATGGTGCACTTCTTCATATAACATGTGGCCTTTTCATTGTAGGCATTTTGTTCATGCTCTCAGTGAGAGCAACGTCTAGTAGTATGTGATCAAAAAGTAGGCGATTGTCTTCAAGGACACTTCAACAGGACTTTCCGTCAGTCACTCTAAACATTAAAACAGTGGTTTTAAAAGTGGGGGCTACTGGGAGCCCCCAGGGGGGGGCAATTAGAAAGGAGAGGGAAATTAGATATTATTTATATAAATTAAAATAATATTAATAAGATTGTTGGCATCCCTATTTTGGGCATGTCATTATTGTAAAAAAACACTAGCCATAGCCTCCGTCCAATAGTGTCGTCCTAACGCAATAACAAAAGCATTTTGTTAAATCTCATGAAATTATTAAGCTTGCTATTAAGAAAGCATCCACAGTACTGCCATGCATCCGATCAGACATTGTGAAACATTCCCCAATGTATTTTATTTATTTATTTATTTATTTATCCTCAGGGTAGTATAGCCAAGCTGAACTGAGATAACAGAGAGAGCTGATTCATTAGTCGCATGGTGGTGTTGCATGCTGGAAAATGTTCATGTCTCACAACCGATCGTGGTTGTGACATGTTGTGGGTACAACCGATGGGTAAAATGGTTACAACGGGTTATGCATAACTGGAGGAGCATGTGTCCCCGACGGGCATCGGCCTTGTTGATATTAAACATTATAAAAATGCAGCCGTCCATATGGACAAACAGCTGCTGAAACACTTACAGCCGGTCGTCCCTATTTTGGGCATGCCATTATAGGCAAAGAACTTGCCTTAAGAAAATAATCAAAAATTGCTAAATAGCAGATCTACAAGCTCACAAGGTGAACTGTGACAAGCAAAATACACTCATGCACATACTCGCACGCACGGACGCACGGACGCACGCACGCACGCACGCACGCACGCACGCACGCACACACACACACACACACACACACACACACACACACACACACACACACACACACACACACACACACACACACACACACACACACACACACACACACACACACACACACACACACACACACACACACACACACACACACACAGGGCAGAGCAGGCCACACCACACCCATTAATGTTCAAACCTTGCTTAACGAGCAGCTATTCATGTCCAAGTGTATAAATGATGCTCAGCGTGGTTAATTATCCACGGCCCAATCAGCTTGTGGCAGCAAGCCCATATCCCATAGGAGCAGCAGGTCACCCTGTAGTTGTTGCTACAGTACACAACCCTCCTACAGTACACAACCCTGCAGCAGCACAGCAGACAGTGGTTCACTCTTGAGGCACAGGGCTTCTTCTTCAAGTCCTCAATATCTTCTTTATCTTTTTCCTTGTATTTATATGTGTGTGTATTGATGTGTATATGTACAGTATGTGTACATATGTATGTATGTATACATACCGTATGTATATATGTATGTATGTATGTATGTATGTATGTATGTATGTATGTATGTATGTATGTATGTATGTAGAGAGAGAGCGACACGGACGGACGGACAGACTGACTGACTGTCTGTCTGTCTGTCTGACTGACTGACTGACTGATGGATTCTTTATTAGTCTGTCAAGGAAATTCCTACTGCACTATACAGTGATCAGGAACACAAAATACAAACACAGCAATACATGCCATCTAAGTAACATGTTGACTACTAACACACTTGACATACAACGTAACAGACAGACTAATATGTCACTGCGTCTAACAGCGTTTCACTTTCAGCATTCACCCTATAGGTTGTTATGGAGCAGAAACAACATTTAGAAGAACTGAGGTGTTTTTTCAAAAGTGCTCTACTTGAGGGGACAAATTATCTTGAATAAGACCGAATATGAAAATAGCAATAGCATCAAATGGCACAAATATCAACTGTATAATGGAGACCAGTGTGCACATTTACAGATGGTGAATTACTTTGTGCAGAGATCTGTTTTAATTCACCATGAATCCTATAGTGTTCCTGTTCTGGGCATGTCATAATAATAGGAGTAACAGGCAGAAATAGGTGAACATTTGGTGAAAATAGCAAATCGCTCTGCGACGCGTTGTGAGCTTGTTGATCAGCTATTTTCAGCGAAAGCTTTCCCCACAATAACAGAAAACGGAAAATATACTAGTATAGAGCCCTGGCCATATGGGGTTTAAGTGGTTAAGTGGTTACATTTGTCTGGATTCTGGACATTGGCAGGCTAGTGGTCAAATATGTATGGTTCACCCCTGAATGTGTCACACAAGAAAGCTGGTTGCTCATACTTGAGTTAGTTAAACAGGTATTTTAATGATTTGAAACATTTGTTTCAGAATTGAGAGATCATCCACATCTATAGCCTGTACTGTCCATTCTGCGTTGCAAGGCGTTTTGACCTTGTAGGTCTGCTATATTTGGTAGTATGAGGCTTTAAAAACGTATAACCTGGTGTTGCTAGCGAAAATATATCTACAAGCTCACACAATATGCCACAATTCGACATGTTGTGTGCTTGTAGATTTGCTAATTTCACAATTTAGGGCTTAAATGGTTAAATGGCAAATAAATGAGGTACAAAGCATCTCCTCGGAGAACACTGCAAAACGACATGACATAGAATGGATGGAGGTTTCAGCTTGACCTTTGAACTATGAAAAGCCATGGGAGAGAAGCTTGACCCCGGCTGCACAACTGTCATGCCAGGGTGGTGATTGTGGAAAACTAATTACTTGTACTAATACATTCAGATAACATTAGTTGTTACACTTATGCCAAGTGTGGAAAGACCATAGTTGTGACTCTGAATCTGTATCCCTTCACAGCCCAAGGAATGTGGGGGAGAGTGGCAGGCAGGTTTCGGGAAAGTTTCAAGGTCATGCCTTTTGTCTCTGCTTGTGTCACCAGGGCATTGCCTTTTGTTGCGTCTCATGGAAATACAATGAACTGGGAAAGCTTCAATTCAAGTGACAGTTTAATAATTACCACAAGATGAAGAAATCATTCCATGCCAACCCTCCTCTAATGTTTAACTGAACTCAACCAAGATCAAAGGTACAGTAAAGCTTTGTCTCCTTATTCTTTGTTGTGTTAGGATGACTGTCACATGGTATGGATCACTGATTATTAAGAATTGTATTGACACTAGCTTTTGATACCCGTTAACAAATGTATACATTTAAACTGTTCATTCCAATGGAATATTGTGCTGTTTGGAGAAAAAAGAAAAAGGAAAAGATAATAGTGTGTGTGCAAATTCATAAAGGAAAGGGTCAGAGAAATTAATTCTGTGAATGTGTGGCTGTTCAGGAAACCACCAGCATCCTCTGTTATGTTAAAGGCACGAATAGATTTGAAAAACAGTCTTATCCAACACAATGGAAGAAAGGCTCCTGCATACTAGTACTGAGGACAACCCTTTGACTTTGAAAAGGCAAGGGACGAGAATGAGATTGCAGGGTGTGGAGGATCACCCAGGAGTGTGAAAAGGTCCTTCGGGGACAATTCAGCAAAGGGAAGTCATTTATTGAATTACGTGCCTACTTTGCTATCTGCCTGCTGGGTTACTTGCTAGCAGCTGCATTATGCTAAACACAATCCTTATCACTTTCTGCTAACGTGGTTTGGCATACACTGTGGGAAATCAGCTAGGATAGGAGTATTGATCCAAGGGGCAGTTTTTGAGAGTTGGAGAGGAAGGGGCGAAGAGCCGTTTCTGTTCAAAGAATGAGGATTATTTTTGTCCTCCATTTCAGCATTCATCATCTCTTTCTCTCTCTCTCTCTCTCTCTCTCTCTCTCTCGGTTCTCTGAGATTTCTGATTTTAGCTGATACAAATGAGCTTGTCTGTAGCAGGCTGCCATAGCTTCCCCATTTCATTTTGCAATGAAGGTGAAAAGAACCCATTTTAGAGCGGCTCAGCCATGTGTCGGGGCTTGAGCCATGAACCTGTGTGTGTGTGTGTGTGTGTGTGTGTGTGTGTGTGTGTGTGTGTGTGTGCGCGCACGCGTGTGCTTCTAAAGCATTTGTCCTCCACTTGACAGAATCGCTCTAGCCAAGGCTATTGATTTAGATCTATGATCATATCTTGCTCGCCTTTTCAGAAAAGTCACACATGAAATTTTTCAATTTTGCAGATGGGTTTTCTCTACTCTTCTACCTACAGTAATATTGAACGCTGACAACATCACTCTGTGACTTGTCTAAATTGGAATTGTGTCATCTTATATATCAACTCCTACACCAGCCATCAAAGTTACTAGTTCCATTGATCTATAGGAGAATGTCCCCATACAGAAAAGGATCAGGGACTTCATCTATAAAACTGTGCAGAGGATTCACATCAACACCATAGTAAATACGAAGTAAATTAGAAACGCAACCTACTAACCAAATTTCCAAGTTCCACCACTAATGAATAGTTAGCTACTTTAGTAACTTGTAGTGTAGGTAGCTACTAATTTTGAAAGAGAGCTTTTACTGTACCTGAGTTACTTTTATGAAAATGAACTAGTAGCTTAGCAAGCAACATTTTAAAAGTAGCTTGCCCAACACTGTTTCTGTAAATGTGTTTAAAATAAACTCACTGGCTGTCTGGCTGACAATGACTAACTGATTCACTGCCGACATTGTTTGCTGCACAAAATATTGTTATTGAATGTTGTTGGGAAACTTGTATCTGGGTGCTATACTGCACATTCACCTGGGACAGGCATGACAATAATGACAATTTGATTTACTAATTATTGAGTGACTGCTTAGTCTATGGGATATATTATTTCTTGATTCTCTTATGTATTCGAAACCACAACCGTCCTTTAATATAGCCTGCCTTAACTGATAGTCCTTTAACTGATATTATGGAGACCAGGTGCGTTTCTAGCCACACATCTGTGCCCAACCTTAACCACTTAAACCTTCTAGTTAAAGTAAACTGGACCCGAGTTGCCTTGTACTTGGGTCCAGTTTCCAAATCTCTTTGGCCTGGAAACCAGACGAATCTGCCCGTGCAAAAAAAAAAAATGCCCTAGGCAGATTTGGTCTGGCCCCTCTCGGTTGTGATTGGATTTCTCTGCCCCCGAAGTTGTGGGGCACAAATCACAGCCCAGTATGCAAATATGGGGCGGTTTTATCACAAGAGGCATTTTTTGAATTTTCCCCTTGGAAATGCAGGTTCCACACTGTCACGGTGTGTGTTAAAGTACTGTTGAACCCAAATGCAGGCAACATAGGCAGAGTAAGTTCCAAGTTTTTAATAGCGACCAAACAAAGGAATGAGGCTTACATTGACATGAGGTAGGCAGAGGTCAAAAGCATACAAGCAGTCCAAATAAGGCAAACACATCCAAAGGGGCAGGCAGAAATAAACAAAGTCCAAAAACAGGCTGAAGGTCAAAATCCAAGCAAAACAAAGTCTTAAAGCCAAGGAACGCTGGGAATAACCAAGGGAGATCAGGACAACACACTAGTAACATGTGTTACAATCTGGTAGTGAATGTTATACAAAATGTTATCCAGCTTTATAGATTGGGGAAGTTGCCACAGGTGAGTGAGAAGGTAACTGTTGGGCTGATGAGGCAGTTGGAGACAGGTGTGTAAATGGGACTGAAGCATGGTGGAATGTGGGCGTGGCCAGGGCAGAGCGACAGAGCAGAAAGAGAGAAATAGACAGAGAGCCAGACCATGACATACACAGGGATTCCAGACTAATATATATGCAGTGATATTAGTTTGGCCATGCCAGGCTAAAATCTCTTCACCAAAAAAAATCCATACTTTTGGCTAATGTTCCTTCACGCCCAGAATATAGATGCTGGGGTTCAAGTGGTGCATATTTTCATACCGAAACACAGGCAAGAATGTTTCACCTGATAGGCTGTTTACAGATGAGGGCACTATGTTGAACCATTGTGGCGTGAAATACAAATGGTGGCGAAGTAAACAGAATCGATAAGCAAGTAGTGGAGTTGATATTCACACACAGAAATTGATGTATGCTTGCATTGTTTATGGTTGTTTGAATTGATCTAACTGAAGAAAGAAGAAATGGGAGAAATGGCTTGTAAACTTTGTCTTGTGGAGCAGAATCTGAACGTTACCCATGTGTGCAGTGACAACTTCATTAAGTTATTGTGTTAAACTTCCCTTTATACCAGACTTATACCAGACATTACCTTGTGGGTAATGTGTGAAATTGTGATAAAAAAAATGTTTTTTTGATTGATAGTCCACAGTGAAGAGAGACAGGAAACAGGGAGGGAGAGTTGGGGAGTGACCATAGAGGTATAATATAACGGGAGTGACGTGCAGCAAAGGCAAGCTATGAGCAGATGCTGTAATGACCATGTAAGGTGTTGCCAAAAACACTCCAAAAAGCTAATTTACGCAGCAGTATCTGACTTTCAGGCAGACAACCAACATGCGCATTCACGAATCATAGACTTGTACTTAACTCGCCTCATTACATCCCATAGCCTGGAGGGACGATTGATTTGCAAATAGCTAGCCAGTTGTCAAGCCAACCAAGGACTACATGCCATAGCCTGGAGGGACACCGGCTCTGTAGGTCCGTTGCTAGGCCAACCAATGCTTTGCTCATGAGTGACTCAGTGACAGTGACTCAGTCAGTCAGTCAAAAGACTTGATATGTGCCCCCAAGTATTCCTCAGTGATACAGTACATGTATCTCCATCGCTCAACAAAAATGACATATTTTCAACTGGAAAATGATGTAGTTAGTTCAACACTTTGAATGGGGAAAGTCCTGTATTTCACCTCATTATGTGAAGACTGCAAAACTCTCAGTCATCATGGCAGACAGTAACATCAACGTGCCACTGATGCTGGAAATGAGGGGAAGTGGGCTTTTTGGGATGCAGCAGGTGTATGAATCTCTCCAAAATGGCTGACAACACTACATTGAACAAGTGAGTCATTTGGAATGTGGGATACTGAAACATTCAATTAGCATAACATCTGATAAGGTGTTGAGTCATGTGAGCAATGATTGACGCATATCTTTTTTGTGTTTTGTATTGATCGGATTTATGGTGTTGGTGTTGATGGATATTTTGACCTTTAATGTAATGCCCCCACCTGGCCAATCTGGGTTATATTTCTTGGTGAACTGATAACAAAGAAAACACTGATAGCCTACTGTGTGATTAATCACTGATTATTAAGAATTGTATTGACATTGCTTGTTTGATGCCTGTTAACAAAATGATGGATTTAAACTGTTAATTCCAATGGAATATTGCGTTGTTTGGAGAAAAAGGAGGAAAAGATAGTGTGTGTGCAAATTCATAAAGGAAATTGTCAGAGACCCTGTTAAATTAATTCTGTGAATGTATGGCTGTTAAAGGAACAAATAGGCTTAAAAACAGCCTTATACAACACAATGGAAGAAAGAGTCCTGCATACTAGTACTGAGGACAACCCTTTGACTTTGAAAAATTCATTCCAATATCATCATATTGTGCACTCACTATTTTCATTCTGTCTTCAATGTTGTATTGTATGAATCTATGGACAAAGTTTATACCATACATATATGTTCACATGCATCTGTGTTGTGCCCTACCATATGTTATGTTATTCCCAGCTGGGTTTTCGTCTGCATTGTCAGCATAGGACACGCAGGACAAGACCAGATGAGGTACCTTCAGGGCAAGGCCACTGGTGAGCTTCACTACTCACTTGAGAGCGTAGGTGTGTGTGTGTGTGTGTGTGTGTGTGTGTGTGTGTGTGTGTGTGTGTGTGTGTGTGTGTGTGTGTGTGTGTGTGTGTGTGTGTGTGTGTGTGTGTGTGCATGTGGTGCGTGTGAGTGTGAGTGTGCACGTGCATGCATCCTTGTGTGTCTTTGTGTGAGTGCGGTAAATGTATCTGAGTGCATTCATGACAGCTGAGTGTGTGTGTGTGTGTGTGTGTGTGTGTGTGTGTGTGTGTGTGTGTGTGTGTGTGTGTGTGTGTGTGTGTGTGTGTGTGTGTGTGTGTGTGTGTGTGCGTGTGTGTGTGCGTGTGTGTGCGCGTGCATGTGTGTGTGTGTGTGTGTGTGTGCGTGTGTGTATTGTACTGTGCTTATGTGAGTGAGAGTGTGTGGGGGTGGAGGGGTCACTGCATATGTCCTTGCCTTGAGCTTTCTCTCCATGAAAATCAGTAGAGCTGATGAGAGATTGCTGGCATAGAATGATGTCATATTATCCAGCATGGATGACGCTTAAAGACAGAGCTTCACAAAGAACAAAACAGATGAGGCATCTGTGCTGCTTGGGGTGAAATCACTCTTCATTTAAAAAACATAATTTGTATCATCTTACGTAAGTAATAACACATGACTATACCACATAATGATATTATACTGCCTGAATGTATTAATTGTGCTGCCATGACAGTCATGTGGGTATTATGTTTTTGCAACATATCATAACTTAGGCATGCATATGCAGCAGATGCCAAGAACCATGTCATTGTACACTTTGGGTAGTTTATGATTGTGGGAATGGACCCACTGTGACCGAACCTTTAACACCTTGATGCTAGCATAGACGTTTAGCAGATCTGGGGAAAATATATGTATTTGTCAAAAGGCAAATCGGTGTCAAACAGTCACACTGTATTGTACAGCATAATGTGGGAGACATACATAAGTATGTTGGTTCCATACCTGCCAGAAGGCATTCTTCCGAGGACATACAAAAAGGTCTTTCAGTGCTATGCATGGCAATATGATGACACCAGACAGATAAGCTAGATTCATTGATAACAGTTTATAGAAAAAAACAATAATTCCAATTGAGACTATATGACATTTTGTATTAGTTTAAACCAGTTGTGCTACACTCTGGTCCTGGGGACCAGGTGTACGATTGGTTTTCATTCTAGTATGACGGTATGACCTGAGACACTAGGTGAACTTAAACACATGCAGCATAGAAAACTAGAACTAGTCTTGGTCACCAGGGCCACATGGAATTAGGCCTTGGGCCATGAGAATAGAGTTCTCTGTCTGTTACATTCTGTTCTCTCCTATGTTCTAGTTTTATGCCAATGGCCTTCTTTACATGAAGAAACAGGGTCAGGTCAGATGATGCTCAACATGGCTGCTGGGTGGCGTACACAATGCTAGCAGAGAAGTGGCAAGTGTGACGATATGAGACAAGGCATGAGGGGGAATGAGAAGGATAGAAATTGGGATGGAGAGAGACAGAATTGGGGGAGGGAGAGACAGACAGACAGACAGGAGAGTCTGGAGAAGCACCAGTGACAGGCAGGCAGGCAGGCAGGCAGGCAGGCAGACAGACAGACAGACAGACAGACAGACAGACAGACAGACAGACAGACAGACAGACAGATAGACAGACAGACAGACAGACAGGAGAGTCTGGAGAAGCACCAGTGTTTGCTGCCCTCTAGTGACGAATATTCAAATGGACCATCTGCAACTGCAACATGACTATGGTGTTGAGATGAAATTGAATTATTCATAGATAGTGTGAAGATAAAGGTGTTTAGTAGATCTTAGATATAGGCGGTAGTTTAGGACTGATATGGTTGTCACTTAAGATTACCATAATCTCCATGTGCAAACTAGATATCTTAAAATTATATATCCATCCTATTTTAACAACTACTCTAACAAAGCTGAGCCTATGTTTACCATAGTTTTCAGTGTAAAGTAGGCCTACAGTGATTAGGCCTACTACACTTTTACAGCTGATACCATCTGTGCATTTCTTGAATAAACCTACATGAACATCAAGGAGCCTAAAAGAGGAACTTTTATATCACCTGTTGTGAGAAAACACACATCGTTTTAGGGCTGCTTTCTGTCTTTTGAACGTCAACATTTATGACCTTTCTCTCCCACAGATTAGCTGAATAGTGCCTGCCTCCCCGCTGCACCAACACTCTGGCCTGTGCAGGTTTAATGTTTAAGCTCCCACAGCCACCCTCTGCTCTCAATGCACACACACACACACACACACACACACACACACACACACACACACACACACACACACACACACACACACACACACACACACACACACACACACACACACACACACACACACACACACACACACACACACACACACACACACACACACACACACACACACACACAGGCTGGCCGACGAACCTGCGTGTGCGGAACTGCGAATTTGATAACAGGAGTGAGTCACCTGAGAGCCTGCTTCTGTGGGCCTGGTGGAGTGGAGAGCGTAGCCATTTTATATAGCAGTTCCTCTTGTCTTACAGGCAGCTCCTCAGTTCCACAACAAATTCAGCAACTGCCAGATGGTCAGAGTGAAGAATTGGATTCTGCATCAAAGAGGTAAAGAAAGCTGTTGATTTCTTAATATATATATATATATATTTTTTAACAACAATTACAATATCAACAATGGTTCAACTTTAACCTGTTGTAGGACTGTAGTTACTGGTGTGTACTTAAAAACTGTGGTGAGTTAAAGTACACGGTTTAAACTCCACTGTAATTTGCTTGGCTTGCTGAAACTTAGGATCTCTCTTACTGTGCAAAGCCTCCTGTTCTGAGTTGAGTGAGCAAGGAGCTAGGAAAGCTGTGTGCTTTCCCACAGAGAGCTTAAACTATTTCTGACATTGACTGCACAATGTGATGAATGGGTTTTTCTTAGTATCTCAGAGGAGCGGCTATTGTGTACCATTACAGCATACTTTATCCAAGAGTGTAGGAGGAGAGCAGTCCCTCACAAAATTGACTCTGTTATTTTAAACATTACAACTCAAAGCTATATATGACATGGTATATAGAGGGCATAGCTACAGTATGTACTCTTATATTGTACATTTCCAATGACACATTTGCATGTGTGTAAACACAGCTACCTCTGCACTCATGATCAAGAGTCTGATCTAGTTTGACGTGAAAGTGAAAAAATATCCGATTCACAAGCTTTCGATGTGTCGAAGTGCAATGCGTTGAGAGCTTGCACTTGTAGATGGGCTAGTTTCTGGGCACGATATCGGTGCACAATTAAGTATGAATCAGACATTAAACTGACCATGAGCCTCTTTTCCATTTTCCATTTTTTTCCTCTTCATCACAAAATGACCTCCATCAATCCTCCCTTCCTCGATTAGCCAACTGAGGAATTCAGTACGCTGCACGAAGTGTCCAAAGCGCAGATTTGGGAGACCTTCCGTGAGTATGGTTCAGCCCTTCTCCAACAGAAGAACGTCCATAAGTGATGTTCCAGTACCTGTATGGGTGGATCATGCACCCACATCAATCAGCATGTCAGATGATGGTGGCGACTCCGTTGGCCGTACATCCAGCATCCCACCGCATGCCCAAAAACAGAGCGGTGTCAATGATGGGAACATCAAAAACAGACTGAAATCTCTCCTCCCTCAGTCATGGGGGAGCGTTGTACAGAAATGGGTCAAGAGAGATGACACTGATCATGACTTTGAGAGCAGCTCCAGAGAGTTCAAGGTCCTTCCCAATGGCACCAGAGTGAGTCCGCCTGTCAGTCCCCTACTGGAACGCAGACACTCGGGCAACCAGGAAGGGTCGGTGGGCTACTCCAGCCACGGCTCTCAAAAGCCTTTATTGAGGGACAGCCCCATTGATGATGACCTGTTCCCTCCACGTCCAGCAGAGGAATCGCTGCTAACCAGTATCCATCCTGCTGAGTACTATGCTGAAAAGGTGGAGGTCTATAGAATGAAGTACTCATATCTTAAATCGTGGCCTGGCCTACTCAGACTCCTCGCCGGAGTAGAACTTCTCTTTGGAGGCATGGTCGTTGCCTGCGTTATTGCCTACGTTCAGAAAGACAGTGAGTGGTCCAACTCTTACGGACTCTATAACGGGGCATACAATAATGGTTTGGGCATGTCTGGATACTCCTACCGAGGCCCCATGACCCCTTTTGTCCTGGCTGTTGCCGGGCTCTCCTGGGTCATAACCCTGATTCTTCTGGTGATGGGTATGACCATGTACTATCGCACCATTCTCCTGGACTCCCCCTGGTGGCCGCTCACAGAGGCATTCACCAATGTAGCCCTGTTCCTGCTGTACATGTCAGCAGGGATTGTGTACCTCAACGACCTGAACCGCGGAGGACTGTGTTACATGACGGTAGGCGTTAATCCCATCATGGCAAATCTATGTCGGGTGGATGGGGGCCAGATGGCGGGGACGGCATTCATCTTCATCAACATGCTGATGTATCTGGTGAGCTTCCTGGTGTGTCTGAAGATGTGGAGGCATGAGGCTGCACGCATGGAGATGGAGCACATTAGGAACATGGTAACAATTTGTCTCATTTCTGGACATTGGAGCACTGGTTGCTGTTCTCATCTTTAAATGTGACGGAATGATATTACTTTACTATTGTTAAGAGACAAAAATCTCTTGACACAAATATTATCAACTACATGCACTGGGATCTCTGTGACATCAGTATTTATTAAGAATTTGTGCAAAAAATGTACATTATATAGACATATACACACATGGACAAACATACTGAGCTGAACTCACACAGACAACTAACATTACCCCACAATAATCCCATGGGGATATCCACATATCAAGAGTGCACCCAAAAAAGACAGGAAAGGGTAAATAAATAAGCAGTTAATTATAATAATGCACCTGCTTCTTTCTGTACCTTTTTATAATTATGAAAGTCAGTCTTTGTTGTTGTGAGTCAGTGCCTCCTACATCACATTATGTGTGAGACAGAAGGCTGAGTCATCATATAACTTATACAGTAAGTGCAGCTTGTGGCATCACTGCCAGTCCCTGTCTGTCATCTTAGGGTTTATTTTAAGGATAGTTATATGACACATCAAAACACACATCAGGTAGGGCTGCTGAGACTGACTGAGTCAACAATAGGTTTAAAACAACTCTGAAGAATTTCCAAGTCAGTGCTGAATCTACTGTGTGTATGTTTGATGTGTAATGTTTATGTTTTAAGCGTTTATGCGACATACAAGGTCAATGCACAATCTACACGCATGCGCACACACACACACAGACTCTAGATGTACTAATAAGATACATGCTAATCTGTGCACTTTGATAAGGACTTAATATATTGTTTTTTCCACACAAAGCACTGCTTGTTGCTTACTTCACGGTACAGAAATTATTACTGCTTGCTAAAAGAGGCAATGTGATGAGCCAATGCGCTACCCACAGTTGAAGAAATATGGCTTCCTAAGGTTAATTTGTCAAAGAAGGACAAACAGTGTTTTTATTTATATACAGTTTTCCCCCCATGCTTTAATATATTTAACATTGTGTTTGTAATTGCTGTAGAGGTTTTTAATAATGTTTTTTATAATACTGTCTGATAACTGATCTGACCATATTCTTCTACCCTTTCTCTTCCAATTTGACCACAGGGAGAGCCTTATTCCTCTGTCCAATTGGCCCAGACCAAATCCAAGAGGATTGTGTTTGAAGATGAGATGGATGGGTATCCAAGAGAGAGCAACAAACACGTTAAACTGCACACATCCATGACAAGGTTCCACGAGGACCCTGTTACCCTGAACCGAGCTGTTCCTCCCAGCTATGTACCCAAAACACAAGTCATTGCAGATTATGTCTCGTGAGTGTCAAG
Organism: Gymnoscopelus microlampas; assembly: GCF_963454915.1. Taxonomy (NCBI): domain Eukaryota; kingdom Metazoa; phylum Chordata; class Actinopteri; order Myctophiformes; family Myctophidae; genus Gymnoscopelus; species Gymnoscopelus microlampas. The sequence goes on along the minus strand of NC_139942.1, from coordinate 27,822,535 downwards.
CTTTTTAAGTGGATGCCTTGATATCTGGTGCATTGCACTTGTTGCATTGTGCAGGAAAAATAATGTCCATTTGTTACCCTGCTTCCTCAAAATGACTCCATCATTTAGCATTATTCACTGAAATGAAGGGGTGAAGAATGCTAATCAAGAAAAATAGCTATTAGTATTTAAAAAGTTGACTAATATTCCAAATGTCAAGGTTTGCTTACAGTACTCTATGTACCCACACAATTTACACTGCAGGTTATTTAATAGATGTTGCTGTATTAAATCAACTAGCTAAATCTAAGGGGAACACAACTTTTAGATGCACAGTCAAATCTTCAGTGTTAATTTGACTCTGAGAGTGAAAATACTGACCCTTTCTCTCTCAGTTAACTTTTGTAAAAGTAACATTATCCAATGTAACCATAATCTTACAGGAAATACCCAGAGATCTGCACTGTGGAGGAAAGGGAGATGTACAAAGCAGTGTTTAATGACCAGTATGAGGAATACAAGGAGCTTCACAGGGAAATCAGTGCTGTCCTCATGAAGTTCAGACAGTTAGACACCATGATGGCCAAGCTTCCAAGAGACTGTGTAACCACAGAGGTGAGAGAGATATATTCACGTACTATCAGATATTTAAAGATAAATACTTTTGTTCAAGTGGCAATAGGATGCTGTCATGTAACGTAAATTGACTAATTCCTCATGTTATTTATTATATTAACCCCAGCCAAAACCACATTTTAGACTTTGATAGTTGTACAATTTATTTCATGCACCCTATTGTCATGGGATCATCAGTTGAACTTGACTTGACATGAATGTTGTGCTGTAGCTCACATTCTATTCTATTCAGTTCCGTCATTATTATGTGTCTTCCCTATAGGAGCAGAGGAGAATTGAGGAAGTTCTGAAGAAGTTTGAGCAGAAAAAGAGTGTAAGTGATGGATTCAGTTACAGAGCAAGGGGCTCAGTATTTACCTCACGTTCCCACTCTGCTCACTGTGAAACAGCCTCCAAAAATCATTTAGCAATCATTTTAACATTTAACCGAGAGATGTATTAGAGCTGTTACTGTTGTCCAAACACCCAGGTAATTATTTGTGTTTTTTGATGAGGCTGTGCACCCATGCAGATAATATTCCTGCCACTATGAAATGTGGCGGCCTCTGGGAATTCCCATTTCACACATCTGCATTAATGAAAGAAACAGGCTATAGGCAACAGAACATGAAAAAAAAAATGGGAAAGAAAAAAGAGATGGAGAGCTTGAGCAACTGTAGTCATCTCTCAATAGATTGTTTCTGTTTGACCTCACAGGACCCTTCCTTCCTGGAGAAGAAAGAGCGCTGCGACTATCTGAAAGCTAAATTAAGCTACATCAAAAAGAGGATTCACAGTTTTGACCAGAACACTGTGGCAAAGGGTCGGACGTGAGGAAATCGCACACGGCCATTTTGCTCTTATGTCATACTCCCTACATAAAAGCATCTAGGCTACTGTCAATTCTACAACCTCATCGGCCTATCCCCTTCATCTCCACCTGTTCCATCATCTAAATGTCCTTTTGCCCTTGTGAAAAACTGTTTTACTATCAGCATTTATATTGATTTTATATGCATATAAATATGCCCAGGGGTACGCAGTGTGTGGAAATTTCAAAGATAATGGAAATAAAGAGAAATGTTTTACTTTTAACTTATAGAGATGTCTGTTTGAAGTCAAACTCACATTAAGTATTATAAGCCTACCTAAACCTATGGAATCATAATGTAGGCTGATACACTATTACATTTTGTTCATGAATAGGCTATAAATAATCATACATTCAGTCATTGTCATGACTTTATTGTTAAATTAACAATTCTATTTTTGGATTCACACATGATTTTCTTTTGTAAACTACCAATAAATATTGTATTTTTTTAAACGTGGTGTGTAGTCTGGTTTGTTTTGTATAATGGTAAGAGGATAGGTGGTGGGCACCAAGGAAGTGTGGGCACCTCAGTGTTAAATTGGCTATTGTTTCCAAAATGTAAAAAGAAAACAGAAGTAAAGTTAATGATTAGAACATGCTTAAACATTTAAAAAAATAAGGTCAAATATTTCTACAATTGCTACAATTGCTACAATTGCTACAAATTGCTACAAAAGGGTAACCCTACAAAAGGTTGTCGTCATTTTGGGGCTGCATCAACAAGAAGTTGAAGGATAACATTAAGTCTGATAATGATGTACTGTGCATGTTCACATCATGTACAGCCTACTTTACATTACTTAGGACCATTTTTCAAATATTGTATTTGTTAACATTTTGTTTTGTTTTGGACAAAATAGCCAATTTTACATCGAGGTGCCCAGATGTCCCAAGGGCCCACCTATGTGTCCTGTATAATATATAGCCTTATGGTGTTGCAAACATTTCAAACTGATTAAAAGTTGACATATAGCCTAGTATTTGTAGCTAGCCTAAGTACTATGTATGTAGGCTAGACGCTAGACTGTAGGCTATGGCTAGACCTTCCCTATGGAATAAGGTACAGGCATAACTCCATGGGTACAGGTCAGGCAGGCTAGTTTGTAACTCCCTCCAAAATACAGACAGTACAAACAAACAAACAAATACCTCGTTGGCTGCATGCTACACATAAAGGGAGTACTCTTCAGTCTTCAGGTCCTTACTTATAACCCTTTCTTATGACCTTAGACAGTCTCTTGTGACCAACACAAACGGAGCCTCTGCACCTAGCTGCTTCTTGCTTGCTGCTTCTTAATTGCTTAATGCAAGTCCTGTGTGAACATAGCTATGTGTGTGAACCCCATTCACATGAGAGCAGACCAAACGAGACACAGAATTGGACTTTGACACTTCAAAATAAAAGCTTTACTGCAACTTGACTCAAAAGACATGAAATAATGTATACATACATACACATTAACTTAAATACAGCCTTATCATGAACTTCGACTTAGTGTTAGAGAAATAAAACAAATTATATTAACTTATAGTAGCAACAGTTACATAGTTAGTTAGAGAAGTTCATTAATCATTACGTAGTCTTATGTCTTGCGCGGCATCGCAGACAACAGTGAGGTGCAGGACAGACAGACAGACTGACTGACAGACAGACAGGTCCCCAAGTCAGGTCTGCTATAGAGTCGGTAACACCAACACGTTATTCAATCTCCATCGAGAGGAAGAGTTTTACAATTAACTATGGAAAACGTAGAATTGTGCGAGTTGAGAGAAAATAAAATGCGGGAACAAAACGCTGCAGACGGGAACAGAATTATTCAACGATGGCAGCAGCACAGCAGGTAGAAAGTTGAAAACTTGGACTCTTCCACAGACACAGAGGTAAGATATCTATCTCCATATTATAGCCAGGCTAGTAGCTGAGGGTACTACAGGTAAACCTCATAACTTATTGACCTGTTTTTAATTAAATAATGGATATATAGGCCTATATTTAAATATATTTAGAAAATTCCTTTAATATAAATTATCTGACTGAAAAGGCCATTTTTGAATGCTAATTAACACAGCCAGACTGTGACTTTTATGCAGTGGTGGCAGAAGTAGCCTATTCAATTTGTTTTACTTAAGTAAAAGTATCAATATTACAATGCAGAAATACTCTGTTACAAGTCTGATATTCAGAATTCACTTAAGTAAAGGTTCAAAAGTATTGGCATCAAAATGTACTTAAAGTACTCATTATGCAGAAATCTTCCATTTTCATGTTCAAAATGTATAAAATCATTTGAAAATAGCCGCCTATATAGGGCTGAAGAAGTGGTTAATGTATGTTTTGTAATAATATTTATATACTTATATAATAAGTAATAAGTAACTAAAGTTTTCACATAATTGTAGTGGAGTAAAAGAACAATATTTGCCTCTGAGATATAGTGGAGTAGAAGTAAAAGTATTGACAATTGGAAATACCTAAGGAAAGTAAAAGCACCTTACATTCTTTTACTTAAATACAGTACTTGAGTAAATGTAATGAGTTACTTTCCACCACTGGCTTCTAATGTTCATCACAGTTTCAGATTAATTGTACATAATTCAGCACACAGTATGGACAGAGCCATAAGAGAAGAGCAGGCTGTATAAAGGATGAATAACTGGAATTTCCAATTCGGCTATAGCTTTGATGTGTGGTAGCCTTTCATGAATGTGTCTAGTTCAGCTTCTGAATTATTCACTGTACCCTGGCTGTACGGGTGAGAAGAAAACCCTGCGTGCGTGTCTGTGCGTTTTCATATGCACGTTTGTGTGCCACGTGTAGGAGAGAGTTGAGAAATAGAGCAGAAAAGAGTGTGTGTTTCATCATTTTGCTTATTTCCAGTGGTGGAAGATTTCAAATATTTTACTTAAGTAAAAGTATCAATACTGAAATGTAGAAGTGGAACTCCAATCTCCCCCGCCAAATCAAACTCAGCTTCTTCTACGCGACAGTAGAGTCCGTTCTTCTCTATGGCAGTGAATGCTGGACCCTGAAACCAGCCCTTGAGAAGTCCCTGGACGGGTGCTACACCAGGATGCTGCGTGCAGTGCTTAACATCAGCAAGAGTGTGCATGTTACCAACAGAATCCTGTATGAGGGAATACCAAGAGTGAGCGAGAAGATTGCTGTAAGGAGAATGAGACTAGCAGGACACTGCCAAAGGCACCGAGAGCTGCCAGCCAGCAAACTGGTGCTGTGGGAACCAACACATGGGCACCGGTCAAGAGGACGCCCCACACTAACATACGTGGACACGCTCAAGAAGGATGCAGGAGCCCATAGCACCAATGAGCTGGCCAGATGTATGGAGAATCGGGATGACTGGAAGCAACGATGGAGGGCTCGTCTGAGGACGACCTAGAGAGAGAGTACTCTGTTACAAGTAAAAGTCCGGAATAAAACATTTACTTGAGTAAAAGCACAAAAGTATTGGTATCAAAATGTACTTAAAGTACCAAAAGTAGAAAGTACTCATTACGCAGAATGTCCCATTTCTCAAGTTTTCAAATGTACAAAAATCTAGTAGATCTACAAGCTCACAAGGTTGTAGATCTGCGATTTTCAAATGGCCGAAATGTATGTAGGGCTGAAGTGGGTAATGTATGTTTTGTAATAGTAATCAAAATCTACAAAGTTTAACTAAAGTTTTTAAATAATTGTAGTGGAGTAAAAGTACAATATTTGCCTCTGTAGATGTAGGCTAGCAGAGTAGAAGTAAAAGTACTGAACATTGGAAATACTTCAGTAAAGTAAAAACCTAAATACTCAAGTACAGTACTGTACTTGAGTAAATGTACTTAGTTACTTTACACCACTGCTGAATGCAAATGTGCCTCTCAGCTGTGAGATATCTCTGAAGAGACCAGAGACAGAATGCCTGACTAGGGCTTCCACCCCCTCACAAATATCTCATCATATAGGCCAGGGGAGGGATACACAAGTAGCTTATGTGACGGTGCATGGGGTTCACCTTGCAGCAAACACCATGCATAGCTGCCTCAGGTGGCCTCTGGTCTGCTGTCTGTCTGAATTATTGAAGCCTCTTGGGTTTAGTTCCACTGCAACTGATGAAGCATGGGTCACCGATATGTATGTGTGTGTGTGTGTGTGTGTGTGTGTGTGTGTGTGTGTGTGTGTGTGTGTGTGTGTGTGTGTGTGTGTGTGTGTGTGTGTGTGTGTGTGTGTGTGTGTGTGTGTGTGTGTGTGTCTGTGTGTGAGCGAGAGAGAGAGAGCGAGGGAGCGAGGGAGCGAGAGAGGTGAGAACGGTGTGTTGGGGTGCGAATTGTTTAATTGGAAGAATTGCTCAAGAGACTTAAGAATTAGACTGCTAGGTTTGCCATTATTTAAAATCGTCTGTGTTATTGTTGCAAAGCTAACATAAAATAACATGCAATTTATTTCCAGGGCTCCCATCCTCTGGCTGCCATCCTCACAACTCCATCATGTTTGAGACTCGGCAGTACGACAGACCCCCGGCGTACAACCCCGGCAACTCCCGCTTCAGCGTCGCCCCAAGGAGCGTCCATTCGTTCAGGAGCCAGTATGCCCCCAACACCTACAACAACCGCCCACCAGACTCCCACTACACGGAGGAGAGGCCACAATACTTCTTCCGGTGGTTCTCTCCTCCCGGCTTCGTCAAGACCTTCCAGGCCGCCACAGTGCTCATGTGCTTCCTCATCTTCGCCTGCGTCGCCTCCACCCTGGTGTGGGAGATGCACGGAGTCGGCTACGGGGCAGGGGCAGGGGGCGGGCCCACGGGGGCCGGTTCAGGGGGGACGGGCTCGGGGTACTACGGGGGCAGCTACGGCTACTCCAGCGGGTACATGACGCCGTACTCGGCCAAGTCGGCCATGATCTCGGTGGCAGCCATCAACTTCCTGGTTGCGCTGGGGTTTCTGGTGGGGAGTTTCTCTCGGTCACCTAGCATGCGGAGCCGCTGTTTCTACCTGACGGTTTTCGTCTGTGACATCATCCTAGCCGTCCTCCAGGTGAGTCAGGCTGGCCAGGACACTATGGACCTCTGTAAAGGTCCCTGTCATAACACGACACCTTGAAGTCCTTCTGCGCCCTCTTCTTGGCTCTATTTCCTCTCTTGGGAATAGTGGAATACACTGGAATGCTGTCACTGGCTATACATGCTTGTGCTGCACACTATTGATTGCTTACAATGTTGATGATCTAGGAGGTTGTTTGTCCACAATGTCAATATACTGTAGGTGGAAAATGATGCATTTTACAATGTGCATTACATTCACCCATTCACACACACATTCACACACCAACGGCGGAGGAAACCAAAAAATAGCATATATACAAGCTCATAGCGCGCCGAGTGCCACGCTATGTTGCTTGTAAATCTGCAATTTTTTTTTTAAATCGTGGAAAGTTTTTCCACACTTTGAATATATATATATGTTTTAAAGCGAACATTTTCTGCTTCTGGGGTCCCTGGAACAACATATTTTGAGATGGGGGTCCGCGGCACCAATACATATAATTTTGGGGGTCCTTGACAATGAAATGTTGGAGCACCACTGATATAGCAACATACTGGTAGGATTTAGAAAACATTTTTAGATATGTATTTGTCCGCGGACCACCATCTCAAAATGTTTTGTTCTAGGGACCCCCCAGAAGCTTTACAAATATATATATATTCAAAGATTTGCAGAAATTTTCACGATTTTTCAAAAATAGCAGATCTACGAGTGCCGCGCTATGAGCTTGTAGATCTGCTATTTTTGAATAGCCAAGGAAATCTAAAATGACACAAATGCTTTCCCGGTTTGAATGGGTATAGAAGGGGGCATTGGGTTAGGGTAAAAAAACAGCTGGCGGCATATACTGTACCTCAACGCAGTAGATTGCTTTGACAATGTATTGTAGATGGATAATATAATGGATATTAGACCTTTGTTTAAAACATGGCAGAACAAGTATCAAGTGCAGTATGTGTGTATGTGTTTGACGTTTTCCAGGGTATTATTGACATCGTGTTTGTGATCGGGGTGAACCCCATGTCCCAGAGCTCCCAGAGCATGCTGTACAACCCCATGCTGATGATGTGTCAGAACATACCAGGCAAACCCAGCCTGAGTGGCAGCGTCGGGGCCGGCTACCCAGGAGGCTTCCCTATGTACACGCAGTACCTCCAGCACTACTGCTACATGGACCCAGAGGAGGTCAGTTCACATGTCCTGACAATACAATGGCCATGTTTTACACTCTCACGGCCTTTGCAGACAGGGTGCGATTTTTCGCACGGAAAAAACGGACAATATCATTTTTTAAATGAACACATGGTTCTCAATGACCTCATGCACACCGGCTCCGAATTTACCGTGCGGCGATGCGATGCGTTTTTTTCCAATCGAACCCAGTTCGATTCGTGCGTCTTTTCGCAAGCGGTAAAAACTGATTGACTAATCGCACCCTGTCTGCAAAGGCCTTCAGTGTGGACAGAATAACCCATTAAGAACACATCTGTGTCATTCTCTGCTCATATAGTGCGGCACTGAGAGCTATGAGCTTGTAGATCTGCTATTTTAGAAAAGTTGTGAAAATTCACGCAGATCTTTGAATATATATATTCATAGCAAAGACGCAAAGATTTGAGTTAAAAATGTATATATATTCAAAGATTTGCACACATTTTCACGATCTTTGAAAAAAAATAGCATATCTAGGAGCTTGTAGATCTGCTATTTTTGAATAGCCCAAAGAAATCTTAAAATGACACAGATGCGTTCCCGGTCTTAATGGGATAATAGACATACCGGTACTATTATATTCTCTGTTTAATTTATTTTTTATAATCCTATCTATAATTTGTTTATCGTCTCTACGGGGTGGAAACCTCATATGTCCAAAACTGTTACTTTTCAGGATTCAAATTCCAAAACAGCAAATCTACAAAGCAGATCTTCAAGCAGATCTAGCTCAAAACGCGTCGCTTCACGCCACTTTTTCGAGCTTGTGGATCTGCTACTTTTGATGCTTTTGTGTGACGCTGTAGCTGTAGCATGATCAAGTAGGGCCTTAATTTACGAGAAAAAAAACTAAAAAGTTGTAATAATGTAACAGCGTTATAATAATGGTGATCTGTTCCAGGCTGTAGCTCTGGTACTGGGACTGATGGTGGTGATAGCCTTGTCCCTGGCTGCTTACTTTGCCTACAAGACCCGCAGTAAGATCTGGCGCCATGGCAAGCCCAACATCTACTGGGACCGACCCCATGCCGGGCAATCAGAGGGACACCATGTACTGGACTGGGTCAGTCAAACCTTTTGGTGTTTTACTCACTTATTGAGGGATTTGTTTTAAAAAGGTGGAATGAATTTGAATGAAGGCATATGACAGGGTGAGTGCAGAAGTGTGTGTCTGGATGGATGAGTCAGCGTGGGTTACAGGCAAAAGTGAAGGATTGGTGTGGAAACCGACTCTGGACTTGAGCCATTAATTACACTACGAAACTGGATAATGGACCTTTGTGTGAACACGAACCTCAACAATACAATGAATGGCTACGCCAACTGCAGCCACTCCACAGAAGTGAGACAAATGAGGTCACAAAGACAAAACCCTCAGTGCCACAGTGATTCTAGTGTTTGATTTCTCAGTCTTGGGCTGATACCGACAAACACATGGCTAGGAATCATTGATCACATTGTCCTTTCACCTGCTGCTATTGGCCCACATGTTTGTCTTCAGCACGTCTGGTTTCACTGTGGCTGATCATTAACTAGTGGGGGAAAAAACAGATACGAGATAATAAAAACTCTTCATACCAAAACTATGACAGACAACCGATCATCGCTACATGTCACGTCCTCGTTAAAAGTGATCCAAAGGTTATGTTTAGTCACACAATTCATTTCTTTCTTTCTTTTTAGGAAGTTTTGCCTTATTTGTATAGGAGAGTTGAGAGCAGGAAGCTGAGGGTAGTGTGAGTTGAAATCATTTGGTTGGTGCACTAACCATTCCCCCAATGTGCTTCGATCTATACCTAAAACCTGGACATGCGGGTAGCATAGAGGTAATAAAACACTGAGGCCTGGGTTCAATTCCCATCACTTTGTGGGTTGAGGCCCAAGGAATCGGCGCTGGAATTGAAGCTCTCTTCCGGGTTCTCTTACAACCTGCTGTTCCTGTTAATGGCCCAGCAGATGCCACTATGTCACCCTCTACCGGTCGCAATATAATATAATCTCAATACAAGTGAATGAAGGTTTGGGCAGACTTTAGACTTGATTGTATTACCTTAGTAAACCTTTTCATAAACACTTGTGTTTTCAATCGCTAGTTTAAAGTCTTTTTTAAATCATTTGCGTATGATATGTGTTTAGTAAATTATGGTCCCATTCATTTTAAAATTCATGATAAAGCAGGGAAGGTTTCTAGGGTTTCTACTGGTTCGACCCAGTGAAGACCGGCCCTCGCTGCGGTTGCAGCCAATAGCAGTCGTTTCCGGTAGCATTTCGGGACCGGAAGTTCAAAGATGGCGGATTTCAATTTGTCGAAAAAGTGGTTCAAAGCGGCCTGTAGATACCAATGGCTTCGCTTTGTCCATTCTTTTTACAGTCTAGGGTTGAAAGCCAGCGAGGAATTAGAAAAAAGGGGAAAACATTCAACAGAGAAGTCTGCCCTTGCATCACCTTTCTTGGAGATTGAAGTCGTTATGTCGTTGCAAAGTCTGGTTTTCATTTATCTAAACACTGACATCACAAGAGTGAGATTAGAAGACAGTGTTTCTGTCATGTCATTAACGGTTTTATCATCTCCCCATAGTTTCAAATTAAAACCACTTAAGTGCATGAAGATGGTCAAATATCATACTAACATTATTTGGTTAACTTAAATCAACAGTAGCTAGCAACTGATGCAGGTGACGTGTTGCTCTGTCAGATTATAGCCAGATGTTAGCACCTTATTTGGCTCAGACCAGAAACAGGTATTTATGTGGAGGTATTGAATGAAAACATAGGCCAGTGTATAGGAACATCTTCCTATTGGAGAATACTGAACAAAGGCTCATAGTCACACTTATTTAGCTTCTTTTTTTATGTGAAATTATGACAAATTGTTATACGGGCCGAATCTGGCCCCTGAGCTGCAAGTTGAATAGGCCTGCTGTACAGTGTCAGTAATAGACAAGTAATGTTGTAATAACATTGTCTATGAGAAGGTGTAGGCTGTATAAGTGACCTGTCTATTCCCCAGGAGACTCCATTATGTTGAATTATCACCGTATTATAATTGGAGGGAAATTTATTCCACACTGTGTTTGCCAGCCCACTGAGTTGCACGTGCCTGACTCAGGTCCTCTCATGCCGTGATTGCTCTACTTTACAGTGCAGCAGTCTACACAGCCTGATTTATACTTAGTTGTATGACGGTGTCTTTCGCAGATTTCGGCGTGCATCAATGTCATACAGTGGAGTATACATTGGAGTATAAATTAATCATACTGCTTCCTTTTTCTCCTCTGGTACAACTATTAGATCACTTTGGCTCTCAAATTGTTTGAATGAGTTGATGTGCCTTTCGAGTGACGCCAGCCCTATTCTTGGGAACACTTGTATGTTTGCCTCACAGGCAGTCATTTATAATGTATGTGACATGTATAATGTATAAAAAGGGTTGCGTTGCCTCAGTTGTTACTGTGTGAATCCCCATAGAACATAGTGTCGGCGTGTCGCTAAATGATTCAGTCTGTCACCAGGGCTGCTTCGCACACCTGCAGCTATCAGAATACAAAATATTTAAAAAGAATCATAGTAAACTATGCAACATTTTCTTTTATACAATGGTAATCGTGTGTGGCAATCAACAGAAGAACCATTAAAATGAACATGCATTGGCATCATTAGTGGCATGATACAGACATGATGCTGACCATGATACTGACAAGATACTGAGATGATACTGACATGATACTGACATGATGCTGACCATGATACTAACATGATACTGACATGATGCTGACCATGATATTGACATGATGCTGACCATGATACTGACATGATACTGAGATGATACTGACATGATACTGACATGATACTGACATGATGCTGACATGATACTGACATGATGCTGACCATGATGCTGACCATGATGCTGACCATGATACTGACAAGATACTGACCATGATACTGACATGATACTGGCCATGATACTGAGATGATACTGACATGATACAGACATGATACTGACCATGATTCTGACAAGATACTGACCATGATACTGACCATGATTCTGACCATGATTCTGACAAGATACTGACCATGATACTGACATGATACTGACATGATACAGGACATGATACTAACATGATACCCTTTTACAATCCTAGAGATAACAGAAGTATAAGACTTGTAATTGTGACAAGAGCTAGGTCTGAAGGCTGGAGATGCTTTATAGAATCAATGGGGGCACTTTTAAAGATGGTGATGAGAAGAGTACCACCATAGTAGGGATTTTTTTGGAACAAAACAGAAAACAAAAGGAAGCTAATTAGATATAAAATTAAATGTTTTATGGGCCCACAGAATCACCCTCCAGGTCATGTAACTCCTACTTTGTATCTGATGACATCATGAGTTCAAGTCAGTACAGTACTCAGAATCAGATTCATGCCTTATAGACCTGCATCAACTATTGTACATCCTCTCCCTAAGGGACGAGGTTCCAGTTCAGAAACAACCCACTGCTGCAAGAAAATATACAATTGTTAAAAATCATGATTTCGGGAGTTGTCGGCTTGCAATAAAAGCCTTATTTGTAAATCATCCCTTTGTTGAAATGAAAAATACAATGTGACAACAGTGTAGGTCAGCATGCTAGTGGAGAACAGATAATGGCACATATGTTTAGCACAGCAGCTTTGAATGGTTTAACCTTGAACACAGGACTTGTTAAGACTTGTGGATAGGATTACGCTTGTAGCATAAAATCGATGCATTTCCAAGAACTCCAAAATGATCATCAGAGTAATATTCAATGCAAAATTGGACCCCTATATATAAAGTATAAATATAAACACGTGCACTTGGACCCATGCACCTCGTCCTCCATTACTCACATTGGCCCTCCACTCACGCAGGAAGCAGCTGAGGGAATTTCTCATGTGTGGCCCTCTCTCGCTGAGTGGCTCTGACAGTGCTTTTACTGCTAAGAATAGGAGAGGAGAGAGAGGTTGGCAGGCAAGACACTGATCATCCTGGACACCTGGAGTAGAAGGACTCCTGCCCTCTGAGGATGATGGATGTTGGAGTTCCATCTTGTTTTACCTCAGTGTGTCTCACAGTGACTCAGGCTACTGTCACGGTGTCTGTTTCAGTGCATGCATGTGCAAGTGCGTCTGTGTGTGTCAGCATGCACACTTGTATGTACCTGTGGCTGCCCATGACGTATTTCCTTTTCACTCAAGGACGCTTGTCAGAGCAATATTCTCCTACCAGGAGCAGAGAACACTCTGACAAATTGAATACAGACCAAGTCACATAGCAACAAGACATTTCTTTGTTTCCTGCATACAAAATGCATTTCACCCTCCTCCTGAAACTTAATTTCGTCTCCACTGCACAGACCAGCTGTAGTGATTGCGGGCATATCCATTTGATTTTAGCCACCCGGTTCTCAAAGTGAACTTTCTGAATAGTATTTTTATATATATATTTTGAACAATAATAATTTTCTTAGCGTTGTCTGGAAAAACAGCATTTCACCTCTTGCACTGTTTCGTGACCCATTTTGGGTCACAAACCATTTTTTATGCGTCGCTCCCCAATTCATCACTATAGGACTACTATTTGTGAGTAGTCCGACAAAGTAGGACTGACACAGCCCTGGGTAGGCAACCCATGCCTGGCGGAGATCTGTTAATTAATGAATTTTTCATGAACCAATGCAAATGTCATGGTGTTGTTCCAGGTGAACAGTGTTGGGCAGGCACGGAGCATCCCACAGGCGCCGACCGTGGTCCTGTCAGAGAGGGCTGTGCCCGTCCCTGACCTCAGAGCAGTGGACAGTGTGCTGTCCTATGGCAACAGAACAGTGAGCATCTACAGCGGGGGCAACACGTGAGTAGTGGTGAGACCTGGTCACTGCAATCTCCTCACCACCTGTGCTTTAGAACAGTGGTTCTCAACCTGTGGGTCGGGACACCCAGGGGGGTCCCCACATGATCGTGGGGGGTCCCCAGATGACAGTGAAGTGACAATGTAAGGACTTTTAAGACCTTTTTAAGACCTCAAAAAGAAAGAATAGAAAAAAGACCAAAGTAATCAACAAACTATACTATAAACACTGGTCAAACATTGGCCAAATTGTCAAATAATATATATATATATATATTTTGAAAATAGCAGATCTAAAAGATTGTAGATCTGCTATTTTCCCAATATGTATCTGTGGAACCGAAAATGTAATGCCTTGACTCCTACATTCCAAGTGCTTATCAGGGTGGGGGGTCCCCAGTTCAAATAACGGTTATTTTGGGGGGTCACGGCCTAAAAAGGTTGAGAACCACTGCTCTAGAACAGACTGTAAGCATACAGATGAACAAGCACACACACATATAGTACACCAAGGTTTTAAAACCACAGCATCTAATCTGACTCTTCTGCTTCTGGCTTTACATTAGGGCTGCAACTATCAATTATTTTCTATGCAATTATTCTATTGATTACTTTTTTGATTAATTGAATAATTCGAGAAGCGCATTTTTGGGATAATAAAAAAATATACAAACAAATCAACACTCCAAAATGATAATAGATTTTTTCATAATCAACTAAATCCATTAGTCTGATTAACATTTTATACTTTGTCGCACAATGGTGTTGCGCAAAAATACCGAAAATAGCCGATCTACAAGCTCACAACACGTTGTGCTATTTTTTGTATTCCAACTATCGATTATCTTTTATAATCGATTAAACCGATTAATTTGATGAACTGTTGCACCCCTACTTTACTTTACAGTTATCCCGGTAACAACACTAACGCCCGTGGTGCTGAGCCTGTGCATGGAAACCCCAGGGCGCCTGTTAGGCCCAACAGCTCCTCAGATGAGGCTGACAGCATCAAAAAACATCTTCAACCTGTAGCGAAGGCATGGCAGCCGGACCATCAGCCCAGCTCCCCTGCTCAGGAGGTGGTTGAATATGAGACGGGTTACACCACTGGGGGAGAGAGTGGGAATGAACTGGCTCAGGACCAGAGGGATTATCTCTTCAGGTGGGCCATTATAATTTGCTTCCAAGCACACACACACACCTACACACATTTGCTCCCGATGTATCTCTTTAATCATTCAATTTTTTACATCCCTCTGGCCATTTTTGTGAAGTGGTTTAAAAAAAGAACATCAACCAGAATAACTAATGGTTGTTTTTAGAAAGGCCACATATTAAATGAAACTGTTAATGCTTTCATGTACACGCAGCTATTATCTTGAAGGCAAATAGGGCTGTTGTTTGTTTTAAAATGACAAAATGCTACACAATCCCTACTCCTTATTATCTATAATTAGCAAAGAAAAGGAGAATTCCCTCTCATGTTGCTATTTACAAACAAAAAAAAAACATTTTAGATTGATATTGTATCTTCTAAATCCTAACAGTTTTCTGAAAAACGTATGTTGCTATATCAGTGGTACTCAAACTTTTTCATGTCCAAAGACCCCCAAAATTATGTATGTATTTGGCCACGGACCCTCATCTAAACATATTTAGTTCCAACCCCCCCTCCCCCAGAAGCAAAGATTTGAGTTAAAAATGTTCACTTTAAACTAATATATATCAAAGATTTGCACACATTTACACGATTTTTCAAAAATAGCAGATCTACAAGCTCGTAGTGCGGCACTCGGTGCGACGATATGAGCTTGTATATCTGCAATTTTTAATAGCCAAAGAAATCATTAACATTTCCCGGTCTTAATGGGTTAACATTACTATTGGGCCCCAGGCTTTACCCAGAGATAACGTCGGACGAGCAGCGGCGTGAGTACAAGAGGGAGTTCGACGCTGACCGGGTCCACTATAAGAGGCTGTGTGCCGAGATGGACAACATCAGCGATCAGATTCACAGGCTGAGCCGAGAAATGGACACCCTGGGACACTCCTCCCTCGCATACCAGGTAGAGGAGAGCAAGACCCAGGACATGTTCTGTAACCTGAGCACTGGTGGAAGAAGTGCTCAAGCGTTTTTACTTTGGTGAACGTATCAATAGAGAAATGTCCTGTTATAAGTAAAAGGCCTGTATTTTACTTGAGCAAAGGTACAAAAGTATTGGCATTAAAATATACTTTGGTATCAAAGTAATGGTACTCAAATTTGTCAAAATGTGTAAAATAACTGAAAATATCTGATCTACAGGTTCACAACGTGTCACATCGCAACGTGTTGTGAGCTTGTAGATCGGCCATTTTCGAGTAGCTGAAGTATAAAATAGGGCTTAATTGTAGCAATAATAATAATAATAATCAAAATTACAAAGTAACTTTCAAATACTTGTAGTGGAGTAAAAAGTTACATTTTCGAGTCAAGATGTAGTGGAGTATTAGTATAATATTGAAAAAACTTATTAAGTAAAAGTACCTCTCATTTGTAATTAAATACAGTACTTAAAGTGTAGTTACTTTACACCTCTGAACCTGAGAGCTGTCCCTTCTGTGTGTGTGTGTGTATGCTGTTCTGAAGCCAAAACCGCAAAACCCATGTGTCCGTTACTGTGACTGACGCAGAGGAAGCACTCGTTTTTGGTTCATGTGATAACCTATTCCAGCCACCGCAGCTTGCCAACTCAGACACAGGGGTGTTTGCAATTCTTTAACCAGAGGATAGGGTGTAAAGATGTTTATACATTAAAATCGGCAGCTATTCTTAGCACACCATATCTCAAGATTATACACTATCATACAATAGGCTATTATGTGATTTCTCAGTCATTTCTCAGTCAGTAAAGCTGCAATATTCTCATATTCTTAACTGCACAATTCAATTGTTGACTTTTTTGCACTTTTAATTTAAGTGACATTTCCCCTGAAGACGGCTGTCTGTGACTTTAACCGTCTTGCATTTGCACTGTGGTTTCAAGCATGTCTTAGGGGCATGTGCCATCAAAAAAACTCAATAATATATCTAAGAGGACCCAAATCAGTTTCAACATGCTGACTAACGTTCTTGAACAAGGCTGTTAGGCTGTTTTTTTTTTTGTCTGACTTGTTAACATTTTGTCTTCCTCAGGGAGTGGCAGATGAGTATAACAGACTGAGGGAGCTAAAGAGGGTGAGTACAAATGAATGACTAATCTGCTCATGAATTAATTTTGAATCAATCTGTTCCTACAAAAAAATCACCAACTTTGAGCAGGAAAGATGTTTTAGAATTCACTCACTCACAATGGTCATTTCTGTGAAAATAAACCCTTTAATGGTTGGCAGCAGCTGTTTGGTTGAATCATCTGTTATATAGTGCAGTGGTTCATAACATGGGGTCCAGGGACCCCAGGGGTCCTTCAGGGAGTTCCCAGCTAGAGTGTACAAATGGAACTAAATGGACCGGTTTCTATTTGGTTCCATCTGTACACAGAGTAATAACACTGAGGATTGTAGTGTAGAATGGGGTCCCAGAGATAAAAATGGTATCAAATGGGGGTCCTTAGCCTAATACATATCAAACTGGGGGTCCTTGAAATGAAAAGGCTTTAGAATCACTGATATAGTGATTATAAAGCAGATGGTGACGGCAGAGTGTTTCTCTCCTAGACAACAGACTATCAAGCCAAGAAGAAACAAAGCAAGGAACTGAGGCAGAAACTGTTCCACCTCAAGCGCCTGGTGAAGAACTATGACCATGGCCTTTGTTAAACTACAGTCTCCCACCGTTGCTTCCCCTCATCATGTCAGACAAGACACTGGCGGAGCCCGACCCAGGTGGTCCTGGCTCTGTGATAAATTGGGACATGCATAAGACAACGCAGCTTTTTGTGGCCACCTCCAGGTAAGGGCCACTTAAATCATCACCACTTTACCCCCACTTTTCATGGAGGATCCAATGTAATCTGAGAAAAATAAAACGGTGTGCAAAATGGGATTTTGTCTTTCCATTAACTTTTGCGTTTCATGCCATTTTGATGCTCTTCAAAGACATTTAAGATGTAATGTTTCTTACTTATTACAATGCCCATAGTACTCATGCTATCCCTTCAACAAGGTGTCAGTGTCCAAATACACTGTTGTTCACAATTTGTTTAGCTTTTTGGAATAATGTTCCTTTTCCAACACTCCTTAAGAGATTTAAGTGGATAAAGTTAACAGATTTGATGATACACTGTATTCTAGTTTTGGTGAAGAAATAACCAAAGCGAAATTTTGTATAGAAATGTATAAAATATGTAATAAATTGACATTGTAACCACTGAGAATTTAACGTCATCAATAAATTGCTTTTCAGTATAGTAAAGTCTCAAGGATTTTCTTTCAGAATAGTTAAGTCTCAAGCGTTTTCTTATAGTAGTAGCATACACCTGTATGAAATGTTTAAGTGTGTAATCCTTTTTCTTTTACAAAAAAATAAAAGTAATAAGCTCACAATTAGATTCTGGCCTTTTAATAATGCTTCCATACACATGAAAATAAAAAACTAGAGAACTCAGCAACACAAACATAGGAAAACAGTAATAGTACATTTATCTTTTTTTCTGTTCTTTATAGGACCTCGTTGAGTGAGATTAAAGGAGTTGAGTGAGTAAAGGAAGAATATCTCAGTTACTGTCAAAAGGCCAGGGGATATTTCAAGAAGCTGAACCGTCTCCTTCTCCAGAGAGAACATTGTGAATGCAACTCATGGTTTTGTGGATTAACGTCAAATTCAACATCGAGAGACGGTTCAGAGGTTGTGCCGTGATGAGCTTGAAAGTTACCTTTGCAAAACATGCTTCTTGAAATACCCTCGTGAGGTAAATCCTGGTGGAGCAGAACATTGGACCCTGTCCTCCTTCAGCTCCTCACAGGTAGTGTGACATTTTGGCATTGTATATACTCCCAAGTGCAGTCCATCTGTCAGATTCATGTCCAGTACGATAGTTTCTCACATCGCTTCAGCAGAGGGGAGAGCCATTTGGTTGCTTTAAGCCTGATTTATGCTGCGGCGACAAAAAATGTCAACAGGCTTTAGTGATGGGAGGCAGAAGCAGCCTATTGATGGCAATGTGATTTCACCCATATTGGCATGTAGTTCTTTCTTTTTTTCCTTCTTCTTTTATTTTTTACATCTTGACAGATGGAAGAGGTATTTTATGTAAATATTAACTTTAAGAAAAACAAAAAACAGG
Organism: Gymnoscopelus microlampas; assembly: GCF_963454915.1. NCBI lineage: Eukaryota > Metazoa > Chordata > Actinopteri > Myctophiformes > Myctophidae > Gymnoscopelus > Gymnoscopelus microlampas. The sequence continues at coordinate 27,803,686 of NC_139942.1, read as the reverse complement.
AGCAAACAATTAACCAAATGTTTAAACACTCAAAAGAACACTTTTTTCAGAATTTCACTGTGTAAAGAATTAAACAATTTGAACTGAACAGAGATCCAAAACAAAAATTTAACATGCAGAAGAAAGACTTGGCCTCAATATACTGTATATATATATATACACACACACACATTTCAATAAAGTTTTGAGTTCTTTTCTTGCACAAACATCGTAGACTTGAGTAAACCTCTGATAGCTTTCCAATGGTAAAGTTGATTATGGCAATTTTGAAGCACCACCTACATTTGTTTGGCTCCTTGTTTTTAGCATGTAAGTATAATTTACATGTGACATGTCTGTTCCATCATCCATTAAAAAACAAAACAAAAAAAACAACTTATAACAAACCTTAGTACCAAACAATCAGGCAGTCAGACACAGTTTTAGTTGTATACAACATCTGGCTTCAGACATGAAATGAAAACGACCGTTTCGGGCTCTTTCAACAACAAACAAAGATGCACATTTTTGAAGCTTGGGGCTGTTTAAGACTTGTTTCATATTTCACAAGTGTTCCAAATTTTCATCAAAAAAGAAGGCGGCTTGTGGTGAAGGACAATTTCAGAGGCTTGCTGTAAGGAAATATCAGACTAAAGCATTCTGATGTCTTGTGAGGTATTAGTCTGTTGCCATTCATCTGTGGCCATTTTCTCTTCAACTACAGTGAAAATCAAACAGATTATTTTCGTCAGCTGATAACTGGGAGGTCAGAGGCCATCCACCAGCTTTTAACTGGTTTGTTTTGCTGGATCCACAATTTAATGTGTATTTATATTTGATTAATTAAAAAGTGATAATGTGATAGACTTTGGTGGTTTCTCCTTGGTCCAGTTTCATTCCGGTTCCCCTAGTGCCATGTACCATAGTCACATTGTGTCCATTTTGCTCTTACTTTATACTCTGGGGGTGGGAAGACCCCCCTGCTCCCCAGTAAGATGTAGTGTGAATATGGTCAATACCCTTATCGGGCTGAACTTTGACACAGATGTGCACAGATGAGTCTCTCAGGACAAAGATCTTGAGGCAAAATGGTCCCAATTCTTACTGGGCCCACAGTTTATACAGCCAACTGCAGTTTATCACACAACTACGGTTTCCTGCACTTTCCAACCTTTTTCATCAGTGATTGAATGTGCCAATTTTAATCAAAGTCACCATACCACAAATGATGAGCAATGGAAAAGGAGTCCAGGTTGGAGCACATTGTTTTGGTGAGCTTCCATGGCAGGGCATTACTGGCCATAATACAGTATGTATTTGTAGCGAGGCAGTGCTGCCCTCTGCATGTGATTGTGGGATCCTTTGTCCCTGTGGCATGTGGGTGATGGCATGGCTGGCTCTGATGGCCATATCGGAGCCCAGCAGGACAGAGCTGGCCTTTGGCCTGAGACCTGGCACCAGAACTACTGGGCTGGCACCAGGACAGGCCCAGTCTGGCACAGGCCCCACTCTCCTCTGTGGGCCTGTATAGAAACAGAGGGCTCAATTCATGAGGGGGAATAGAGCGGTTAATGTACAGTACATATGATGGCCAGCTGGCACTGGGTCTGCAGAACCACACAGATGGATAGTGATGACTCAAGAGGGTTCCTGTGGGTCCGTGTCGTCACCAGGCCAAGGCGGAGACCTGTCTCATCAGGGGTGAGGGGGGGGGGGCTACTGTCCCGGGACATAGGGCCAGCTGATGGAGCTTCCGGAAAGCTGCATGTCACGGATGAGAGTCTCGATGGGCGTCTTGCCTACCAGTCGCATAAAGAAGAGTTGCGAGATGAGGGCGGCAGGAACGGCACGCAGGGCGGGGAGGCGAAGGAGCAGGCGGCCGAAGCGCTGAGGCTGATTGGGATACTGCATCCTCTCGTACTCCGTCAGGGCCACCTGGGCCTTCTCCTGCAGAGACTCCACGTGGACCGGGTCTGTCAGTCCACATGCATCTTTCAGGGTAGAGGGGGGAGGGGAGATGGAATGTTACTTAATTGTGTGGGCAGGTTACATAAAGAGTCGTGATCAGCATGGAAGTTTGAGATGCCAGCCGATAATGCAATTCAGTGACCCTGAAGGCCAAGTATACAAATGCAATTCCTTGGCATCTCTGAATTACAAACGTATAACCCAGACTTATTTTCATACAGTCTCTTAAACGGACACTTTAAAAAGAACATACCAGTGCTCTGGCATGTTAAGCTATTAACTATGATGACTCACATTATAGTCAACATTTTCCAAAGCATACAGTATTTTTATTTATTTATTCCCAAGGATACCATTGGATTTTATTCATTTCAGTATGGTATGAAAAACTAATTACAAAGACTTGAAACACAAAACAACACAGTAAACTTTCTGTTACTTTTTTGTCAAAGTTAAGTTATCATTGAGTTTTAAGGTAAACGCAGACTGATCTGAAGTTAAGCTAAATTGTATTCCTGTTTAAGAAACTAAATTCAAACATCTATGATGACAAAGATACATCAGCTTGAGAATCACAGCATTGGATTTTATCACCTCAAAGTTTATGACCTGAATGTTTGAATTATGAGAATATATTTATAGGAATATTTTATAGAATTATAAAACTAGTCCAAAATCAATCAAAAGGCAGGATGTGTTCGAAAATGGTTGGCAGTAATGTCATGTACAGTTGAGTTGTAATCAATGGGCTGAACATGCCAGACCACCTGTATGGTCCTTAAGCCATTTTCAACCGTATCTTCATTTACTGTATGTGTCATGGGGGGTAGTCGCCAGTAATACCTACTATATAATTATCTTTTCTTGTATTGCAGTAAATAAACACATTTATATATTTTTCCTTCCTTCCTCCAGTGATGTACAGCAGTGGTTCGCAAACATTTTCATGTCAAGGATGCCCAAATTGACATGTATTTGGCCACGGACCCCCATCTTAACCCATTCAATCTGGGTACGCATATATGTGTGATTTTAGATTTTTAGCTATAACCATTATTTTATACTTTGGGCTATTCAAAAAGGCTTTGAATACATATGTTTTTTGAAAAACATTTTTTAACTCAAATCTTTACCTCTGGGAGGTCCCTGGAACAACATATTTTGATGGGGGTTGGCGGCCAAAAACATAATTCTTTCAACTTTTTCATGTCAAGGACCACCCAAAATGATATGCATTTGGCCGCGGACGATTTTGCCTCATGTGGGGACATAAAAGTTTCAAGTTGACTATGTGGTTGTAACATATTGTTGGGATATTTTTGTTCACTCATGCTGGTTGTGCACATCCTCTGAAAACAGTCTCTGTAAAACAGTCTCTGCAAGCACGAGAGCCCTGAATTCTCTCAATTTGATTCAATGGATTGCATATTACCAGTTACCACCAGCAGTAACTGGGCACCCACTTTACAAGTGCTGGACTCTCCATTGATTTACTATTTGTTTAAAATAGATCATCTATAATGTATTTCACACTGTGCTGCAGTTTTAAATTACAGCATCAGTTACTGTATAGATAATGCTGAATGTTGTTTCCTGAATATGCCACAAGATGGTGCTATAGCACAGGATGCACTTACATCTAACTCTTCAGGTCTTCAGTTATCTTAACTGAATAGATTCTTCAAGGCTCTCTTTTTTTCGTCCCTCCGAGAGTACAAATGTCCAATACGGGTCCATTTGGTTGCATTTGTACACTGTCCGAGTTCAGTTAACATTCAGGACTTTACACTGTTACAATCAAATGGACAGAAAGACAGTACCTGGTGAGAAAAGCGCGATGGCTTTGAGGCAGCTGTACTCGGCCGAGTCCACCTGCAGCCGGCTCAGTTTGTCCACCTGGTCTTGGAACACCCGGACCTGGTCCATGAAGGACACCACGCGCTCAGCCGACATGGGCGAGGAGTGGAATCCGGCGGCGGCCAGCAGGGGAGCCATGTGGAGGGGCAGGGCTGACTGGGCTGCATTCAGGATGAACAGTTCACTCCAGCTCAGCCGCAACAATGCCACCTGTGGATGTGTTGATGTACAAAATCCATTCAAAGGGAATCTCGTTACACAAACAGCAATGTGGCGCTAACAAATATAGACACTAATAATATATATATATATATTCTATTGCTCTGGATTCAATGTTGTGAATATTCTCTGAAGCAGAAATTAAAAAGGGCAAATGTATCTGATTTGTTTAAATCAGAATTGTTCTATTGTGAAGACGTGAAAATCTCAAGGAAACCGCAGTTGTGTGATAAACTGCAGTTGTCTGTATAAACGGTGGGCCCAACACACAGACTGCATTGGGAAGTATTACTATCAGACTTTTACATGTCCTCTTCACAACAGAATGTGTTTTATGCATATTTGTTGTGTGTGAAGCACATTGCACTGTGAATTGATTCAACGCCGTATTAGAGGTTTGCAGTTTATTATAAAGTATGGTCAACTGACCTGGTCTGATACGGGCAGCTCAGGGAAGTAAGGGATGTTCCTCGCCCATTCGATGGTGCTGAAGAGCAGCCGGGCCGCCAGCTCGCAGATGTTATCGATGCCCATGGCGTTGTCTGGGCCAGCCTGCTGGTTGTACTGGTGACCGTAGCGGCTGCTGGGGTAGGGCTCGGCGCGGAGCAGCTGGGAGATGAGCTCCGATACAGGCTGGCCTCCGCCACTCCCCCCGTTGTTGTTGTTATTGTAGAACTCCCCTCCAAGGCCACTGGCGCCCCCTAAGGGGGTGATGGACGGGCTGAGGCTGGGCTGAGGTGGGATGCGCCCACGTTGGACTGCTGGAGTAAGGGGTGGTGGGGGCAAAGAGGAAAAGGGAAGGAGGGGAGAAAGGCAGCAAACAGGCAAACAGGGACAAAAGACAAAAGCGGGGGGGTTTGGGGGGGCGGGGGAGGATAAAAGAAATGAGGAGAACAGGTTATTGGGGCGAAGCCAGCGAGGAGGCCAACTTGAAAACATGTGTGCTCAGTGGAGGGGGGTTTGACAGATTATCAACAGACGGCCTTGACCAGATTAGGATGCTCTAATTCCAGATTAAAAGGGGGCACAGCTGAGCACAGAATTGATTCCCAGACAATAACAGTGGAGTTGCGGAGACATTACTAGACTGCAGCCACATGCTACTTGAAGGTTATCTCCAGAAATAAAACATATACCACAGGCGAGGATTTCTTCTTTTCTTTTTTTGGGGGGTATTTCAATTTCTAGAAGATTAATTCTCCACTGGAGGGGAAATGTCAGGGTGGTTATTAAGAGTACGAGCTTCTCTTGCGATTAAGTAGAGGACAGCTTCTATATCCCTAACTGTTATTTTAAGATGTGAGAACAGAATTTTGGCCTTGAGAGTAGAGGATGATGTTGTAGCTATGACATACAGTATTACTGCTTGCAAAACTATTAGAGAATCTCAGAGATAATTCTTGTTTTTCATCCCACACCTAACTCTGCATAGTAATCCATATCAACAACACAGCAGGCCATGCTATAGACATCTGTGGGCATGTTATACTCCATTACTTTTTTCCAATTTCAATACTATTATTATAATACAAATCAACATAAATCAATTAAAACAGTGTGATTGTAAAATTTCTGAGAGATAACTGCTAAAACACAGCGGAAACAGGGGAGGCTTGTCGGAAAGGAACAGCTTCTGCCAGTTGAAATGATCACTACACTTGCGATTCCACCTGATTACTTAGTTTAAACACAGCGCACCTCAAGAGAAACATGCCACTTTTCAATAAATGTACCTGCAGCATTACTAGTCTGTGTACATAGCCGGTATCTATTCATTTAATTCCGTTAAATTTAAATCACACAGAAGAACAATCACGTTTTGACTTCATTTCCACTTAGGATGAAATCCTTGCTGGATTGCAGCTCATCTAGCCAACAAGGCACAGGGATTCTGTATACAAGCGGAGGCTTAGGCCTGATAGAGAGGTCTGCCTGAATGACTGATACTCTGGGACACAGGTGTCTTAGCACTATATTAAGCCACTAAGTACATTGCATTGAACCGATATGCGCAGCTGGCTTAGTCGTGATAGGCCACACAGCCATGTTTGCTATTGACTCTAGTCTATGTATCAGGCTCACGCAACATTATAGACAAGGTAGTTAATAAACCAAACGCATTAATATTCATTTCTTCACAAAGACAGGAGTAAGTACTTGAGAAACTCTTCAGGGTTCTTAAATAATTACCTATAAATGTAAATCTTAAAGAAAACACTATTACCCCCCAAAAAAACTGTTGCTTATCCAATAAGCTGTGTTCCAGAGGCATTAAGACGGATAATAGACTTATGGGTCAGGATGGGAAGATACCTTCTTTGCGCATGCCGACACGGAAACACTTCTTCAGGCGGCAGTACTGGCACTGGTTCCTGTGGTGCTGGTCTATCTGGCACTCTCTGTTGGACCTGATAACACAGATATAGATGTTATGGGATTACTGTGATTGATCTATGCACAAGACAATCACTGTGGTTCTAGCCTTCACTTGTATCAGTGTTAAGCAAGGCTCATGTTTTCACCGTAGCAGCTACAGCAGCAATCACATTTTGGTTGACCTCCACTGTCAGGCTGTATTATATGCCTTCACCTCAGCAAGCAGCTCGTCTGCTTTGAAGCATCCAGACAATGCTGGTAAATAATTGCATAACCAGTGCTACTTCAGGCCAAATGCAAATGGAGAAAAGCGTTGTTGCAGCAGCAGTAAACATGATTTGAAACAAAGCAAGCTCCTTCCATTCAAATAGACTTTAATATATGTAAAGCTGATTTCACAGATTATATAAGTGTCTAGCAGCCGACGGGTGCCTTCCTTACATGAACGACTGCAACATTAATATTGCATCATGATCATGGATTTTTCATGTGGCTAGAGGCAACTGTAAGGAGGAGTAGATGAGAAATGGCCAGCCGCTTGACTCACTAAGAATGACTTCAATCACATTTGTAATTTCAGTTGCATTTGGAAGTACAGTTATGTTTGTCCTGACTCCAGACCATAATCACTGTAGTGCCATTTTCAGATATAGGTCATGCATACAAATGTATGAACCTATATGTCAATGGAGGTAGCCTATACTTCCACCATGAAAGACAACAGAAGGTTTGTTTTTTTGTATGCGAAGGACAGTAGTGTATTATTAGATATTCCTATGCTTTCAGAACTGTAATATGAGGAATATTATGTTTGTGGATCTATGTGAGATGAGTCACCCACAGACACGCACACACAGACACACGATCTGCTGTAGGCAATTTTAACTGCTTGGCAGAGTCAGGTTGTCTTAATGCATGACTCATTATAGCAATTTGTATCCATTTCCTTTGTAGACCCGGAGTATCCATTATACATTATAACGGAACTGAGAACTGAGATTAAATATTTAATTAAAATACACACCTCTTCATGAAACATATACATAAATGTGTCACTTTGTGTGTACGCAATGTACTATGTATAGAATTCACACAAACCAGACACGTGAAGAATCATACTTGTACAGTGCTGGTACATTTCCCATAAATATACTGTACCATTATAACCATAATTCCACTGACCTTTATCAGTGGTTCTCAAACATTTTCATATCAAGGACCGCCAAATGTATGGCTACCCATCTGAAAAGATTTTGTGTCACGGACCCCCATAAGAGACATGTGTACATTTATTCAAAATTTCCCCCCAAAATAGCTGATCTACAAGCTCACAACGCATTGCGATGCGACGTGTTGTGAGCTTGTAGACAGGCTATTGTTGAATTGCTGAAGTACAAAATAGGGTTAACATGATTTTGATTCTAAATTATATTAACTAATTTAGCTGGGGACCCCCTGAAACCCTCTCAAGGGCCCCTGGGGATCCCCGGACCCCAATTAGAGAACCACTGACCTATACTGATATGATCATTAACATATGTGTATTACTTATTGTCCAAACACAACCAACTACCCACAGTGCCCCTCTCACCTGCAGGTGTAGTTGAGGTTGCGTCTGATGCTTCTCTTAAAGAAGCTTTTGCAGCCCTCACAGGTGAAGACTCCATAATGTTTCCCACTGGACTTGTCGCCACAGACCACACAGTCCACCACGCAGGCCTTGTCGTCATCCCCGGCCTCCATGTCGCTGCCCCCGGCCTGGGGAGAGCCGTCGTCCTCTTCTGCCTTCAGATAGCCCTTGTCCCCGAACCCGTTAGTGCCCCCGTTGGGATCTCCCCAGCCCCCACTGACCATGGCCATCGCTTGGTTACCAAACCAGTGCTGAGGAAAATGGACAGGCAGCCAAGACTCTTGGTTGCTGTCAAGCTGACAAAAATGGTCAAAAAAGAAAATGAAAAGAAAAGTCTTGTCTGTTTGCTTCCTCTCAACCTGAAGAGTGTCAAGATTTCCTTGTTTGTTGTTATTTTATGTTTGTTTTCCAGGTTGGCCTTAAAAAACAGCAGTGGACTTAATTGGAAAGTATCCTCAGTTCAAAGAGCAGACATCAAAAGGAGTAAGCACGGTTCAAAGAAGTGTGGAGAATGTTTGGCAGAAAAAAAGAAAACACCAGAGAGTCTAGTCTCCTCCCACTCCACTATGACCTGGAAACAGTCTCAGCTTGATAACTTTTTTTTGTTTTGCATGCCTGTGGATCACAATGCCTTTTTCTTCTTTCTTTACCGCACTGTTAGTCACTCTTTGTGCAATTTCTTCTTCTTCTTTGGCCCAATTCCTGAGATGTCGCGTCTTTACAGACTGTCCAGTTGCACAGTTTCACGCCTCAGCCAATGAACCTTTCACAGGAAACAATGAGTCAAAAACACAATATCCAAAAAGAGAGCAAAGGCAGCCTTTTTGCCAAACAGCTTTCACATGACACAATGTGAAATTTCTCTGCTCTACACACACACATGCCCTCCTTTCTCTCTAGCATATCACACACTCCACTCCCAGCTCTGTCTGTAGCCACAGTAATGGCTGAAAAAGGACCTCAGTACAGCTCGCCCTTAGCAGCACATGCCTAGAGAGACCATGACCACCCCTCTTAAAGTACCCCTCACACAAGAATTGGTGGCTAGCTCATAGCAACCACTGTCCATATAAGAGTTGTCTGTTATTTTTTGGCTATACTGTAACATTGGATCGAAGTCCGCGTACAAATTATGTCATGCTTATGCTTACCTCGGAAGGAAATGTTCACGCACCGTCTATGGCTTCCCTCATTCAGAAGGCGTGTTGGCTAAAGACAAATAGCCTCTCTCTTCTAGTTCTTCCCTCCATCCAGCGAGACCGGGAGCAAAAACAGGGCACACAGAGCTCTATGTGAGCTTCTGAGCAGCAGCCTCATCCTGAGCCACAGAAAAAGCCCTCCAGATCACCACAAGCAAAACAACTTGATGGCCACACGGTTCACTTTCTTGTGGCCGAGGGTTTCATCGAGGCACATCCAGCTGCAGCTGTTAACAGGCTACGTGGAGCGCCTGAGCCTCTGACACCCTCCCCTTCTCCTCCAAGGATAGATCCGAAGGAAGTGCTCTCTCTTTCTCTCTCGTTTGTTGTTGTGAGAGGGTCTAGGTTGTAGCAATTGTGCTCTCTTTGGTGCCGGATTGCTGCCTTCCCTCCAAAAAAAAACAGGAGAGGGCAGGGGACCGGAGTGAGGCGTCGGTCCGTTTAGCTCTCCATAGCTCCCCGAGCGCTAACACAGGCTTCTCCGTCCAGCCTTTTGTCAGTGTTTGCCCACCGAGAACTAATGACTTGCGGCCTAGCCCTATGTGCTCCTTTCCGTCTGTGCGTGTGAGTGTGAGCACTCAGCACTGAGCAGCCTATCCCTGTAGCTCAACCTCAGACAAATGGGGGGAAGGGACTTCTCTCTTCTTCCCCTCTCTCTCTCTCTCTCTCCCTCTCTCTCTCTCTTTGGCTCCACAGTCCACAAATTGAATTAAGATTTTTTTTTAAAGGGCAGGGCTGTAGACAGACTGGTCTCTCTGAAGCTACCATACAACACTTTGCTCTCTTTCTCTCTGTCTCTTCCTCTCCCCTCTTCTGTCTGTTTTTCTCGACCTATGTGTGTATGAGGGAGAGAGAGAGAGCAAGACAGAGGGAGGGAGGGACAGGGAGTGTGTGCTGAGGGGGAGGGGGCAGTCCTGTGTGTGTGTGTGTGTGTGTGTGTGTGTGTGTGCGAGAGTGCGCGCGCGCGTGTGTGTGTGTGTGTGTGTTCACTCAGGGATTTGACACTGCTATTCAAGCCCTGCGGTTACCATGGTGCCGGCTGCCTTATATGGCTATTGGAGTCAAAGAGCAGAGAGTGGGTTGTGTGGGGCAGCGCGCACACACACACACACACACACACACACACACACACACACACACACACACACACACACACACACACACGTGTGTGTGTGTGTGTGTGTAGGAGGAATGTGGAGGCTCTCTCTCCTCAGAGATGCAGAGAGCGTGACCCCAAGGCCTGACTCAACGCACCCTGACAATACCAGACTAGCCTGAAGCTCTCCAACAAATAAACAGCAAGATGATCCCCTATCTACTCTTTGTCTGGCCTCCATGCACATTCACAAGTTATTCCAGGTATAGAACACGCTCATGTGTGCATTGAAAAGTTTGTTACACATTGCTGCTGCTACTGCTCATTGAAGCCCAGTCCCACACTGCTTCACGGAACAAATCACACTCATTCTTCTCACAAGCTATGCAGACAGAAGTAGGAATCATAGTATAAGCAAGAATGTACTTTTTTACCCTTGAGTAGAAGCTGGTAACCACATTATCCCTGGTGTGGCTATTTGGGCATGTCATAGGTGACATTTATTAATTACTCCAAAATAAATAAATAAATAACTTTACGATTTTCGGAAATAGCAGATCTACAAGCTCACAACAAGTCGTATTATGACACGTTGTGAGCTTAATAGATTGGATAATTCCGATATTCATCGTACAGAGAAGTATATAGGGCTTAAGTGGTTAAATCCTATGGAGGCCCTAGCGTGTGATTAGTCTGCTTGAGAACATTGTGTTTGGACAAAAAAGGTGGCCATTTTGTGGTCATTGCCGTTTCACAAAGGCCCTCTCTCCTCGTGCTTTGTGGCGCACATGATGATTTGTGTTCGAGGTTAGCCCAAAAGGTCAAACTGACTTTCACACCCCACGCTAAAAAACCCTGGGTAAAACGCTGATAAAGAAACAACTAGAGGACAGGACAAAACCATCCTGGCTGAAAGCCAGAGAGACATGAATCCAATGGTTCCTGCGTGGCTCCTGTGTGTGGGTCACTCATCGCCATAGAGATGTAGAGATGAGAGTTTGAAGCCTTCAAAGCCTTTTTTAACATAATTGTCTTATCAGGGGAATGTTTACGGAGAATCTCAAGACATTCTTCTTCACCCCCCTCGAACCCTTTCAAGACATTCCACAATCTCTGCTCACAAACTCTGCTTTAACCCCATGGGAGGGATAATGTATATGAATGACAGAGAAGCATTGTCCTGCCCTTTGTGTAGCTAATGGCTCATCGCAAGGAGGTGCGTGTGTGTGTGTGTGTGTGTGTGTGTGTGTGTGTGTGTGTGTGTGTGTGTGTGTGTGTGTGTGTGTGTGTGTGTGTGTGTGTGTGTGTGTGTGTGTGTGCGTGCGGGTGCATGTGCGGTTAAGCTGAATGAAAGTCCCTTTAATTAGGCTGGTGTGCCTGCTTATTGTCGCTTCTTTTGTTACGTCAACATAAGCCTCCTCAAATAATGGCTCATTGTGTAGGTGTGTTTGAATGCAAAAGGGGATATTCAACAGGGTTCACACTGACGTAATCACAAAATAGGGATAATATTTTGACATTTAATTCATATTTGCTCCATTAAATCGGTGGATTTTGACCCCTGAATACAAAGACGTTGTCTTCATAGTTTCACATTTATATATAACTAGTCACCACAGCAGCTCCTAACTCCCAGCAGGGTGCCATTATAGCATGACAGTGACACATTCTCAAGGGCTTTCTGTCAACCATCATATCAAGGAGTCACTCTTACCCAAGGCCTCCCCAGAAGCTGTTGGATGGAACAGTATCGTAGGAAAATATTGGATATATAATTGTATCATTCGCAGAATACGTTTAGCACATTAGTGTGTGTGTGTGTGTGTGTGTGTGTGTGTGTGTGTGTGTGTGTGTGTGTGTGTGTGAGTGTGAGTGTGAGTGTGAGTGTGAGTGTGAGTGTGAGTGTGTGTGTGTGTGTGTGTGTGTGTGTGTGTGTGTGTGTGTGTGTGTGTGTGTGTGTGTGTGTGAGAGAGGATTTTACTGTGCGGGGACAATGCAAATAGACATTATTACATGTTAAAGCATGAAATGCATCATTACATATGAATTTCTAGACAAAGCTAATTTCCAACACCGTAAGTTAACTTAGGGTTCATTTAAGATGTAAAGTTTTCATGTTCAGTGCCAGGGTTGGGTAGAATACTACCCTCATCAAATGAATCTAACCTGATTACATTTGATTACTTTATAAATACAATTTAAACCAGGACAGTGTCCACCTCATAAAAACAGACAATATCCTAGTACATCACAAACTAAAGACAGAAGTAGAATTGCCAAGGAAATTATATTATTCAGAGTTCTTAAATATAGCATCAGTGAAGATTGACATATTTTGATTTGAAGTATTAAAGCAATCAGAAGTCTGATGGCCAATCTGCAACGTTTAACATCTTGTCTTGAAGGAATTAATTTCCTACTTAGCTAGCTTAGCTACCTTGCTTCCCAATCCTGGTGATTACAGCTCTGATTCTGTGTATTGATTTCCACCTTCATTAAAGCTTTGGGATCTGTGTGTGTGTATTATTGTATAATTTAGATCTGACGTTCATAGTGACAGAACGCTGTAAAAAAAAAAAGCTCCCGTTTTAAGCTGTGGCGGACCCGGGATCGAGTTATGAATTTTTTCTACTGTACCATTCATCCTAAGATATCATAACGTCATAGAAAAGGTAAGAAAAACGTAGTCCAAAATTCTCCTTTAAGAGAGACTTCACACCATAAGATGAATGCAATGATATTTATTGATAAATACAGATGACATGAATGCAGTAGTATGCATGTATGAATAGTAATACAATTATATTAGATACTGTAAGTTAGAACACTTTGGCACAGGTCCCATCGCAGGAGAAGAATCAGATCAGATCAGATCCTGCCTGCTGAAGGCAGGGGGCTCTTCAGGAGCCCGCCCTCTGTCGATAAGGCCAACCTGGTGGTGCCTGCTGCTTGGGCGGTGTCGGGGAGGTGGTGCCACTGGTGGGTGACCTGAACAGAGAGTATGAGAATGAGTGAGACAAGGAAGGAGGAGGAGTCATTTTAAAGGGACCGTCAATCAGCTCAGCTGATCTGATTGGAGCAGGACTAATGAGGTGATAGGTGAGGAATTACATTTTGCTCAGTCTCTCTGTTGAACTGTGGTTAATAAAAAACTCTTATACCAAGTACAGTCAACTCAGGTCAAGTTGACAAAATATATAGAGGTTTTAAGACGTGGTTAAGAACCACATCATAGATTTGTGTGGGAGTGAGGTTCCTTTGCTTTACAGTGCAATAGGGCTGCAACTATCTTAGCGATTATCTATCGATTACTTTTAATCGGATAATCAAGGTTTTTTTAATATAAAATGTATTTTTTATATAACAAATTGATTAAACACACAAGCGTCCTTTTATACTTCGTCGCACAACAATGTCATGCAAAAATGGACTATTTTCAGTATTTTGCAGAAAACCCATTAAAGTTTAGTGGATTTTGTGACCTAACACCTAAAACCATTTAAAACACATTCAATGCACACAGGTGAAAAGGGGACTGAACACTCTACAATGAAATATTTCTTGTTTTATATTTGTAATTAATCCTGACAATTTAGTAGAAATGTGTTTTTCACTTTGACATCATACAATACGTTGATAAATGTTGTATTGTCAAAGAGTAAACACACACACACACACACACACACACACACACACACACACACACACACACACACACACACACACACACACACACACACACACACACACACACACACACACACACACACACACACACACACACACACACACACATATGGCACAGGCAGCAGTCTGTTTATTTTTGCATTCTCTGTTTACTAGATACGTGTGTGAGCAACGGGGGTGGGGAGAGTCATGACCTTTGAACTACCCATCAGGAATGTGTGGTTGCTCCCGGCAAGCGATCCAGAAATGCAAAACTGCAAATGATGCCTGCCAAGCTACACTGACACTGAGCCCATAGCTGGGATAAAAACAAATACAGGCGTACACACACACACACACACACACGCACACACGCACACACGCACACACGCACGCACACACGCACACACACACACACACACACACACACACACACACACACAGACTTGTATTACTACCCATGCAGGATGTCAAAAGCATTTTTTTTTAACATTTTTTAAACCCTAACCCAACCTCTGCCCGTCAGGCTGGACCTAACCCATAAATGCCTAATCCTTACCCTGAACCCAACCTGAATCTTTTATTTATTGTATCCTTAGCTCAAAAAATCTTTCTTAGCCATGAAAATGACCATTTCCCTCAAGGCACTATCCACACAAGTCAAGTTTGTCTGGTTTTACGCACACACACGCACGCACGCACGCACGCACGCACGCACGCACGCACGCACGCACGCACGCACGCACGCACGCACGCACGCACGCACGCACGCACACACACACACACACACACACACACACACACACACACACACACACACACACACACACACACACACACACACACACAAATGGTAAATGGTGCATTTATACAGCGCTTTTATCCAAAGCGCTTTACATAGATTGTGCATTACATTCACCCATTCACACACATATTCATACACCGATGGCGGAGGAAACCACATAACACACACACACACACACACACACACACACACACACACACACACACACACACACACACACACACACACACACACACACACACACACACACACACACACACACACACACACACACACACACACACACACACACACACACACACACACACACACACATAGCATCATAGCAATGGCTTAATTACTATTCACAGATCAGAGACATAGTGTTTACAGTGAAGGTAACATGATCATACTTTGTTATCATCTTGTCACGCAAGCCACCAGGAGGTTCTGGATCTCAAAGTGGGGTCCGGAGGCTTCCAGGAGGTCCCCAGCAAAATTGCTTAATATAGCATCAAAATCAGTTTAACCACTCCTATACATCGCTATCTGCAAGCTCACAATACATCTCGATACGACACCTGAGCTTGTAGATCTGCTATTTTCAAAAGATCTTGAAATAACGTTAAAAAAAACTATGAAATATTTTCTGAAAGACTTTAACAACACAAATTTTGTAAGGGGGTCCCTTGCAAAAAAATATTTTCAGAAGGGAGTCTGCAGCTAAATACATATACATTTTTATGCCCTCATGTTTTAAATGTTTTGTTTCAGTTTCTTTGCTGTTGATGTTTTTTTTAGTGGTGTGATGATTCTTTTTATGCAATTGCCTATTGTAGCACTTTGAGATTTTCGCAAATGTAAAGTGTGCATTATAAATAAAATCCATTATTATTATTATTAATTTGGGGATCCTTGACATACAAAAGATTGAGAACCACTGGCCTGTAGCAACATACAGTATTTCTGAAGCCTAAAATAGATCTTTTTTCATTTGCTGTAATTTTAGTGGCGCTTTATAAGCACCAAAATCATAAACTCAGTCCAGAATAACTTGGGTCGTTGTCCTAGCTGTGCTTTTTGATCTAGCTGCATGTTAGAATACTTTGGCCTTGATGGTGCTTCTTTTTGTTACTTACGCTTGAAATGGTTTGTTGCCAACGGTTTGTGGCTGAGCCACCACATTACTGTAATGTATTCAGAGGGCTCAGAACACTCTGTACAGAATAACTTGCCTTTATTGTTGTCCAAGCTGTGCTTTGCTGATCTATATGTGCGTGTTGACTTATTGGGGTGAAAGGTCTCCAAGTTTGTTGTAGTTGGGAGTAAAATCAACAAAGAAAGAAATTCATGGCTGCGACCTGCCTGTCAAAATAACTCCAGAAATATATCGAAACCTTTCTCTGGGATTGATTGAACTTGTCTGATTGGCACAGTGGCACTGGTGTTACTCATGAAATGTGGTTTAAAGTAGTTCTTAACATGTATTGTTACTGTATGTCTTGTGTTTTGAAAAATGAATCACAGTCATTTCCTGCCTGACGCATTAGACTCTGAGGAGGCATAGCTTGTGTAACCTTACAAGGGTTTGACATGCTGGGCGAACCTAAATCCAAAGGATCTTACAATATTAAGATATATAATAATAATTAATATTCTAATGACCAAAACTAACCGTCTGTAATTTTGTTGATAATATCAATTGGGCATTATGTTAAAAATAAGTCTTTTCTGTTTCTTTTTAGTTTTATGTGCTTTTGCAGACATTAAAAAGGAGGCAAATCTTTGATCGCTTTGTCGGGTGGAAACCTTGTTATGTGCAAAACCATTACTTTTCAGGAATGGAAAAAATAATAGTGTCCGAATGGATCCAGTGTAGTTATTTAGAGTAGACACAAGTTCTTGTTAATAATTTTCATTGGTTAAATACTTAATACCACAGCTTTCTGAGGTTACTTAACCACTTTCAACCTGCTGTTCCTATTTTGAACTTGTTAAAAACAATAGCGAAAATAGCAGATCTACAACCTCACACTTAGATTGGCAATTTTTTGTGCTACTACTACGTGCAAAACTGTCATGTGCTGAAATATAAAATAGATCATTAATTTATGGAAAAACCTAAAAAGATGAAATATGGAGATACAAGGTTTCTGCCCGACAGCAATGATATTTAACTTAACAAACTCGGTTTGCACCGCTTTTGCGAGTGTTTTTGGAGGCAGGCCTGTCCGTGAGGCAACCCCCCAATCTGTGGGGCTGTAATTCAATCCTGCGGTGTTAGTAGTGTGCCCTGAACCACATCGCCATATGGAAAGTAGGTCTTTACTTAAACTAATCATGAGGCGTCTGAACAGCTTCTTTTTTTCTCTCTCTCTTTATACCGACAATGTTTCCACCACGCTCTGATGGCCGTCAAATGTTTTGACCTGCAGGGACAGCTTCTCCCTGAGACCACCGTCACCTCTGACCCCAAAGGAATGGACAGGCCTAGAAACAAAAACAGGGGGGGCTTTTGTGTTACTCAAAAGGGAAAACATCTGCCAGCCTGGAGAGACAAGAGAGAAGAGGGCGGATTAAAGTCCTGGGGACTCATCAGTCTTTTCGCCCATAAAACATTTCTAATGAGATCTAAGGTGGCTGACGGGATGGAGAAATCCACTGTACCTCGCATCACTAAGCCCCTGTCCCCTTCATTCACCCTATTAATGTTCCAGCTGCCTCTTGGCTTTACAAGTAGAATTGGACTGAAATATGCAGATAAATATGAAAAGGATATCTCCGTCCCTTGCATATGAATACAGCACTCTCTCTTATCACAGAGCCACAGGAGCCAACAGTCACAGCTAGTCATTTATTTTTAAATTAAATTTGAGTCTGGATAAATGGCCTGACGTTTGCATATCAGACAATGAATCCTGCCAATAGAGCGAAAAATATATATGTTTAATCATTCTGGCTGTGATTTTGTCCTAATGATTAATGAGTATCTGATTTATTTTACTGAAATCTCTTTGCAACACAAATTTGAATTGCTTTAGAACCAGCTACGGCTCTGATGTTTCCTGCTTATGCCTGGTACAAATTATAAACCTTTTAGTCAGCGAGCATGTCAAATTTAATGACTACAGTTTCTGAATCTCACTGATGTACTTCTGTACTAAAGGGGGCAACAATGCACGGACTAGGATTCTCAGGGGGGTGACTAATTTACAATTCCCTCATGAATTTGATTTTAACATTTACATTTCATATTGAGCTGCAGCTTCATTTTGGTACTCAATCAATGTGAGGAGCACCCTATACATCCACCAAATTAAACAAGCTTAATGAAAAATATAATGAAAATAAGCAGCTACTTTCTTCCATTGTTGCAGTGTGCTCCTTTAAATTTGTCTTAAGAGTTTAGTGTCTGTTAACACTGCTCTAAAATCTTGAGTAGTACCCATTCTTTTCCCTCCTACCTTTCTCCACTCATGCACATCTATTTAGCACCATACTGTTTATTTGTCTCACTAGAGCTAAAACAAGGGTCTGGCAGTCAACTATTTACCATTTACACCCCACCCGCCCCTCTCCCCCAACCTCCCTCCTCTCTGTATCTCCCAAGTCCCACCCCAGCTTTCTTTCTTTTAACCAGCCACGTGTGCGTGCGCTCGTGCTTGTGCGTGCGTGCGTGGTGACTGAAAAGAAAAAGAAAAACATTGAGACTATTTAATTTCAACAGTGTGTTCTCAATGAACACACAATATTAACTGTCTGATACTACTACTAATGTGCTTAGACAGACAGACGGACAGACGGACAGACAAGACAGACAAGACAGATAAGACAGATAAGACAGATAAACAGATAGACTACACTAAAATTATCACAGAACGTACAGTTGAAATTTAACTGAAGCTCTTTCAAAAAGTTACACTCTATCAAACCATTTTAGATAGTGGGTTTACAACTGATGAAAAAATTGCATCACTTTTATTTGTGAATGAGGATTAGTTTTGTTGGCATTATGCTTAATTGAGGGTGTCCAACACTTCTATATTTCCCTGCCTGCCACAGCAACAACATAGCTCAGGGAAAAGAAAACTACTATCTTTCAGTACCAGTTGAGTCAAATGTATTAACCCTGATTCAGATCTTGTCGCCATTTTTATTTCAGGCTCTCTTCAGGAGAAAATCAAGGAGCTCTGGGTAGAGTAGAATAGAATAGAATAGAACAGATAATATAAAATCCTCATTGGCCTTACCCCCGGCACAATAAGAAAAAAGAATGTAAACAGCATAGTATATACTGAGCACTGATAGACCATCTGTCGTCTGAGCTGGGTGATGCTGGAACTTACTGTTTTCTTTGTAACTTTGTTTAGTTTTCTTTGTAACTTTACCAAGGAATGCCTTGATTTATCGAACATAAGAAAGAAAGGTAGGATAATAGAATGCATATAGGCTATTAACCTGTGATGGTGGAAAAACTCAAACGAAGAAGGACGCTGATCAGATTCGGCTATTAGGTATCCTGACTTGTGAAACAAGTTTGATCTTTCACTCCACTGCCCTTACTAGACCAATGCATTTGAATGGAGAGACCAGACGGGGGTTGCGCATCTGATGGGGTGTGAAGTGTCTTCTGCTCCAAAGACTGGTGGGACGCCGTGGTACTGCGTGCAATGAGCACTGCACCACTGGAAGCATCTCAAACCCACGGTGGAGGGCGGGACTTGCGTTATCAACAACTTCCAATGCATTTCTATGTGCAGTGATACAGACGTATGTGTGTGTAAATATAAGGTTAATTTGGGTTTGTGCATGTAAGATGCAATAGCATATCCTCTATGGGAGAGTCATGCCCATAGAGTTCCCTTGATATTTTATATAATAATATAAAAAATATTCATGTTGTCAAAGAAAGCTCAACCCTCTCAGACACCTGAAAACATAGCACTGGGGTTTTAACATATTGTAAAGAATTAACTGAAAGCTGTGTGACAATCACAGGTCCAGGTCAACAGGAACACATCTTAGCTGGATTCTAGGGTTGTCTACATTTTTCATGTTTAGGGACCTGTTGTCAGCTAAATAATTCAACAGGATAGACTATGAGTGGTTTGGTCCATCATTTATTCAACCAAAATAATCGGATCTAAATAGGAACAGGCATGAATAAATAAGGTACAACATTTTACTATGGAATAGCTCTCTGCATGGCTGTGTCATGTTGCTCTCTGCGGAACACCACACTATTTAACTCTATGTAGCAAATTCATATATCCTAGAAATAGTTTCATTTATTAAAATCATTTCATTCAGATCACTAAATCCATTATGTTAATCAGGAAGGCCCTCTCAGTTGCAGTTATGTTTATCTCCACTAAGTGGCAGTGTATACCATAATAATGATAAACTGTGATAAATATGGATGAGGGTGCATTTTGAGTGCTCACCTTTTAGATATTCATTTAGAAAACATTTTGAAAATAGGTTATGTACATTTTCACTAAACAAAGCAGAAACAGTTCATTGTTGAGCCAGTCTCATAACCAGTGGTGGACAAAGTATATACTCAAATAAACACTCAAGTATTCAAACAAATCAGAAATATTGAGCTTGTACATCGGCTGAAAGTGAAAATCTGAAACAAAAAAACTTAAAGTATTTGAGAAAAGGAAGAGGAAGTCCACTCACTGGTAGCTCCCAGTAGAAAATGTATTAAATAGTTAGCACAATTGTGCTAACTATTTAATAAATGTTCTACTGGGAGCTACCAGTGTGCAGACTTCCTCTTCCTTTTCTCTAATGTATGTATTGTGGTTCAGCACCTGAAAAGTTTTTTGGGGATGTGCGTGCTTCCTTGAGTTCCTTCTGAACTCTAATTAAAATATTTGACATTTAGGTTCCAAGAGTCCCTTCCTAGAAATGTAGTGTGCAAAAAAAACAAAAACACTGCTCATAACAGTTTAAACTCAGACAGAGTCACCGTTATGCCATTAGTAGAAGGGAAATTCCTTTTTAGCATCAGCTGATGGCTGCTCAGAATGAGCAATGACAATTTCATTTTCTATTTCTTTGAAAATGAAAGCAGTAACAAAAAAACACTGTGGTTGCGAATCCTGTTGTTTTACATCTTTATTCCTGAGATCTGACTGATTTTGAAATTTTGACCTTGACCTTGATTCTGATTGTGGCCTATTATTTTAGAGTTAATCATTTCTTCCGGCAACTTACTGATCATTCCACCAAGTTTCATGCTTATTCACCCATTCATTAATTTTAACCTGGAATTCTATTGTTGGTTGTTCTTGATTCAAGGTTGGAGACAGAGGGTGCCTTTGCTGGCAGAGCTCCTCAACTCTGGAACAACCTGCTTGCTTCGTCTTCTTTTCAGTCCCATCTTAAAACCTACTTGTATCGAAAGACCTTTTGTAATTTTAATTGTTTGTTTCCCTTCATGTTTTATTTCTCACTGTACTTTATGTTTGTATACATGTATTAATGCCATCATTGTGCCTGATGATAGTCCTGTCATTTTGCCAGCATATCACTTAACAATTTGGTTCTTTGTTTGTTTCACTTTTCATTATTGCCCACTGGGCACCTATTCTATGCCTGTCCTATTATCCTTTTATGATCTTTCCCAAGGTTTCTTCCTTTCGGTAGTTTTCCAAGCCTGACTGATGAAAGACAGGGATGTTGTTTGGTTTCCTTTGTTAATCTCTTGTTAATAGTTGCTTTTGTAAAAAAGAAAGAAAGAAGAAGAAGAAGAAGTAGAAGAAAGGTGGGGGGGGGCTTAATATTTAAAAACATATAGCAATATAGTACAAATGCTTTTCTCTTTTCTTTTTTTAACATGGCACTGTGTATGGTGTATGTGCTGAACTCCATATACCAGTTCAAATCCTGGGAAATGTATTCCTTGTCAACATGATGCTATAAGGTATAAAT
This sequence comes from Gymnoscopelus microlampas, assembly GCF_963454915.1. Taxonomy (NCBI): domain Eukaryota; kingdom Metazoa; phylum Chordata; class Actinopteri; order Myctophiformes; family Myctophidae; genus Gymnoscopelus; species Gymnoscopelus microlampas. The sequence continues at coordinate 27,781,970 of NC_139942.1, read as the reverse complement.
ATGTTTGTGTTTGTTTAGTCACATACTTTTACCTTCACATTCCTTAAGCCTTAGGCACTAAAGGTATCACAGCAGCCTTTGGTTCATAATCTGAAATGATCCAATTATACTTGGTTTTACGCTTTCAATGAAAGACACATACTTCTTGCAAGTATGCAAATGATGCAGATGATGAGTGATGAGTAAGCCAGGTGAAAAGATGGTGGCCTACTTGTTGTTAACTAGTTGTAGGAACTATTGGTGTATTGTTGTATTGGATCTATTAGCTCGTGCTCATTTGATTTGGCTATTTTATCTCATGTGTTTATGAAAGTAGATAGCTGATATATTGCACTTTTACCTTAGCGCTAGGTATACTCTTGGTTGCTTGTTTTTACGGGAAATGCACTTACGACCTCTGGTGATTAGTTCGTTCCCTACCTATGTTGAATGCACATATTGTAAGTCGCTTTGGATAAAAGCGTCTGATAAATGACTGTAATGTAATGTAATGTAATGTGTATATTGGAGTTAAGTGCCAATATATAAACATTAACATACACACACACACTAGAGGTTCGGGCTGCTACGCGGCCTTCACACTTACGTTGCACTGTCTATCCCACCAATATGTCTGAGTCAGTGTTGGGGGTATGAGTATCAGAGTACCCGTTGTAACCGTTGTACCTGTCTGTCTGTCCCTTTTATGCCCATATATGGAGATATCTGTACCTGTCAGTCCTTGTCCCTTTTACGCCCATATATGGAGATATATGCTCATATATTGGGATGCCCGTATATGGGCATATTTGTTGGATCGGCGGTTCTGGACAACTTGATATCCGAACTACTTGACTCCCTCGAGTCCTTGCTGCTTGCGTGCCGAGTTTGAAGTCGGTCGGCCACATATATGCACATGTTCATAGCAAGCCCGCCGGCCCGCCCTCCCATTAGCCAATTTTAATATAGGATATACAGTATATATACAGTTATACACTACATATGAACGTAATAATGTGCAAATATTCAGCAAAAATAGCAGATCTATAAGCTAATAATAGCTTTAGTAGTCTTCAGCTCAGCTTGGCCAAGTGGTTAGAGCAGCACTTCCCAATCTGTGGGCCGGGGCAGTCAGATGGGTGGGTCGCGAACACTTTAATTTAAACTAAAGATTTTAAAGTGGGCCCTGATCTAGAAAAGGTTGGGAACCACTGGGTTAGAGTGTCTGCCCTGAGACTGGGGGGTCGGGGTTCAATCCCTACAATTTGGTGTAGATGGAAAAAAAGAGGTGGCTTCTGTAAGTACAGATCCCCAGGGGGATCCCCAGTCAATGAAGTATAGGGTTTAAGTGGTTAGAGTTTACACACTGTGCAGCTCTCTGGCTCACCAACTTTGAAAAGGACCGCGCCCAACGTGGGGCTCGAACCCACGACCCTGAGATTAAGAGTCTCATGCTCTACCGACTGAGCTAGCCGGGCATGCAGCACAGGCTGATAAGCGCCCCACACCTACCCTCCCCCCAACTTCCCAAAGTCTTTCAAGAGCCACGTGGGGGGTGGGGTAGAATGATGTCGGGGGGAGAATGTCCTCCTCCTTCCAGCTAGAAATGTAACCCATGGGGTCTCCAAGGCCACAGATCACTGTCTGCAGATAATCATGAATAGTCCTTATCTATGGAATCCCATTTCCGTTACTGAATAAAATGTAAAAAAAAATGTTTTCTTTTCTCTCTGTTTTTTGTCTCACAATTGTGACTTTTTATCTGAGATTTCTGAGTTATAGTTTTTTTTATCAGCACTCCCCATCTACATTTGCTTATGTTATTAACTCACTAGGTGCATAGAAAATTATGTTCCTTCCACATAGGAATAAATATACCTGCAGCACAGATGTTTCAGTTTCACCTTCCTCACTGCAGTGCACACAGAGGAAGGCCCAACTGAAACATCTGTACACATTAAATGAGTACATCAGTACATGTTAAATGCCTAAATTGTATTTATAAATTGCTGCCAGCACATAACCCTAACAAGGAAATGCATTTCAGCCAGAGCAAAGCGAGGTTGGATGCGAGGGCAACGAGAAATGCTGGGTGATCATTAATATCGCATATCCAAAGCCATTTACTTACAATGGTGAGAACATTAATGTGACCATGAATTTCTTGATTATTGAGTATAACAGTCCTCATCTCCAGAAAGGAATTCTGACACCCACAGTCTACTCTGCAGAGTGCCACGCTATCCGAAACACAGAACTTGCGGGGTGCAAGTTCAACTCAAATGTTAAATGTTTATAATGTAACAGTGAAACAGTCTGCCTTGGGTCCGCAATTTATAACACAATGCAATGTGTTTGATAATGTGAGCGATACAGTACAGCTATCCCTTGGGGTTATACCTCAGTTAAAGTTAACAGTCGAGCTCATCACCTGTGTTCTTTTATCACTGCTCGTATCCATATCAAATAAACCTATGATATGATAAATATTGTTTGCCCTTCGTATGTGTAGCCTACTACGAGCAACGCACCCATAGGCAATATGCTCAGGCAATGATAAATGCCAGGGTGATAGTTGATCGTTTGCCCTAAAAAGAAATTAGTAGCCAGTCCTACCTTTACTTATTTTCTTTCTCCTTTCCAAGTATTTTCCTCAGTCTCAAAAGTTGTCTTGGCTGCTCCTGTAGAAAATGGCAAAAATAATAATAATTCATAATTAAGCAGCTGTAAACCTATTCAATATGGCTGCTAAAAAGACTAAAGTACAACTCCACCATAGCCTTGGATCAAGACTATCATTAAGATCATCAAGACTATTTTTTTTTATCTTGTCTGACTTTTACTTTCGTATCTAAGATAGTCTTGGCTAGCACCCCCCAGCAGTGGCGTTCCCAGAAATTACATTTAGGGCAGGCGAGATTTCTTTCTCTACCCCCCCCCCCCCCCCCTCCGAAGGGGCTGGGGGGGGTACTCGGGGAAAAAATCTCGGGGGAAACAAGTTAACAACGCAACACTGACTACAAAACTGAAAAACGTTAATAAAAACAATATGCAAGTATAATCAATCAATCAATTATTCAGCAGTGGTCTCAGGTCTCTTCATGTTGTAGTTTAATGGTTCAAGCTGCTCTCATACTCAGAGCCCCTTTTATGCCTGGTGAGTACAGGTGATGGCCCAGAGACCCCCACACCTGGCACTCCTGGCACCCCATGAAGATAAAGGCAAACATTTGCATCACTAGTATAGGCGACGTCGCTCTGCTGTTTGGATACGGTAGTGATTAGCTGCCGGCCCGCGTGAATGGACGAGGTCCGACGGCCACTATTCTCTTTGGATTTTTTTCACTGCCTGTTTTTCAGTCTTTTACTTTATTTGCTAGGGGAGGCTAGATTTTAGTTGGGCAGCCTGCCCTGCCTCTATGGTGGGTACGCCACTGCCCCCCAGTGCGTCCTGGACTCTCACCAGTAAAGCCCGCAGTTCTCCACACATGTACATACATACAACATATATAAGATGCTTACCTGGTTCCCCCAAATGTTAACTAGCTCTGCGGAGTCTTTGTGTAATGTATCAGTCCGTATTTTTCAATAGATAAGTGTTTTAATCCCGTCTGTGTCGGATTCTGTCGGAAGTTCCCTGTATTCCTCAATGGGCGGTAGTGACGGGGCGCATCCCGTGAAAGCCGGTATTACACTCAATTTAAATAGGACGTAAATGAGGGGGGAAATGGCGTTCAGCCACAAACGGGATTAGAACACATATCTATTGAAAGTTATGGACTAATACATTGCACAAAGACTCCACTGCGCTAGTTGACATTTGGGGCAACCGGGTAAGCACCTTGCCGTATATATTTGTTTTGTACATGTACAGAGAAGTACGGGCTTTACTGGTGAAAGTCCAGGACGCACTGGGGGTGCTAGCCAATTGACTATCGTATATATATATATATATATATATATATATTAAATTGATAAAATACATCTATGATAGTCTTGATCCAAGGCTACCTCCACCACGTGAAAACAGGATATCAATTTGACGTTTTCAAAGTAATTTAGCCTTTGCATGATTGCATCTTTTATTAGTACACTTTTTTTGCTTTTATCTTGCAAATGGTGATTTGAGCCGAGGCCCAGACTAGTTCAGGAGAAAACACACGTTGAAGTTGCTGGTTGCATGGCATGCTGTGAGCTTTCTCTTCATGTATGGTCACAATGTAACAATAGTCTAGCCCTAGCCAAGTAGCCTACGCATGTCTGCCTGCAATGGTCACACAGACTTGGAGATTTGCACAGTAAATAATTGTTACAGTGTTTATTACCTGAAAAGGTGTGGTTATTATTCAAATATCCTGTACGATTAGGTGTTGGGAGAAATGTGTAACAAATGAAGAGCGTAGAGAGTAGAGACCATAGAGCTAGCCAGAGCGCCCCCCCACCGTTTGGGAGATAACCCAGTTAATTAGCTGACCCATCCCCTGTTATCATCTGGTTATCATGCGAGTCTACTCTATGGTAGGCCTACGTACGCACGCACGCACGCAGGCACGGCACGCGCGCGCACACGCACGCACACACAGTCACATAGTGTCACACACACACGCGCACGCGCGCACACACACACACACACACACACACACACACACACACACACACACACACACACACACACACACACACACACACACACACACACACACACACACACACACACACACACACACACACACACACACACAAACACAGAGAGAGAACACACATTTCTATTAGGTAGCCTATATGATGACTGTCAAAGCAAATTTCCCCAGGTCAAAAAAGTAAATATCACGTTGGTGATTTGCCAATGTGTTTAAACAAGTCAGCCAGTTTTGTCTAAATCATTTTTATTTTTGTCATTTCTTTTGCTATTCAAATTATGCTGACTGACCTTGAATTTGGATGAGTAGACCTACCCTAATTTAAACAAAGTTTTCAATATTAGGCTGTAACCACGTCCACGCAAATTACAAAAGTTCTGAATATAAAACTTTATCTTGGAGTATATCAAAAAGTGTGTTTTAAAGAAAACAGTCACAGACCGTCTGTTTTAAAGAAAACAGACGGACAGACAGAGAAATGGAAGGTCAGACAGACAGACAGGGGCAAAAGTAGAATCTCTGGCCTTTTGTTGTCCAGCCTGGTGGATAAATAAGATATGAAAAAGGGTCATCAGGTAGCAACCAGCAACGCACTGGGATTAGGAAAGGGTACCGGAGACCACGTATATTAGGTTATACTGAAAAAAACTTGCCTGGCTCATTTTACCCACTGTCTCCATCGCCAGACAGTGAAATCACCTATAGCTAGAAAAGTGCGCTCCTCAAAGTGCAGGTCTCCGCCAGGTCAGGATGTCTACCCAGGGCCCTCACATTTTAGAAGACAGTTGGAATGGTATATGAGAAATCTGACTGATATATCTTGTTTACATGACTTTAGAGATAATGTGTACCGATTTGTGTGAGTTTTGGACAAATGGCATCATGATCCAAATAATCCAGGGAAAAATATAATTTTGATTGTGAGACCTACGGTTCAACAGTTTTAGGCCATAACGTGAACATTTACATTGAAAATAATTAACAAACAACCAAAAAAATAACACATTCTGAAGATAGAGAGGTAGCACTACATGTGTCCCTCAAACCATCAAATCATGTAGGGAATATAGGCTAATCCAAAGAGAGAGGAACGGTTATTATGACCAAAAGAATGGTATAAATAATCCAGGTCTAGGAAGGTAGGTTTGAAGATTTTAAAAGGCCTTTAATTCAGTGCGCTGGAGACATTAAATATACATATTATTACACATATTATACACATATTATTTTATTGCCTGGACATGGTTTAATTATTATGCCTTTTTTGTAATATTGTTGTAGGGAGTATACTATTGTATTACTGTACTTATCATAATATTCTGTTAACAGACTGAACTAAGTAGGTTCAGTCTGGGCCAACTAAAAGGTTGTCAGCCAGCTTGGCAACCTCTCACAAACATGATTTTCACAAATCTAAACTTAATGACAACAGCCGGGTGTTTGGATTCAGACTTAAATAACCCACTTGAGCTTCAATGAAATCAACATTGCCACTGTTTATATCTCATATTTGTCTCTGATATCCTGCGTTTGTTGGACGTTTTTTTATCTGAGATCTGCTGCTCCTGGATACCTTGATGAAATACTGCTTCCTCTCAAGACGAGGGTTGGCACGCCAACAATGCCTGGCAGGAAAAGGTCCTGACTCTTGCTCTCAGACACATCTCTGTGTGTGTCTGTGTGTCTCTGTGTGTGCGTGTGCTTGCGCACACATGTGCCTGTGTGTGAATGCATGAGTCTTTACGTCTATCTGTGCCTCCAGGGAGCCACTGTCAGCTACCTACGTCATCATGTTGGATTGAGACACAGCATCAAATAGACCGCTGAATGAGAAGAAGGAAGAGCGTGTGCTATTGCCTTCCTGGCCTGCTGTGCACCGGATAATCCTGTTCATGATCCCATAAAGATTGGATCATTAGGGCAAAATTGGTGGCCTTTCCAACCTGCCCATCTTGGAATGGGAAAGTATACAAAAGAGACTTCAAGTCAGCAGGTGATCAGTATCAGTAGCGCTGTGTGTCACAACATGGTTGTTGTGGAATTCCTATTTTGATCGAATTGCCAATACCAATTGTGATCACTCTAATAACATGTTAATTACTTTACATTATGTTCAATGTAAAGTCATTATTTAAAAAATATTTAGCACAATCTTCCATCAATTTGCCTCAGTCATTGTCACCATGTAAACGATGTATGGAATTTCTGGAATTTGTACTCTGTAATCTCATGTGAAATCAATTTATCCATCATCCTGTTTCACAGATGACCACAACGACGTGTCCCAAACATGTTGTCAAACAGAAAAACATCAGGAGGGGGTCGTGGTGCGTGCATGTGTGTGTGTGTGTGTGTGTGTGTGTGTGTGTGTGTGTGTGTGTGTGTGTGTGTGTGTGTGTGTGTGTGTGTGTGTGTGTGTGTGTGTGTGTGTGTGTGTGTGTGTGTGCGCGTGCATGCGTGCCTGCGTGTTTTTCATGTTTCATTGTGCCATGTGTGCTTGTGGGCATACACCTCTGTACTCTGTATATATACTGTATGTGCTGTTATGTTAACCCCTCTGTACTGTATGTGTGTGCTGTTATTTTAACCCCTAGGCTCTGTGTACGGTACGTATGTGTGTGCTGTTATGTTAACCCCTGCCGTCGTGCGGAGCAGTGAGGGCAGGCAGAGAGGGAGGAATGAAAGAGGGAGGGGGCCAAAGCCAGGATGGAGTCCTGCAATGGGAAGTGTGCGGCCAGCAGTTTATAAACTCCACCATCGTGTTTACACCTCACTCACAATCTTACCTATTCTCACGATAACAGAGCCACAGAGGGGAAACGTCTGACTTCACTACAGCATTGAGGTTGTCTGTGGAGCTGCACCAAGCCAGGAGAGGGTATAGTTCAGCAACTATCTGCAATCCTCAGCACTTGGTTATCTGAAAAAGACACAGAACTCACGTGGTTTATCTGAAGCAATTCAGCACCGCCTTATCAGTTCATCTGGCATTTCATTTGGGAGAAGAAACCCTTTGGGCTTGGAGACACACACCAGTCTTTGTTCTCTCAGTGGTTTAGAGTGAACATCGTTTGAACTGGGCTTGGCATTTCAGAATCCAGCAAACTCCAGGACATGAGTATTCTGCATAGTCGCAGCCCTCGCCACGGTTTCCAACTGGAACTGCCCTGAGTTCTCTGTGTCTGAAAAAGCACAGTGAATCACTTCATTTGCAGAGAATTGATTTCACTGTGAGCCATTGTGCTCTTCTCTGAACTTTGTTTGTGGCGCTGACTGACAAGACAAGATTTCTGTGGCTCTCCTCTCATCATAATCTATGTACAACAACAGCTACGCACAGGCCGCCAAGTTAAGGCTGGAGGCCCAGAGGAAGATGCAGTACCGTTCAAAGGGCAAGGGCTGTGGTTACTATTTGCGTGTCATTTTCTTCTTTTCTTCGCTCATCCAATCCCTCATCATCGTCAGCCTGGTGCTCTTCCTGGTGTATGGAAAGCAGCAGGACGCAGCGTCCAACGAGCGCATCCAGGACCTGGAGGAGAGCTTTAGCACACTCTCCTTGAAGAATGTGGCCCTCAAGCTGCAGAATAAGAACCTCACTCAGAGGCTCAATGTCACCTTGACTGCAAAGTTCCGTGACGACTGGGAACTGGACAGGCTACGCTTGTACGCCAACCGGTCCATCTGGTACATCAATGATTGCAACTACAAGCTGGTGAGCATGGCAAATTAAATGGCAAATTATCAAAATGTTATTTTTCTTTCTTGAGTATGTGGTGCACAAGTTTTATGATGCTTTCAATGTCCAGCTTCGGTTGTGTGAACCCCTAACCTTTACCTTTAACTATAGAAGCCTATATCAAGCTTTGTGTCAACATTGCTTACAGCTGGTAGTGCCATACTGTAGAGAGATATTAAGTAAACAAGTATCCAAAATGCATTAACATTTTGGACATCATAGTCCTATGTTAATTTTATTTGCCAATGGATTCTTCATGAATAGGTTCCATGCGGGATTGTTGATTCAGTACTGGCGTCTCAGTATTTCTGGAGTGTAATGTGTTCTAAGCAGATTCCTCAGGGACTAAGTTGGCAAGCTTCAACCTGATTTGTTTGAACCTGGCTTGAATTCATATTGTTGAGGTGTTATAAATAGGCCTACTGTCAAAATATGCACATAATCACACATTTTGTAGAACCAATGTAGGCTACTGTATGTATATGCTTTCCTTGTAATGGTGCAGGGTGCTCATTGCTGCTCAAAAGAAGAAAATGTCCTATTGTCTTTTAATACAAAGGAGTAAAGAGTCTGTGGCCGAACGGATATCAAGTTACAAATCCTAAAATAGTAGTTTATTGACAGGACAACAAAAAAGATCTGCTTATAAATCCTGCTCATAGGTAATCATATAAATGTATTGTAGCCTACAGAACTTTGTACACAAAAAATGAATGAATTATAATAATAATCAACACAACCTTGGCTGATGATCAAGTATACAGCGTTACGAATAAACTCCAATAGTTCAAGACTATATACAGTATACTATATAGACAGCGACGTTAACGATATGCTATGTATACTGTGTGTGTGTGTGTGTGTGTGTGTGTGTGTGTGTGTGTGTGTATGTGTGTGCGTGCGTGCGTGCGTGCGTGCGTGCGTGCGTGCTTGCGTGCGTGTGTGCGTGCGTGTGTGTAATGGCAAAACAAGTGTGGTGGTAATTGTTAAAAACCTTTTTCACTAAACAGAATCAGTGTCTGAATCCAGTAAGGCCCTCCGTACCACATTATGTATGCCCACGGATTAATCTAAATGGTAAGTGTGACTTTGTGTAAACCCACCACCACACAATCTTAATACTTACCTTTACAACTCAACATATTCCTGTATGGGATGGGGTGGGGGGCAGGGGGTTCAACTGCATTGTCTCTGTGGATGTGTATATTACAGTATACTTTAAACCAGTTGACCCCCAGGGTTCCTTGATGAGTTATGGGATGAGTTACAGAGTGTGTACACATTTTGTACACTCTCAGAGTTAGGATTTTACTGGGTAGATCAAACATTGCATCGCCAAATTAACATCAAAATGGGGGTCCTTGAAATGAAAACGTTTGAGCATTACTTTAAACAGATCCCCTGTGTTTATGTTGTTCTCCCAGGTGATTGTGGCACGCAGGTGGAGCAACTGAGGGCGATGTTGGAACTGCTGCAAACCAACTTCACCCAAATCGCTCATTCTCAAAGGATGGAAATGGAACAGGTGGCCAAAGACCGGGACACCATCAACTTAGAGGCCATCCAGCTGAGGAGGGACAAAGCCATGAAGGAGAAGGAGCTGACTGGCTACAAGCTCAAGTGCAAGGAAGACTTTACACACTCCCTGAGTGGCATCTCCAACGTGTCCCGGGCCTTCCTGAACAAGATCGACTCCCTGTTCCCCCAGCACATTCCCTTCCAGCTCAGCTGCATCAAGCAGAAAGACAACCTCGAGCAGATCCGTAACAACTGCACCAGCCTGTCACGGGAAGTGGAGGACAAGTTCCAGCGGTACCTGGATGCCGTGGGAACCCAGGTGTCACAGATTCAGGCCGAGAACAGCCGGCTGAAGGTGGAGAACGGGCAACAGAAAGAGGACTACGATTGGTGCAGCAAGAATCGGTCAAATCTCATCTACGAAAACAGGCAGAACGTCCAGAAGGTAAAGTTGTCGTATGATGACGACAAGGAGAAACTGCTGAAGGAGAAGGAGAGGCTCAGAGGAGAAAAAGAAGTCATGGAGAAAAGCATCAACTACAAAGATGGACAGGTCAAACACCTTGAAGAACAAGTCAAGTTACTCAACGCTACCTGCTCCTATAAGGTAAGAGGAAATTGATCTTAATATACATTAGCAGTTCTTTTTTTTATGTAGCTTAAAATTATGCCCATATTACATGGGCAACATTTTTAAATAGCTGCATTTTATTTCAAGGGGAGATTAATCTTAGAGGTATTTATAAACGTGGAAAAGGGCACCAAAACAGTTTAAATAAGGCTGAGAAATAATGCCAGTATAAGACATTAGAGACACAACTACTGTACAGTTAACTCCATGCTTGCACACAGAAACACACTCAATTGAGCCTCCTTCATTCACTGCATTGTGTCAGTTGTCATGTGTGGCATTTATGTGGCACATACTTGACATTTCATTGTTTCAAATGAAATTCCAACAGTCAACAATTCCTGTTGCGTCAAAAGACAGATTTACTGTCATAATACCCACAGGAACACTGTGGCATATGCAAAAGCCATTTCTGGTAGGGCATTGGACATGATCCAGCTTTTAGGATATATAGGTGGAGGGAAAACATCTGCCTGTAACAATGGCTGCAGAACAAGAGGGCAAAAAGGTGTGAATTAGGTAAACATCCCTTTCAGCTACAGGCATATTATGCCACTGTCAGGCAGAAACCTTGTATGTCCAAAACCACTGCTTTTCCAGAAATTGGAAAATAAAAAGAACCAGTGTTCAAATGGATCCAATGTGGGTATTATTTAGTCACATGTGTTACTACTTTTCATTGGTTAAATATTTATAAAACCCACTTTTAACCTGCCATCCCATGCCTTGGGCATATTATTATAGACAAAAATAGCAGATCAAGCTCCAAATGCGTAATGCACCATGATGCGTTGTGAGCATTTAAAACGGGCTAGCTTTACTACTTTTGCATTACACTGTCATTCATGATGAAATGATGATGTATACAATTACCAATAGCAGTAATTTATCAAAAAACTTAAAAAGATGAAATATGGAGATACAGGGGTTCTTCTGCCTGTCAGTAATGGCGGGCATGTACAATGCATCTGCTATGTTAGGATGAATATAACTCAGGGAAACCAGAGGCCAGTAATTTCTCAAAAACCTGATTAATGACATTCCTTGATGTGTTTTTAATGAGGGGGCTTATTATTTAACCACAATACCAGACTATAGATGCTGTTTACAATGCTTACATCAAAATGAATACTTAGTAGAATGCTTAGAATACGTAGAATACTACATACATTTTTTTTCTTTTCTTTTTTCAAGTATAGCCGATCTGCAATCTCACAATGCATATGAGCTTGTACATCGGCTATTCTCAATTTTTTTTGCCTGTAATGAAATGCCCAAAAAGACGCCAGAGTGACATTTATGTTTGATCGCATTTATTAATAGTTATACCAGTTTTTATTATATATATATATATATATATATCATTTCAGACGGGGTCAGGCGTTTCTGGAGGATCTACCTTTGGAGGAGGGTCATCATGGGGGAACAGGGGATCCAGCTCATCTGCTGGGAATACAGGCAGGACAGGGACATCTAGTTCTAGCTCAAGTTTTGGGTCAACCTTTGGCTCAAGTAAAACAGGGTCAAGCTCAAGTTCAAGTGGATTTGGCAAACTAGGAGCATCTAGCTTTGGATCAAATAAAGCAACCTCAGGGTCTATTGGATCCAGCTCAAACTCAGGCTCAACTGGGCTAGGATCGAGTAAGTCTACTTCAAGCGGATTTGGCTCAACTAGCTCCAAGTCAACTGGATTAGGTTCTACAAGTTTAGGTTCATCAAGCTTGGGCTCGACGGGAACAGTGAGGAAGACAGGTTCATTTGGTTCATCGAGTTTGAGTACAGGGCTTGGTAGTAGCAGTAGCAGTAGCAGCAGCAGTAGCAGTAGCGGTAGCAGCAGCAGTAGCAGTAGCAGTTTGGGCAATTCTGGTCACGGTGAGGCAGGAAAGTCACCTTCCAATGGTTTGGGCTCAGCTGCTAAAACAGATGCTAAGGCAGGCTGGGGCTGGTGGTCAAAAAAAGAATCAGAGGGCAGTAACACAGGACCAGCTGGATCCACAGGACTAGCTAACAAGGGTTCAACTGGGTTTGGGACCAGTGGACTGAGCAGGGGAACAGGAGTTGGAACTGGATTGGTATCCAGTAGTGGAGGAAGAATATCAGGCCAAGGAGGTGAGTATTATAAGCTCTATATTGTAGAGTTGTCTCAGAATACACAATGATCACCTCCCTCTACTTTGATGGAGGTGATCATTGACCATATTCCCACGGCCACATTTTACCTGTGAGGCCCCCCCACCCACCCACCCCTCTGACTATTACGTGAGGGAAAAATAGCCATCATGTGAATATGGTCAATGACATACAGTAGGTAGTAATGTCATAATCATCAAAGTAACGTCTTCTCGTGTTTTATCAGCTGCAGTTCAACAACACCTTCAAGACCTGGAGCGAGCTGCCAACCCGACTCGCGCAGAGTGAGTATACAGTACTACACTGCTGTTGCAGCAGCTATCATTTATTGTTGCAGTGGAAAGTGAAAAAGGAGATAAATTGATTACAAAGTCTTAATTCTGACCATTTATGTGGTTCCACACGTTTGCTGGGCAGTGTCACAGTAATGTTTTTTTTCTCTCTTTCTCTTTCTTTCTCTTTTGTTTTGTCTCCCGTTCTCTATCTAGGGAAAAGGAGAAAGAGAAAGAGAAAGATCCATTCAAATCATTTTTTGGTTAGAGAAAAGGAAAACAATATAAGCGAGGAGAGGAGAACTGAAATGTCCTTCACTGATATGTCTGTAATACATCCTTCAGTCTCTATCTAGCTCCACATCTATCCACAATCTCTCTCTGTATCTATCCACACAGGTAATCTCCTCATATCGGATTATTATGTGTGTATGAAAGTATGAACAGTGTTTTAGATTATATGTTTGTAACATATCTTTTTGAAGGTCATTTTACAGGATTTGAATAACGTTTGCACTTTTTGTTTTTGATAATGTGAAGTGAATGTGCTTGAATGTGACAAAAGTGTATATAAACTAGCACAATAAACATTGTAAATACTTTAAATAAAAGCACAGTGATTATACTTCATCATGTAAGGTCCTCTTTGTTCTGTCTTGTTTATACATCCAGTAGTATATACACTTGTTTGATAAATTATTGTTTGTCCCCATTTGCGTCACCTATTGTGTGGGTATTTGTCCTGTAAATGACTCTCTGTTCCCTGCTTTCATGTTCCACGACTCCGGCACCTCTATTAAATCCCTGAGATGTTTATGCTTACCTGCCAACCTGTCAGCAGGCCAGTAGTGGCGGATGGGAGGGGACCAGGGCAAAACCCCACAGTATCAGTCTAAAAACTGATTAATGTCCCATCGGCAGGTTTGAAAGAGGACATTCCACTTAATCACATGAAACCTGCCATCCCTATTCTGGGGTGAACAGAACATTTGGCAAAAGTAGCAGATCTACAAAGCGTTGTGATGTGTTGTGAGAGGGAGGAAAGGATGTCTATCCAGGTGTCCGGTGTGTCTACAGGTTTTTTGCCCATAAGCATCCCTGAAATAGCCCTAGGCAACCAAATGATGCCTATTGTTGCATTCTATTGTTCTACCGTAGCTTGTATGGTCTATGTATGGTATAAACAACTGGAAATAGCTGCGCAGCAATGGTCAATGGACCTTGACGTAAACACATGGACATATCTTGATACAAATTAGTGAGATGTTTACAAGGTATTCCAAACCATTCTGTAAAAGAGAATATCAATAATAAATGACTCGTTAATAGCATAGCTCCCAGCATTTGTTTAAATTAATTCTGAATTAAAACTCCATTGTCATTAGAACCAGAACCAATACAAACTTTGCATAGATCTGAAAAGGAGCAGTCAAACAAATCACCTTGAGAAGAAACAAACATCCTGTTTGGAGACTGTTCATCCATGAACCAAAAATGTATTGTCTGGGTGCCAATTAATAATTAAACAGGTACACTCAGTAAAGTGAGACCTCTGTCACGGATATCCTTTGTTTAATACCAAGTGTTTTTCCAGTAAGAGCATTTTGTATGACGGGCTTTACTTTGAGAGAAACGGAGGGGAGACTAAAGTCCACTGGACGGATGGTTCCGACAGCCCACAAACAGCACACTGACTGCGACACAGAACAACGAGTCCTAACTGTCTCAAGTGGAAAATCCTCTGATGATACTTTACAGTGTAAACATGTGAAGATCCCAGAGGTCCTTTTATTTCCTTCCACTGTACGTCATGACTTCATTGGCTCTGTGAAGTAGCCAATGGGAGGATGGCACAAAAGATAACATACCTAAAATTGTTGACACTTGGTTGTTAACATTAACTGGAGAAAAAAAAGAAAAGAAAAAAGGGGGGGGGCATGGTTGCCCGCCTATGGTACTGGCGATATAACCAATGTGCATAGTTCAGTAATTAATCATGTAAAGAAAGAATCTAATTTATTTATTTGACATGGACATCACAATCACATTGGAAGAACTAAAGGTTTGCCCCCTTTAATGAGAAGGCAGATTGTCCGAATGTGTTCTTGCATATGGGAACAATACGGTCACCATTTGTTGATGCTTGAGTAATAGTTGCTCTACCAGAGCTCTGGCGTCTACTAACCAGAAAACAGAGGTGAATCATGATTATGTAAACATTTTTTAAAAAAATTGATAGTACAACAAACCACACACATTTAGTAAAAAGGTTGTGTTTTCACAAAATACCACAATGGTGCCATCTCATTGGTTTCTGATCCATGATTTAATAGCCTGTTTGTTATTGATGTTATTGGTTTTAAGACAGTTAGAGAAGATTGTGACCATGATGTAATGATGTAATAAGCCAAAGTCTGTCATGTACTGTACTGTATGTATCTGCATTCCTATTTATTTACCATATTCCTTTCCTCCCACTGGTCTAAAGTTGACTCTTTTACTTTGTTAAACATCATTGATATACATGATTGGTGATATTATATCTTTGACAATAACTTTGTGGAAAAAAACATATGAAAGTGAAATAGTTATCACAAATTAAAAGCCCCAATGTCACATTTCTATTATCTACATACATACAAGAGGACTAACAATAATTTGGTGTCTACCAAGTTACAGTATCAGTGCCTTCATCTCTCTTGTCCTCGTTGTTGCATTTACCTCAACACTTCAAATATCTAGGTAGGTATTCAGCCTAATCAGACCAGGTAAACAGTTATAATGCATAGGCAGTATGGAGGCAACATGGCTTTCACACATTGTTACACCCTCTGGACACGTCTGGCTCTACTTGTCACGTCAGTGTTATGGACTCCACTAATCCCCACAGAGGAATGGTAGGGGCCACAACGTCTGCCGTTCACTGTCACACACCCCAGGCTGCCACCCCAATTGCCAAGTCAGGAAAAGGAACAGGCGCTTATGATTACGACCTCCTTCCTCGCCTGGGTTCACAGAACTCTGACCTCTTTTGTCTCTGGCTGCTAATGCTCCCTCTTGACCGTGGGTGCTAATTACGTTTCCTATTTGCCTGGCCCCCATCAGTCCCACGGCAGCCCAGGCTGGTAAAGACATCACGGGGAAAAGCGTTCAAACTTCTATATGAAGTAACACACTGGAAGCATCTGGGAGGAAACACAGAGCCTATAGGTACCCCTGTGTGTTGCAGCCCTGACTTCCACCTTGGCCTCTCTTCTTTAAAGTAGGGTAGAAGGGAAATGATGGGTACGGTCAGTTGCCTAAAAGGATATAAGATTAGCCTTAGAACAGTCAGTCTGTGTTTGACATTATGGCTTTATGTAACATTTGTTTCCCTGCCCATTCAACAGCTTTACAATTATAGTCATCTGTTTGTTCGCCAAGTTTAAAGTCGATCAGTCAAACGGGCCTCAAGATATGTTAGGGGACAGACACAAAGGCAGACAGACAGACAGAGATTCTGTGCATTTATAGAACAATGCCAGTTGGGAACACATGCCCCTTCAGGTATGCAATACCCAGTGTACCTGTTGTACCCATTGTACGTCAGAGTGCCCATTGTGTACCCATTGTTGGAGTACTAAGTCGAGTATCCATTATCATAGTGATAGGAATCCGGTCGATGATATCGGTATTATGACATCATACTGATGACATCAGAGATCTCCATATATGGGCATTTGCAGATTTATAGATTTACAGATATGTTTTTGGAGAACCGCTGATCCGACCTACTTCACATCGGGCACCGTACTCCCTCGGGTCCTCTGTGATACACACAGAGTCGATTGGTCTGATTGTTCTTGAGATATGCAGAGAGGTATGCACACGCATTTCACCCATTTATAGTTTGACTAGACCGATGTCTGTTGGAACGATGGCTGTTGGGTATGGTTTTTGAGAAATAAGGCTTCCTCATGACACACATGATGTACAAATATATAATTATATATAATCAAGAACTTAAACATTTAAAATCTGTATACCAGTAAAGATGGTATGCTGGAAGATCCTCACATTGACATAATACCGTTGTCTGCCAAAGAAACGACACAAGCCTGAAACGAGAGAAAGGTGTTTTTTCTTTGGTTTTATTAATGTGTATTTCATCAGCCAAGCTGCTGTAGGCAGAGACAGACTTTAAATGTCTCTCATTTATCCATGCCATTGATTATCCATCACAAACCAGCTTTACTGGTGCTATACCAGATGCCAGCATGCAGAAAGGATTACTGATCATGTAGTCAGCTAAGACAGTGAAAAGGGAGATAAAGCCACTGCAGTGATTTAGGTTTGATCCCTCAGGGCTACTGGAGGAGGTCAGTGATTATGGTGATACTTGCTCAGTGCTAAAGAAATGTACAGACAGCAGTTACAGTAGTAAGACTGTACAGTAGGTGACAGCCAGGTGGGGACAGAAAGGGAGTAGCTAAGTCCAGCTACAGGATATCCAGTCACTTGTCCTAAGACAACCCTGTGTCCCAAGGAGATTGTTATTTACAATAATAGTAAATAACAGAGAAATGAGGAGAGAGGAACTCAAGTAAAACCTGGCATGAGACTGGCACTCTTTCTATTTCCTATAGAGGCTAGAAAATGGGCCTGAGGTTGTCAAACGTATTAGGTCATTGGGTTCTTTTTTGTGTGTGAATCTGTGCTGTGAAAGGAAATAAAAATGAAGCAAAACAAACACTGCTCAAGCTCCAGGTCAGGATTTTGCTATTGTTTTGGTCTTGAATAGGTGGAGTATTATGACCTTGTTGGAGAGTAAGCCCATTCAGAAGCCACTGAATCCTTTATATACAATTGAAGGACAAAAATGTTCTTTTAAAGCATGGAATTGACCAAGTCAGCAGTGCTGATCAAAGTAGCTCAAATTAGATTCTTTTGCAAAGAAAGGGATAGTGGAATAGTAAAATATTCAGTTTGGTCTGTTTATATGCAATGATGTTATTTTGAGATAAAAGTATACAAATTATATTGGTAAAAAATCAGTGTTTGATTTTCCTTTTTGCTGGTTCCACGATGCAGATTCCATTCACATTTTGTAGAGATTGGTACAGCTATTGTTCAGTATTACTGCACTTTGTTGAATATTTACGTTTCTACCACAGTTAACTTTACATACAGAGAGAGAGAGAGAGAGAGAGAGAGAGAGATTTAAAATATAAAATCAGGAATGTCAATACTAAAACGTGAACGGCATCTGCATCTGCATCTCTTATCTCAGGTACTTTGTAAATATGTAGATAACTTGTTTTTGGCCTTCTATTGTTCTCTGTTGATCTCCTTCCCACTTAACCCCCTACCCCTCTTCTTTTTCTCTCTCCCCACTCTTCTTTCTACGGAATTTAACGTTGCGATGGGAGTGTTGTACAAAAACGAATTTCACCCACTTTTTTACCTTGTAAACCTGTGATGTGACAATAAACCTGATTCTGATTCTGATCGCCTGTATTTGTACACTGTAATCTTTTTACAGTTTATTTTGAGCCCCACTGCTGAGGTGAAGTTAAGAGAGTTAAGTTACAAATACAGAGTAAGAGAAGTATACTGTGTGAGGTAGGCTACAGAAGTACAGTAGGATGAAAACATCAGAAAAGAGCACCATCAATGAACAAAAAGTATACGACATGGTACACCATGTTCAACAAGCCTGAACATGCAGGACAAAAAATACACACAGTGTCCCAGTGTCGAAAAACAGTATCCCACCCAGAGCAACGACAAATATGTAAGCAAATGGTATTCATTCAAACAATACACCCTGTACAATAATAGCCTGTAATCACAGTGTCATTACAGAATCCCACCCTAAGCTGAGGCAAATACATAAGCAAATGTACTCGCGAGCACATACACACAATCAGACAGGGTTATGACATCACAGGAAACACAGATTTAGCCAGCGCCTGTAGAGCCTTGCGGTCGCGTTTTTTCCATATAACCGATGCAGCCGACCAGGAGGATACCCTGTGCACCTGCAGAAGTTACACGATACACAGTGTCCTGGAATCCTTGCTAAACCTCTTCAGTCTGTGGAGGAGGACCATATCAATTATTTAAAGGTTGAATCAGTAACTTTCAAACCCTACCCAAGATTTTAACCCCAGTCTCCCACACTTCCCCACTTGTCCAGGGGAGATATTGAGCTCATGAGATTCAGGTATTACTAGGCTACTTACTACTTATCAACCAGTAGGGTGTCCTACCCGATACCAAATGTCTCAATAGAAGCTAGAGTTGAGATGTGACACGTTGTGAGCTTGCAGATCTTTTAAAGGTTTTACAGATTTTGACATCTTTTATAAATAGTAGCCTACTAATTCATAATGAGTACTTTTACCACCTCCAATCAATGCAGAACCAGATAGTTACCATATAGTTTGGTTAATATAAGTTTTATTCATAAAAAAAAATCTGGATTGCATTTTTTTTTTAAATCTTGGAGTAAGATTTGTCTTGTTAAATAGGTCAGATTTGGTTTCACATTGGAACATAATCATGGGTTTACTGAGTACTACTGCCATCTAGTGGTCATACTATTGCACTGCCATCGAGGCTTGGGAATCTAACATCAAAACGTCACGCTGCACTGACTTCTGGGATATGTAGTAACATAGCTAGCACTGCAGTTGTACAGTTTGTGAGTCAGGGTAAATTAGTTGAAAAGGAAGTTAGTTTAACTCATGGCAAATTATTAGACTTGTTTGAAGGGACCATTGAGCTATAGCCTGTTAGCCTGGGACCAGACGAATCTGCAAGTGAAAAAAAAAACACGCAGTGATATTGTCTGTCTATGCCAGGCTAATAGCCTGTAGACATGACATGAAAACATGAAAGGGTTCAGAATTCTAGCTTTGGGTGGGTTGGAAATTCCTAAGTGATGATGAGTGTAGATTTTAGCAACAGTATCATTAGATAAGATAATATAAGATGTTTATTGTCACTGTATGGAACATTTTGAAGATCATCCACTTAAAACAAGCATCTGCCATAAACTGTCCATCATAGTCTATTGTCAAATAAAAACATCCATAGTTCATACAATAAGAAAAGAATCTTGAAATATTAAAACATTAAAATAAAGGGAGACCACGGGGAATCATCCACTAGGTACAATATGCACTGCCCAATAGCCCATATTGCACTTGCCGTGTGTGTGTGTGTGTGTGTGTGTGTGTGTGTGTGTGTGTGTGTGTGTGTGTGTGTGTGTGTGTGTGTGTGTGTGTGTGTGTGTGTGTCAGAGGTGGACAAAGTACTCGACCCCAGTACTTGAGTAAGAGTACAGATACTCTTGGTCAAATTTACTCCACTAGAAGTAAAAGTAGCTCAGTCAAAATGTTACTCGAGTAAGAGTAAAAAAGTCATTGCTTTTAATATACTTAAGTATTCAAAAGTACATGCTTTGAAAAATACTTAAAGTACAAGTAAAAGTAGAAGTACATTTCTTAATTTTCATATCAACAAATTGCTGTCATGTTTTCACACACAGCCTGCAGAAACACCTATAAAAACATAGAAATGACTGAGGAACCAGAACTAAACACTTTCACTCCTATACACCTATACAAGATGCACTGTAACAAAGAGGCGAGCGGAGGGGGAAGCCAGAAACACGGCTAGTGTTAGAGCAGAAGTTAGGCCAATTGCATTTTAGGGAAGAAAAAGAAATTGCCAACCTAAAGGCAAAACCGCACCAATGCAACTAGTCGCAACTCCTTGCCACAAAACCGTTTTAAGGTCAACCGCACCAATTCAACTCCTTGCAACTGCCATTGGGGATAATGGCTGCAAGTGGTTGCAAGTAGTTGCATGTTGCAAGGAGTTGCATGACGAATCATTGGTGTGGATGTGGAGTGGGCTTAAAAGTACTCAGTACTTTTCAGCCTTCCTACAAATGTACTCGAGTAAAAGCCAAATATTTGTCTTGGAAATGTACTAAGGATCAAAAAAATCTAATACTCAAGTAAAGTACAGATCCTCAGAACCTGTACTCAAGTAAAGTACTCAAGTACATTTACTCCTTTACTGTCCACCACTGGTGTGTGTGTGTGTGTGTGTGTGTGTGTGTGTGTGTGTGTGTGTGTGTGTGTGTGTGTGTGTGTGCGCGTGCGTGCATGTACATGTACATGTACATGTACATGTACATGTACATGTACATGTACATGTACATGTACATGTACATGTACATGTACATGTACATGTACATGTACATGTACATGTACATGTACATGTACATGTACATGTACATGTACATGTAAGTGAATGGAGGAGAATGAGGTTATGAGTGCATCCATGCTGTCAGTTCTGGGATGAAGCTGTTTTTTTCCAGTCACTCAGTCCTGACGCATATATGGAGAGAATGGGATTATGAATGTGTGTGTGTGTGTGTGTGTGTGTGTGTGTGTGTGTGTGTGTGTGCGTGTGCGTGTGCGTGTGCGTGTGCGTGTGCGTGTGCGTGTGCGCGTGTGCGTGTGTGTGTGTGTGAGTATGCGCGCACACATGTGTACGCGTGTGTATGGAGTTTCAACAGAGCTTTAACAGCTTTTGGATCAACAGTATCATCCTCCCCCTGCAGAAGAAGGATAGATAGACTCGGCCTGTCCTTAGTGATAGGCCTACAATGAATATACTACAATGAAGCACATGGTTGCTGCATGTGCTCAGCCCATAGTTTAATGTCAATCACTCACACGCACCCATAAACTCTGTTCTTTTTGCTAGCAGTGGTGGTCATTTTGGCGGCCATTTTTGGTGCCACAGATCGAAAGCCTATTCATTTCTGAAAATGTTTATATTGATTATTTTAAGCCTGGAACCAAGCCATCCAGACTCTTGGTGAATCGTGACCATAAAACATTTGATTCTGTGTCAAAATCTATTTGAAAACCGCAAAAAAAAAATGTATTTATTAAATTTAGCGTATTATTATCAAATATTCAAATATGTTTTGACACAGAATCAAGTGTTTTATGGTCATTATTCACCAGGAGCCTGGATAGCTTGGTTTCAGGCTTAAAATAATTAATATACATATTTTCGTAAATCTCTATGGGAAAAGGTAATGGGCTTTCGATCTGTGGCACCACAAAATGGCCGCCACTGCTATGCCCTATAATGTACTGTATTGTATGTTTTTGTTTGTGGTCTCTAAGTTGTAAGTTTGTCTGTACTGAATACTGATACTGTTCTCTTCTACTCTACTTACTGTTACTGTATAGCCTACTGTACAGACACTGTATTGATACTGTTCCTTTTTTATTGATACTGTTTATTTTTTAGCCTATCTACTCTGTGTTTCTTACCTGCAGTACTACCTTCAGCATCAACATTTCCCCTGTGAGACTGAAGAAGGTCTGTCTGTTTAACCATCTGTCTTTGTTTTACTCTTAGTATGTTTTGTATTTGTTTACTGCGTGTACATCACTTTGGTTCAACACTGTTGTTTTAAATGTGCATCCATCCATTCATCCATCCATCATCTCTATCTACAGTATCTTGTTTTTGGCTCTCTTGTTTGTTTTTAAAGTGATGACCAATTCCAATTATGTACCAGCTGTCTGTGGGAAGGATGTCCAGGGGGCAGAATTGTATGCCAACTTGTGTTAGTTTAACTCTTAGAGTGAGACCTGTCCATATTTACATATTTATTTTTCTGTACAATTTAAATTAAGAATAGACTAGCATGATGAAGTCAATTAGGCTGCCCTCTGGCCTGTATAGCTTCACAATCAATGCCCATAAATACTAAAAATAGATAAACAAATAAATAAATGTAATAAATAATATCTGAAATGCAGCCAAGTGGACTCGTTTGGGCTGTCTGTTGCCCATGTGTTGTTGACCATGTTAGATCATTGCACCAACAGGATAACTTGTGCCACTGAATAATTGATCCCACCCAAGAAATACAATTACTGACCCCCTCTAGTCTGACCTGTTGTGTTTGGGGAGAGTAAGTAACCTAATCATTTATCAGGACGGTATAAAGGTCAAGGTCACTCAATAAATAAATGTAAGGGCATTATGGTGCTAGCATAAATAAACTTTAAATAAGTATCTGTATGTATAGGCTACACACGTGTGTGTTTGAATTGAGTGACTTGTTTGTCTGAAGTGTAATTAGGTTTGATTACCTGGTCATTTAGGTGTAGGAGGAGCCAGAGAGAGACCTTTATCGACATCCATTCCGTTTTTAACGAAGCTGTCGACCGTTTTGTTAATGTGGTTTGTTATTGCATATTCTTTTTTACTTGGCCATGGCTGCTTATTCACTTAACTAAATGCCATAATAACAGTATGCAGACCATAGCCTGCTGCCTGTCAACATTATGCCCAATAAACGGAGCGTGCTGTCCTACGATTGATCAGCCATGTGCATGGTGATGAATGATGATATATATTTCTGCCTCCCCCGTGGGACGCGGTGTCCCCTCCAACTGTTGTGTCGTCACCAGTTACGACTGGAGCGCGTAATGTGTAGGTGTCATCATACATGTCCATCTTCCTCCTCCGTGACAATCATCATCATCATCATCATCATCATCAGATCACCAGGGCTTTCCCCGCGCAGCAACACAGAGCGATTATGCAATACAATTAATTCCTCCTGCCAGGCGCATTTTCAAGTTGCACGCCGACCATTTCTCATAGATCTTTGCAGCAGCAGGCAACATGCTGCCTGCAGCTGATTCCGATGTAAACAGTGGCAGCATATCTAGCAACAGTCCCACCGACGTCGCAGCAGCAGGGGAGAGGATGGACAGAAGCGTGCCAACCGAGCAGGACAGGACCAAGCAGCAGCACATTTCTTCAATGCCATCCGGCGTGCTCGGTGAGTGTCACGACAAAAATCTAAAATAAAACCGTGTATTTGTCTCGCATGCACTGCAGGTATAACCGATGGGGACCAGATGTAGGCTATTAGTGTTGATTTGCTAAATGAAAAAGGGGAGAGAGAGGGTGTGTGTGTGTGTGTGTGTGTGTGTGTGTGTGTGTGTGTGTGTGTGTGTGTGTGTGTGTGTTTACGATGGTGCAGGATACCCTGAGAGGCTATTCGATCCAACCGAACCCGTACAATACCAAAAGTGGGCAATTTGCTGTCATTCTTCTTATCGTGGTTTGAGTTTTGGTTTGCCCTTTCTTTCTTTCTTGCTTTGCCCCTTGCTGCATAGCATAGGCTACGCATTCCGATTGAGAGACAGGCCCAATAAGTATCAGGTCGTTGTGGTCCACAGGTGCAGAAATAAGTCCTGCAGGCTTTACTTATAAAAATGCAGGTAGCTATAACGTCACTCTGCAGGTTGTAAGCTAGTTGCATCGGGTTTGATTTGCAGGCGTTTTGAATAGACAGTGAAGAAACATAAAATGTGCAGAGTCTGCATAATTTCGTTTCGTTGCAATTGTCATTGAACAAATTCTTTAAATCCTGTTTTTCTTCTTTCATCTTAAGCTACAAGCAGCTGTAAAAGAGCACAGTGGGGAAGATTGTATCCCCATACTTTGTCAGAGCCATAACAACAGTTTTTTCTTGCTGAAACTGATTTTCATTTCATTTGTGGGTACAAATGTTGCCCAGAGGTGGACACAAGATCACCATGGTGCTGATTGCTGAAAGGTCCAGACAGTTCCAATATAATATAGCTCGGAACAGATGAGTCATGGATATTCATATTTTGTTGATGTCTTATACAGTGTTATCATCATGCCACCACTACAGATCATTTGACTACACTTCCTTCTGCTTTTGTTCATTCTACAACACCCACACAGAGGTGGGAGCTTCATTTCAGAAGTTGACAGCTCCTGACAAACTTTAATTAGTGTAAGAAAGGGTACATTGATCAACAATATGGCGGCTGTTAATTTAGGACCTTCAGAAATGGCTGTCAAGTCATCTTAGGTCTCAGGTCAAACTTCACTTAGATATAATTTTTCACAAACAGGGCAATTATTAATTAATGAATGAATTAATATGTTCCACAGAAGAGTAAGAATGACATAGATGGTTACCAAGGCTTGCACTCAAACAGCTCAAGTCAAGGTGTTGCTTTCATACAGTACTGTACACAGAACAAGGTGAAAGAGGCGCCACACTCACTCCATTAATATATACTCTACAAAAAAATAAATGAGCAATTCCTTATTCCTCAGCAACGGTGATATTTGCCTCTCATCTTGTTCTCTGCAGTATTGCTAATTTTGAGAGCAGTGTTCCACAGTCACCACCACTGCTGTAGCTCCACAGCAGCTGGCCTGTAGAATCACCATGCAGTAGCCTATATTTAAAGTGATGGTATTGTTTAGAATTTCTCTGTAATGCTGAAATGCAGTTCCAGGCATTTTCTCTGGAACAAAGTGTTTGAGGCAAATGACTTGGCAAAGGATCGAGCTATGAGCAATGATGTCAGTCAGTGGAGTTATTCACTATAAAGCGTCAGTTCTAGTGGTCCAACACTTGTAGGATAGGTAGGACGGAGAGGGAATCGGGGTAGAATCATGAGATGGATTAAATTGCACCACTATGTCAATAGCGAGGCCAGACTTTTCCTGTAGTCAGAAGTTCTGTACAGGAAAAAACACACAGAATCAAAGACACACCCATATCCTCCCACAGAAACACACACACACACACACACACACACACACACACACACACACACACACACACACACACACACACACACACACACACACACACACACACACACACACACACACACACACACACACACACACACACACTTTTGCACCTTATAACTAATTTCATGTACATACCTTCTGCTTGTTCTAAGCTCTCCTCTCCCTTTCTCTGCACCCCCCCCCCCCTCTTTTCCTGAAAACAACGAAATGATGGAGCTTGCACAAAAACACATTTCAACCACTGATTTACATGTGTAAACCTGTGATGTGACAATAAAACTGATTCTGACAGACACACACACACACACACACACACACGCGCGCGCGCACGCACACAGGCACACTATCCAATTAATACGTTTGGTAGGTTCATTTATATTTTCCAAAGTAAATTGCCTTTAAAGCATGCCCTAGCTAAATAATACATCTCCACTTTACTGAATGCAGAAAGGAATAAAGGAACATAGCCCCTTTGACCACCACCAAAAGGACACCATAGCTCCATTTACGGTTCATCGTACTTGCTGGTATAGCATGCAGATTTATAATGCTATTAGGGATTAGAATAGAAGTGGCGTTGGCGTTGAAAGTGAGCGATATGGCTTTGTGCAGGAATGGTCTAATGGGGCAGCTCAGTGATGGAGTGATGCTTGGCTAGAAGGACAGACATAGTGACAAAGTGATTAATTGCACAAGTGCTCTGTGGCTAGTTTGTGTGTGTCTGAGAGACGTGTGTGTGGGTGCGTGCATACAGTGCAGTGCAGCTTCAATATTATTATTTTTGCAGTATAGCAGTAAAGTGCTATAAGTACTGGACAGAGACCAAACAGGGCTGGGAACCAAGTTGGTGGCGGTTTTGAAGAGCCCTGAAAGTAATTACAATTTGTAAATGGATGCAGCTCTATGTTAAGCATTAAGTCCCACTGACAGGTCATGTGATGAAATGATTTGACAGAGGCTGACATTTGCTCATGCAGGACAAAGAGTGGCTGGATGAGCGATACAGTTAACCTTCATGGACAGTGAACAATTATCTCTGGTGTTGAGAAGTACTGTACTGTTCTGTCTTTTTCTAGCTGAGAGAGGTGATAAAACAACATAGTTTATGGCCAAATGGCTGGTGTTGATGAGTAACAGAGTGGCAGTCATGGGCAGATTGGTTCAAGTTCTGCTTCACTAAGCTGTCAGCTGTGTCCCTGATCACTCTGATGAGAAAATATTACCATCTGTCGATGCGTTTCTCTTGTGCTCGCAGCGTCATTCATTCAGTCCTGTGACACCTTTCTCACAGGCCACTTTCTCGACTCACTCTCTGAACCTCGCTTTCTGACCTCGCTTTCTTTTCCTTATGTATGCCTTTTTCTTTGAAACGTCTCCCTTCAGATAAATTGTTTGGGAAACGCCTCCTGCAAGCCAGACGGTACATCATGTCTCGTAGGTCCTGGCTGAAGATGGTGCCCACTGAGAACTGTGATATCCTGATGACATTCCCAGGTAAGGTCAACCCCTCCCTCCTTCCATTCTTCCTGCTTTGACCAATGAACCATTACGGAGAGAGAGAGCAGAGCAGTCTCATTAGGACAGCTTTGGCCATTAGCCAACCACTCAGACACATGACCGAGACCCGGAGCGATCCTGGGGTACGATTAGTCCTAGATCCCTTCCATTTACAGTATTTGCTTGTCTAGAGACTGTCCGCTACTGTTTTGATTTTGACTTTCAGGCTTGTGGATGGTTAGATAACACTTTTATGTACATAGCAACACACATCTAACTTTTATCTATTGTTTTAGTCCTCTTAGAATACTGAAGGTGAGGCAAAAATGTTAATCCCTATTCTATTTTGTACGATTTCACATACTGTACATAAAATAATATATATATATATATATATATATATATATATATATATATATATATATATATATATATATATATATATATATATATATACACATACACAATGCTCTCCTCTGCAAATTGGTTCCATTATGACTAGGATAAGTTTGTTTCAAAATCATCTATTAATATAGCCTCACAACAGGAGCAGTCACTGACTGTGCCCATCATTTCAAATTGTAGAAGACATGTTTTGCTAGCATATTAGCCTAGTGATCTAACTGAACTGACCTTTCTGTGTCACTGCTCGGCAATTGTCTGGCCCTTCTGTCAGAGGTTGAA
Source organism: Gymnoscopelus microlampas (assembly GCF_963454915.1). Classification (NCBI taxonomy): domain Eukaryota; kingdom Metazoa; phylum Chordata; class Actinopteri; order Myctophiformes; family Myctophidae; genus Gymnoscopelus; species Gymnoscopelus microlampas. Next base: position 27,754,199 of record NC_139942.1, on the reverse strand, counting down.
GAATGGGCCTGGTTCAGCCTCCCTATGCAGCAGGAAATCTATCATCTCTGTAAAATGGCTAGGAAGAAAAATGTAATGTAAAAAAAAAGCAACACAGTATTTTAATCAATTGAAAGTTTGTATTCAAGACTAAGCTCACGTCATATGTAAGTGTTGTTGACTATAAAGGTACTTTTTTTGATGTGGATGTGCTATTAAAACCAGGTCCTCTCTCTGGTTCCAGACAGTATAGATGACCACACATTGTTGTGGCTTCTGAATCAGATCCGCGTTGGAATCCCACAAGTGAACATTCAGATACGACAACACAAACACACCCAGGGCCATGCATTCTTCATTACTACTACATTTGAGAAGTAAGACATTTCTTAGTGTGTGTGAGTTGCTGTGTGCCCTTACCTATATGCTTATTGCTTATGTACCCAGCACAGAGTTGGGCATCATAGTGAAGTGAATTGCTGGGTCTTTTTTATTTTTGCATACACATGTGTGCATTTCCGCATTTCAAAAGATAGATGTGAGAAGAGAGTGGGATATTTTTCTCATTCTAAATTATTTATTCTGGCTGTGATTCTGGCTGTACTTCCTACTCACCATTACATTTACTCAAATTAATATATTATTCACAATTAAATCTTCAACTACAGAATATCACACTTCATGCTTTATAAACATTCCTGTGCGGCAAGTATGACGGAAATAGAATCAGAGGTGTGTGTGTGTGTGTGTGTGTGTGTGTGTGTGTGTGTGTGTGTGTGTGTGTGTGTGTGTGTGTGTGTGTGTGTGTGTGTGTGTGTGTGTGTGTGTGTGTGTGTGTGTGTGTGTGTGTGTGTGTCAGAGAGAGAGAGAGAGAGAGAGAGAGAGAACTTGCCACTGAGTGTTCGTGTGTACTGTAAGTACACACTTAAAGGATCAAACTGCTGGCATGCTAACCTCTCAGCAGTTTTAATTCTACCTCTAACCGAGCATTTTAATCACTTAATTTTCCCTCTCTGTCCTTAGCTTACTGCGGGGAGCTGAACAGATGGGCATGCACAAAGCAGTCAAACCACAGTATGGCGGCGGGACGCGGCGCTTTTCCTGTGAGGAAGACAACATCTATGAGAACATAGAGAGCGAGCTCTGCTTTTTTACCTCACAGGTTAGAGGAGGTTAGCGGTTAGAGAGGCTGTGGGCCCTGCAGGCAAAACCAGACAGTCTTCAATGTCAAAATACATCTCATGTACACATCCTTTTTTCCCCTCATCCACTCTGAACTGTTTTCAGGAGCGGCAGAGCATCATTCAGTACTGGCTGATCAACCTGCGAGCCAAACATGGCGAGGTGCTTCACAACATTCACTTCCTGGAGGGACAACCAATCAGTAGGCTGTTGTTTATTCGTGCTTGAGCTTTTCTTTGCTCATAACCACTCTTAAAACATTTGTTCTTTGATGCCCGGGGCCCTGAGGGGTCTATACTTGGTCCCATCCTTTTTTAAGTCTACACCAAATGTCTTAGCCAAAAAATGAAAGCCGCAAGCGCTTTCAAGATTTTCAAATGGGCCCTGATCCAGAAAAGGTTGGGAACCGCTGATCTCGAACAAATGAAAAGTACTTCTGAAAACACACAGCAGAGAATGGTTTTCATCCATTGGCTTCTGCATTATAGGCCTGCCATGCCTCCATTGAGGCACTCTGCTGTATATGTCACCCTGCACATTGTATAATCTGTTATATACTGTATACGTATGATATAGCCTTATAGATAATCTATATTGTCTATACATAATGTTGATTTATAATACTTCATCCTAAAGGGCCACTTTGCTGATTTTTAACATTAATCTTACAGAGAGCTCACAGGCACATAACACAGTGAGAAGTCAGATTTTCACATGTCCTCACAAATGAACAATAGGATTTGGGGTAAAAATAGATGAAGTCAGCCATTCATCTATAAATTTAATGCACAGTGAAGAACTTGATATTTGTTTGTGATATTCAGTGCTAATCTAATATTCTGTATTTCCCAAGCTAGTGTTCTAGGGCCAGGTGCACGTCCCCACCCTAAGACCCCTAACTTAGCCTAGTTGTAGTAGAGTGAATGGCTGTTAAAGGTGTGTTCACACAGGAGGCGAAGATGTTCTTCATGTCGTCACTTCATTCACATGATTTTGGTCGCTGGAACTTAGGTTTTCATGTGTGATTCACCTATGCGTGCCTATTCAGGCATGCTGTCAAACAGTCTACTACACACTACTAGCAAAATAATTTAGTAACTCACTAGTTTCAAACTACTAAGCCTCTTGTAGGGGCTTTATGCCCTGACGTAGGACTGAAGTTCTGTTCAGCGGGTGCAGCCTATAGCCCAGGACATTAAAACATTACCTCCAGTGCAGAAACACCTGCAGCATATACTCAAATAGTCATCAGGCACTAAAGAAGTATGACAGTGAATGACAGTGCAGCGATGACAGTGAATGTATTCCACCCTAGTCCCAGAGCTGGTGGCTAGAGGAGTGATCCATCAGATGTTTCCCCTTCATGAGCAGAGGATCCTCAGCCAGCTGATGACATCGTGGGTCCAGGCAGTCTGTGAAAGGCAGCCTCTGGGTGAGTACCAGCAATCTCACAATGTCCTGCATGCAATAGAGAGCAGTAAGACAATGGACAAGATTATCTATTCCAAGTCACCCTTTAACTTAAACGTTTAAATATAATAATGTTGATGAAAGCGTTTGTGTATTAACCACTTAAACCTTATATACTTAGTTGACTGGGGTCCCCCGGGGGTCTATTACTTAGTCCCCTCCTTTTTTACCTCTACACCAAATCTCCTGAAAGAAAATAGCCAATCTACAAGCTTGCAACCCGGATGAGAGCAAGAAGAGTGGTGGAGACTTTTGATTTGGAAATTACTAATCTAACAAACATTTTACAGTTTAAGGGTCATTAGTATGTTTGAAGCTAAAAGTGCTATAAATGTGTATGTTCATAATTGTTTAGATTGACAAACTGAAAATGAATAATATTTTTTTTAATTGGAGGATTTTGTTTCTTAATTATTTGTCTGTGTTTTAGATGATATCTGTGACTACTTTGGAGTGAAAATTGCCATGTACTTTGCCTGGTTGGGTTTCTACACCAACTCAATGCTGTACCCTGCTGTTGTTGGCTTTCTGCTTTGGATTCTAGCAGAAGATAACCAGGTACATGGGGCCTAATAGTTCAGCAACATTTCTAATTGGGTGATTGAATACCTAAACGTGTTGTAGTAAGGTTATTCATAGTAAGGTATATAAATGCATAGTTTTTATGATCTCATTGTTTCAAGCGCCATCATGTACCATTTGGTGACTAGTAATTAGGAATGAGAGGATGTAAGATCTATAAAAGATGTTTTTATCACTATAAAAGTGATAAAAGTTATTAATTCACTGTAGATGTACAATACACAACTAAATGAATATCAGGTTCATAGGTAGTTAGTTATTATTAGGTATTGTTTTAATTAATGGATGTGTTTCTCTCGTTGTGATTACCTGCTGCTGGGTATCAGCGAGTGACTGAATTTGTTATTTGTTTTTCAATAAAAAGGATGTTCACAAAAGACAAAACACATACATAAAGTATTAACAAAATGTAAGTTAAAGTGATTCCAGTATGTTTTAGTGCCATTTCAAGGTTTAAGCATTTTTATGATTAAAGATATAATATTAGAATACTAATTACTTTGGCCATGATAATCATGATATAAATATAAGTAACTACACCAAGTTAAATCAATACTGAAAAGTAAATACCGGTAGGATGGATGACTGAGGATTTATGAAAATAATTGAAATACCAAACAAGTGAAGTGAATCTACTGTGGGTGGCATAATAATCATTTCAAGTATTTGTTCCATCAGTGTGAGTGAGTCTTCTCTCTGCCCACACAGACCAGTCAGGATATCTGTTGTGTGGTGTTCGCCCTCTTCAACGTTGTGTGGGCTACACTCTTCCTGGAGCGCTGGAAGAGACGCGAGGCTGAGCTGGCGTACAAATGGGGCACATTGGACACCCCAGCAGAGTCTCTGGAGGAGCAGCGGCCACAGTTCAGGGTGTGTATTCCTCCCCATGTTTTGACACCTACACAGTCAAATCTTGAGTGTCAATGTAACTCTGAGAGTGTACATTTGTACACTCTCAGAGTTACAAATGGATAGAATAACACAGAGGATTGTGTATGTTACTATGTAATAGGAGTTTTTGTTTTACCTTTGACCCTGTCAGAAGAATCTGAATTATTTTGTATTTCCAGGTATATTTTGCACAAACAATGAATTTGTCATGGTGAGGCAACTATTGACTAAATACTGTATAAATAAGTAACAATATATAGTAAAAATATGAAGTCAAGCTGAAATAGTTAGAAATATATATAAGCAGCTACGGCTGCCTTTATAAAAGAAGATCGTTGTCGGCAGGATTCGAACCTGCGCGGGAAGATCCCAATAGATTTCTAGTCTATCGCCTTAACCACTCGGCCACGACAACACATTTTATACATGGTTGTGCATGGGTGTCGTGCTCCGAAAATAGTAGAAATAGTAAAATAGTAGCTCACAATTCGTCGCAGCTGATCTGTTATTTTCGGCAGGCAGATAATTATAAATAAGGCATTACAACACCATCACGGCCCCACCAAGATACATTTTAGTCAACTAAATCAACTGTGGATTTAGTCGACTAAGATATTATGATAATTAGTCAGCTAAAACTAGACATTTCAGATGACTAAAATATGACTAAAACTAAATGGATTTTTTATCAAAAGACTGAAACACTTCGACACATAGACCGGGCGAGCCAAGGGTCGAACTGGTGACCTTCCAAGCTGGTCTCTCTCTCCACTCAGCTACGGCTGCCCTCATAAAAGGAGGTCGTTGTCGGCAGGATTCGAACCTGCGCGGGAAGATCCCAATAGATTTCTAGTCTATCGCCTTAACCACTCGGCCACGACAACACATTATGTGCTTGGTTGTGCACGGGTGTCGTGCTCCGAAAATAGTAGAAGTAGTAGCTCACAATTCGTCGCAGCTGATGTGCTATTTTCGGCAGGCAGATAATTATAAATAAGGCATTACAACACCATCACGGCCCCGCCAAGATACATTTTAGTCAACTAAATCAACTGTAGATTTAGTCGACTAAAATATTATGTTAATTAGTCAGCTAAAACTAGACATTTCAGATTACTAAAATATGACTAAAACTAAATGGAATTTTAATCAAAAGACTGACTAAAACGACATAAAAAAAATTACTGTCAAAATTAACACTGCACTGCAATAATAATAATATTTGTGTCCACTTTTTAGTTGTCAAATCTACCTATCCTAACTATTAGCAGCAGTGGGTGCTATTAATACAGTACCCAGGGATCAGTTACGGTTAAAGTGTTTTGGCTCAGAGACGCTTCGACACATAGACCGGGCGAGCCAAGGGTCGAACTGGTGACCTTCCCAGCTGGTCTCTCTGTCCACTCAGCTACGGCTGCCCTTATAAAAGGAGATCGTTGTCGGCAGGATTCGAACCTGCGCGGGAAGATCCCAATGGATTTCTAGTCCATCGCCTTAACCACTCGGCCACGACAACTCAATATGCAGTAGGCACCCTGTAAGGGCTCGTATAGCAGTGGAGACAGATTTACATTCATACAATATAATTATAGTATGAAAGGAAGTCTCAATCTGATAATTCAAAATGTATGTTGTTACAAACACTCTGGTCCAGCAGTTCTGTGGTTTGATCTCACTACTTCTGTCCTCTTGTCTTTCCTCTTGACTATACAGTTTACCGATTACCATCTCCTCATATAGAAGAGGTTGCACTATTAGTGTAACTTTGTGCCCCAGAGATCTTGTCCATGGTCTAAATACTATCAGTTTTTATGAATGAGTGGCAGACTGGAGTGATATGTTTGCACAGCAGTGAGTAATGTGGTCTGTAGTCTTGGAGACCCCGCGGGGCGAATTCCAGCAGGGAGGTAGCGGTCTCTATTCATTCCCCAATGTGTTGACACCCTTCCCCCCGCCACCCACCACGTGGCTCTTGAAAGAATGGAGTGGAAGGATGTAGGGGGAAGGGCGGGCGGGTGTGTTTAAATTGGGTATTTACCAGCACATGCTGCATGCCCGGCTAGCTCAGTCGGTAGAGCATGAGACTCTTAATCTCAGGGTCGTGGGTTCGAGCCCCACGTTGGGCGCAGTACTTTTGAAAAAGGAAGGGCTTCTTTCAGCCACAGAATCGGCTAGTGGGTAACACTTAGGCCTACTATGCATCCCATGTCTATTATACATTATAAGCATACTTATACTGTTATAAACATATTATATATAATCTGTTTATGACACTTTGTACTTATAAATACTCATAGTGCTTCATAACAATAATCATAAGACATTAAGGGTTCAGGGTTCTATAATGATGGTCTGTGCTTTAGTAAAGTAACTAGTAACTAACTAACTAGTAACTAACTAGTAACTAAAGTAACTAGAAATTGTTGTGGATTAGAACATTTTTTAAGCAGAATGTTCCTTACAAAAAGTTTCAATAACATTACAACATCAATGGAATACAAATGTAAAAGCATTAAAGGGATACACGGCGAGTTCAGAGGTAAATAAACACCAGCAGAACTTTTCCCCGACCACCAGGGGGTGACGCAGGAGGGACTTCCATAGAGAGGTACTTTTGAAGGGATGGTGCCCGAAAACAGGTTGCTTTATTGGGTTACTATTTCCCGGAAATTCCCGCCCTGCTGGTTCTCTGAATTTTTATTTTTAAATAGGCTCTTTCATGATAAATTGACCACATATATGAAGTTAAACAACTACATTCTATCCACACGCTATCTTAAAAGTAAATTCTGTGCCTCAAAAATGAAGTTTGAGAGCGTTTTAAAACCGAAAGTAAACGTTCATACGGACACGGACGCGCACGGACGCGCACATGTGTGCGTTAATTTACGTACCGGACATAAACATAGAACACATAAACATTAGGGAAAATACGGATTTCAGAAGGAGGACTGTGTTTCAATGCAGGAAAACACCCCAGCATCATTATATAGTGGCTGATAGAGGGGAAAAAATGCAAAAAAAATATATATATATATATTTTAAATTTAGGCTTAATGTTCCCTACAATACCTTTAAAGGTAGGGTAAGGGATTTACTTTTGTTAAAATAAATGTTAAATAAACTATTCTGATAGTACTCATTGCTATAGAGTGTTTGTTCAGTAAAAGTATAGTCTCCCATGTCTCCCAGCTCTTTATTAAACAGAAAATGCATTTTCAGTGCTCTCTCCTTATTGGCTTAAATGTTGTCACCTACCTGAAAATGTACTATATTCTGTTTACTAAAGAGCTGGAGAGACCCCTGTGACCGAACAAACGCTATGTAGCAATGACTACTATCATAATATAGTACTTTAACCTTTAAAAATAAATATATATATATAGAATATCACTTACCCTTTAATATGCTTAACATAAATTGTATTGAATAGAATACTTTTACAAAAGATTTAGCATTTCAGTGGAATAACTTTATTCCAATAACTTTATCTAACTTTAAGTCCAAAAAGTTAGGTAAAACCATGGTTGCTACGGTCTAATAGATGTTGCTATTGTGAAACAAATTAAGTACTTTTAACTCACTTTGATTACTTTTACTCAAATAAGTTACTTTTTACTCACCATAATCACTATAAGCACTTAAGTACTTTTACTCAAATAACTCACTTTGTCGCCTGTACGACCACTTCCTGGTAAAACCGGAAGTGAACAGATCCACGTCTGGGTTGCACCATTGAACTCCACTTTCTGATTAAATTGGAAGTCGGTGGTACCATCCACCAAGTTTGGAGCCTGTAGCATGCTGCGAACTGGAGTTATGGCTGTTTAAACCTCAGCCAAAAAGAACACAGAGGGGGTGGGGCTTCAGCAATTACAGTCCGTCCCTATTGATGGTCAAAGTCCACAAACCAAGTTTTGAGACTGTAGCATTCTGGGAACTGGAGTTATGGCTGTTTAAACCCTAGTTAATGGGAAAGAAGAGGGGCCGGGGCTTCAGCGATTGCTGCCCACCCCTTAAAGGGATATTTCACTTTCAAAAAAGTAATTTTATCGTCGACTTTTATCTTCTACTCAGGCTTTTTAGAGCCCCCAGACAGAAATATGAAATGTCCCTTTAAGACCACATACCAAGTGTGAAGCCTTTAGCATGCTGCGAACTGGAGTTATAACTGTTAAAACCCCAGCCAATAGGAACACAGAGGGGGCGGGGCTTCAGCAATTACAGCCCGTCCCTATTGATGGTCTAAACCAAGTTTCGAACCTGTAGCATGCTGCGAACTGAAGTTATGGCTGTTAAAATCCCAGCCATTAGGAACACAGAGGGGGGTGGGGCTTCAGCAATTACAGCCAGTCCCTAAGTCACATCTGCTATTGGTGGTTTAATCCACACACCAAGTTTTAGACTGTAGCATGCTGCAAACTGGAGTTATGGCTGTTTAAAACCCAGCCATGTGTCAGAACGAATGGCTATATATCAAAAAGTAAAAGTCAAATGCAATTAATTTTTTTACTGTGAGTGGCCCGAGATATTAAGGCACAACGTGTGCGATTAAAAACATGGTTTATAGAGCGAGTTAAAAAAGTGTTTTAGTCAAGATGTTATTGCGAAAATAGCTTGAAATTTAACATTGATCGTAATGGAGAGTCTATAAGGGGACAACATTTTAAAAACTTGAACTGCGATTTCGTAAAAAACGTGTGACGTATTCGAATGCCATTTGAACCACGATTCTACGATAAAGTATGCCAGAGTAATGAGGCTGCAAAGTGAGGTGGGTTTGATGATTTTCATAATACATTCTCTATGGGATAAAAAATGTATGAATAAAGTTCAATATTGCAAAAAGTATACATTTTTCAAAACAATATTAAATCACCAATGAAAATTCAAAGATTTAGAGAATGAAGTTTCTAGGTGAAAGTATGACAGAGTAATTAGAGCTAAAAAAAAAAAAAGTGCTCTAGAAAAATGGGATAATTTTCCCTTAGACTCTCATTATAATAAATGTAACAAAAAATATATAATTGTAAAAAGAAAAGTACAAGCACACCATTCTCTGTATAGCTGAACATGTTGAAGTTTCAATGACATTTCTAGTACAAGGTATGTGGTAGTAGTAGGCTCAAAAAAGTGCACTGAATTTAGAAAGAAAGAAAAGTCAGTGAGTGACCAGTAATTATGAAGAATTATGATACTTGACCTTATGAGTCAATAAGAGGCTTTATGATTTGTTATTATTGCATTTTGAGTACTGCATTTCGCAGCGAAACTGTGCACACCCTGGATGCCAGAGCAGGACCTCTGCCCTGAATTTTTCAGTTCGGCCTGTTACAGCGCCATCAGGATGCCGATGTTTTTTATATTACTCTTACAGATTTTGTCCGAGCATCACGCAAATCGGTACACAGTATCTCTATAGTTATGTGATCAAGACGGATCTGTCCGATTTTTCATATTCCATCCTTATTGGCTAACATTGGCTTCCAAAGTTTTCAGGATTGGTCCGTTTTGAACAAAATGCCTCAAATCATGAAAGCAGCATGCGATATCCATGAAATCTTGCACACACTTTCCCACTAGGCCAAGGAAGAAATGCCACCCTTTTCACATTGGCCTGTTATAGCGCCACCAGCAGGCCGATTTTTGCAAAACACATTTTTTGAACAAAATGCCTCAAATCATGTACGATTGCTGTGAAAGGCAGTGGAAGAAATGGCACCCTTTTCACATTGGCCTATTATAGCGCCACCAGGGGGCCACAATAACCTACCTGACCTGGAGCAGTTTTTCTAGTTAATGTGTCCTTCTTGTTAAGTTTGAGTTTATTTTGTTATACTTGATCTGTACTGTATACTGTACCATCTGGCGTTCTCACCTCATCTCACCCACAATACCCACAGGAAATGTAATTGTGACTGTTGCAAAGATGCGCAAGATGAATAATGATGTATTCTCTGCACAAAATGTTGACCTACTTTACCAAACTATGTGAACACTGAACAACATTTCAGTTAGAGATTGGTGTTGAGCCTGAGAAATACTGTATTTCTACTCAGAGTGAAGCCCATTTTCACACATTTTTCACCAACGTAAATGCCAACATATGACATAAAAAGTAAAAAATATCCACTCTGTCTTGCTCATCAACTGTCCAAGGGGGTGAAGCGTTGCAGTCCCATTACAGGATGTGAGGAGTTCTACTACCCTCCCTGGAAGAGGACCTTGTTCCGGTGGCTGGTCAGCCTGCCAATATGCCTGCTCTGTCTTTGCTTTGTCTTTGTGGCCATGCTGCTCTGTCTGGAACTGCAGGTTAGTGATGGATAATACAGCCCAACCAAGAAACCCATTTACTGTTTGACGTTTTTTGATAGCTATAATACCACTAGTGGGATTTATTTTGTATTTATTAGATGCATTCTTCCCTTTAAACATACGTTTACTGTAGAGTGATGGTGCCCATTGAGGCGTAGTGGTTGAGTCACTCACTGCCAGAATCACACATGGACTTGCTGGCCTAGAATCAGATCCCACCAGAGCATTCCTGTCCCTCCCCAACACAATCTATCTCTCTGCTTTCCTACTGGGTATCTATGAAAAAAAGATAATGCATTTGTGTAATACAGCAGTAGTCATTAAATAGAAAATGTGAATCCATCCTACTCAGTTTTCAGGGTGTTATTAGTGTGATGCTTTGTGAGCTGTCACATTCATGCCCAAAGCGCTACTAGTGTGTCGATTCACATCAGTGCATTTGGCTTTCAAGTACAGCTATGTGTTGAATACAGTGCATTAGGTGAATAACCTTTAACCCATTACAGCCGGGAAAGCATCTGTGTCATTTTAGATGTTAACCACTTTATGTTATACTTTGGCTATTAAAAAATAGCAGATATACAAGGTCATAGCACGTCACTTTGTGCTATGGGGCTTGGAGATCTGCTATTTCAGAAAAATCGTGAAAATGTGTGCAAATCTTTGAATATATTGTATATACTTTTTAAAGCAAATTTTTTTTTAACTAAAATCTTTGCTTCTGGGGGTCCCTGGAACAACATATTTTGAGATGTCGGTCCGCGGCCAAATACATATAATTTTGGGGGTCCTTGACATGAAAAAGTTTGAGAACCACTGACATAGAAACATAAGTTTTTCAGAAACATTTGTAGAATCGGCCTCCGGTCTTATTGGTTTAATTAATAAAGATGACTGTGTCTCATACGCTTAATTCATTTGACAGGAGGTGGTGATGGACATTAAGGAACTTCCTGGCATTACCAGATTCATTCCTAAGATAATTCTGGCCATTACTGTGACGATATGTGATGAGGTGTACAAGAAAATTGCCTACTGGCTCAATGACATGGGTAAGAGCCTGAAAACAAACTTGAACAGTGAACTCAAGACCAACAGTCAAGCAGTCGGTGCTTTGTGTTTCTTCTTTAAGACACAGTATGCAACAATATTATCAATTAAGCCAAATTGAGCTCTTTAACTCTGGTGTCCCTACAGTATATTGGGCATGTCGAAAATGTACGCACATTTTTGTACAAATGTTTCGAAGCTAGCATATCTACATGCTCACAACGTGTCGCGACACGACACATTGTGAGCTTGTAGCTATTTTCAAAAATGCAAAATAAAAGAATTTTCGATCTTTTTTTAATATATTTTTTTTATAGTAATTGATTGACTCATTGCTGTATAGACTATCACTAGAGTGTTTGTTCAGTAACAGGAGTCTCCATGTCTCTCCAGCTCTTCATAAAACCAAAAATACATTTTCAGGTTGGGATACCAATGTTATCCAATCAGGCTAGAGAACTCAGACAGGATATAGATCAAACAAGTGAAATTTGAAGTGATGACACAAAGCTGACAAAATTGGAACTGGAAATCTAGAAAAGTTAAGCTGATAAATGGGTACTCTACTACTCTCTCCTGATTGGTTGAAATTTTGCAACCCACCTCAAAATGTAATTTCTATACAAACACTATAGCGATGATTACTACCAGAATATAGTGATTTAACCATTTAACTAAAATGCATTAGCTGCATTTGACAGCAACTAATGCTAGGGAACTTGTTAGTATGTGGAATAGTTTGAGGAGAACAATGTCTAGCCACATGCATACTGATGAAGGAATTAATCTTTTTACTGTGATGTTCCTTTGCTTGTAACTGCCTTCTCTAGCAAAGGTAAGGGAGCTTGGGCAACAGTTGCATGGCAAGGGAACAGTCATTACTCTCATTTCACTCTCACTATTCACCTCAACACTGAATAATACTTTTGTGAACCTGTTTTGGGGTCTTTTCCAGAGAACTATAGACTACAGAGTGCCTATGAGAATAATCTCATCATCAAGATGGTTTTTGTAAGTCAGGCTTTGTTTGCTGCTTGATATTTCAATAGGACTGGTATTGATGTATGGTTCTTTATGCAGTTGTAATGTTTACTCTTTGATTCACAGTTTGAATTCATCAACTCCTACCTTAGCCTTTTTTACATTGGATTCTACCTCAAGGATATGGAGCGATTGAAGGAGGTAACGACAGATGTCACTTATATCAGAGACACACTAGAGGCTTTTTCTTTTGAAAATACGTTTCTGTTCTCAATTGTCAGTCAATGAAGTATACATTAACTGTAAGCCTTAAAAGCCTTACATTTCAACAAAATGACAGGATCATAATTCAGCCATTGTGCTGCTTTTGCACCTTGGGCTTCTACAACAATATAATACTAATTTAAGTATCTACAATAGAGTACATGCTGGTGCTGAAGCATTTACCATTCTTTCATACTCTTCACAGATGCTAGCCACTCTGTTGATCTTCCGCCAGTTCCTACAGAACATCAAAGAGGTCCTCCAGCCGTATCTGTACGAGCACCACAAGCTGGGCGTCTTCACCCCCAGGGTGGTGTGGGAACTCCTTCAGGCAATCGTACTCAAATATGGCCGCCTGGCCCTGGGAAAGGCTCAGGCGTCGATGACGGCCTACTCCTTCCTGGGGCCAAGGGGGATTGCTGTCATAGGCGGGGCTGACGGCAACACAGAACCAAAAAAGAGAGGCGATCTGAAAGCCGGGTTCAGACTCACAGAGGAAGAGTGGGACATGAGCGACAGCGCCCTGCGTCAACGGAAGGTCGGCTTCTCAGAGAAGGTCGACTATCAGGATGTCACCGCGGAAACACAACCAACAGCAGACGACAGTTCCCTGGAGGACAGTCCCACACTGGTGGAGGAAGGGATGTACGGCGCGTCTAGCATTTTTGACAGCTGCGATGATGACAGCGACTGTGAGACACTGTCTCAGGTGTGTGTGAAGCCTGTCCACCTGGGGGTGCAAAGCCTGTCCACATCAGAACCTGTACCTGTGTAGAGGGACAGGAAACGAGGACAGAGCGAGAGGAGAGACATGAGAGATGAGCTGTCCAAAACCCTTATTTTTGAGGAAATGGAAAAAAGAGCATGTGTTCTAATTGATACAGTGTAGTCATTTAGTCTCAAGCTCTGCTTCATATTTCTGTTTGGTTACATATTTGCAACCCCCCCCCTTCAAAATAGCAAAACTAGCAGATCTACAAGCTCACAAGCACAATCCTAATGCTAATCTGCATTTCAGCAGGATACCAAGGAGAGGAGTGCTGCCGTCTCGCTGAATGGATGTGATTCTCTGTGTAAGCGAAGAAAAAATGTCAGCGAGGGAAAAGAGGACAAGAAATCTTGGATTGATCCGCCGCAAGAACCCAGAACTGTCACTCTCACCCAGGCTGAGATTGAGAGCTGTATGCAGACATACGAGGTGAGACTCTATTCTCCCTTATTTTCCAAACTGCTTCAATGTCAGCAAGTGTTGGTGACCGACGTATTTTTAACTTTTGATGTGATTGATTGATTGATTGATTGTATACTTCATTAGCAGTTTGCAAAAAAAGCACAGGAAAGTGCAGTTCAATTCAAGGTCTGCTAAGAGGATTTTAAACCCAAGAAAGCCTATGGCTTGTTTCCATTGGGGTCCTTTGTACTATGTCTAGCTTAAATTTATATAGCGCTTTTCTAAGTAGCGGACATACACACACACACACACACACACACACACACACAACAACAAAAGAAAATCAACTTTATTAGGAAAAACACTAAGAAAAGGCTAAGACTATGGAATAAAATCAATACAAACTGTGGAATAGTGAGACGGGGGTATGCAGTTAGCTGGGGAAAGCCATGTTGAAGAGGTTTGGCTGGTGGGGGCTTCTCTGGGACCATTGTTTGTGGGAATGTAGATTTCCATCTCCACCAGAGCATGTGAGCGGAGCGACGCGATTTTGACGTGAGCACGGAGCTGGTTATAAAAAGGTTGGAGCGCTACTCAGAGCGAGGACCGCCTCCCGCTCCAGGCCGCCCTCGCGGGGGCCGCGCACCGAATGTTTGAGCATGCCCGGTCGCACGGACTCAGAGACACACAGACATCCGCAGTGCACAGCGCACCGAGATGTCATTAGAATTTCTACTTTCTTTTTCTTTTCTTTTTTTTACTGTTGAGCGACCCGGTTTGAGCGGAGCGTGGAGCGAGATTTGCGCAAATCAACGTGAGCGAGGAGCGACGGGGAGCGGAGCGCGGGGGGTTTTAACATGAGCGAATAGCGAGCGGCATTTCAGCCCCCTGGAGCGCGGAGCGGCATTTTCACCCGCTCCGCTCCGCTCACATGCTCTGATCTCCACAAACATTATCCATGAGAACACTGGTGACTTTTGACCTCAACAGGACACTCTTCAAGACTACCAGGAGATGTTTGTTCAGTTTGGCTATGTGGTTCTCTTCTCTTCGGCCTTTCCTCTGGCTGCTATGTGTGCTCTCATCAACAACATAATCGAGATACGCAGCGATGGCCTGAAGCTCTGCACGGGTCTGCAGAGGCCCTTTGGACAAAGGGTGGACACTATTGGCCGATGGCAGGTCAGTATCTTTTGTTTCTTGCTCTAAGAAAAAGGCACACTTTATAGAAATGTAAATTAAAGCCTAAATTAATATTACATTATTTTATTATATTTGAAGTTGACAACCTTTATATTTCCCTTTCTCTTTTTGGCATTAACAGACAGTGATGGAGGCCATGGGACTGATAGCCATCATAGTGAACTGTTACCTGATCGGTCAATGCGGGCAGCTTCAACGGCTATTCCCCTGGCTGAGTCCAGAGATGACTATTATCTGCATTGTCTTGCTAGAGGTATGCCTGCTGTAATGTGTCCACCAACACTAAGGTCAAGGCTATGTAAGTGGTGGTGTGTGAGGTTTCAGTTTCATTCTCGAGTTCAGCTAGCAGCCTGAAGGAGACATAGTGGTGTGTATAGGGTGCTCAGCTGTTATTATCTGTTGTCTGGCTTTGCTGCAAATGTAAAAGTCAAATCAATCCGTTTTTGTAGCTGTATTTTTGTGCACTCACACTTTTGTGTGTGTAGCAACAATAGCAAATGCAAATCCACTGAAGACATTGTATGTGTTAAAGAGCTCTATTTTTGTTTTGACAAAAATGTGGATTGTGATGGATTGTGCCTTTATGTAACTTGTCTGTTCATCCTGTCCCTTTGTGGTGTTGGTGGTTTACAGCACTTTGCAATTCTCCTAAAGTACGTCATCCATGTTTCCATCCCTGATATCCCTGGCTGGGTAGCAGACGAGATGGCCAAGCTAGAGTACCGACGAAGGGAAGCTTTCAAGGTATACTGTAGTTATCTTATAGCTTGAAAGACCTTCGAACAAAAGCATACTTGAAAGCTTGCTCTACTTTGTGAGACTTGTATCATACTGTGAGTCTGTCTTATTTTGTGCCCCTCGGTCTTTGTATGGTATGTCGAAATAGTATAACCCCAATGTAGTCGTTATGCCAATAACGTCCCCAGAATTTCTTTTTAATATAGCGTCACAATCATTTTTACCACTTTAACCATATCTTATACCTTGGCTATTTTATACTTTGGCTATTCATAAATAGCAAATATACAATGTCATAGCGCATCACTTCGTGCCGCACTATGAGCTTTTAGAGCTGCTATTTTTTTTAAATCTTGAAAGTTTGTGCAAATCTTTGAATATATATATATTTTTAATAGAGAAGATTTTTAACTAAAATCTTTGCTTCTGGAGGTCCCTGGCACAAAATATATTTTTGTGCCAGGGTGTGCGGAGATGGGGGTCCGCAGCCAAATACATTTTGGGGGTCCTTGACAGTTTGAGAAACTCCTCCGTGGATACACGTTGAGTCGCCAGCCGTTTCTTTTCACCTGACATTGAGGAGTTTCACTAAACAGATGCACTGACCAACCTGTAGATCATCACTGTGTGTTTGCTGTATACCAAAGCAGAAGTAAAGTGGTCATACACAGTAAGTTGAGGTTAGCAGCATAATATGCTGTGTAAATTTCACTGTCACCAGACAGTGACTCTGAAAAACATAACAGCTTCTCTGTGTGAGGCGCTGCCTGCTGAATTAGGTGACAGCTTTGTAAACAGCGGAAATGGCATGTTTTATAGGGAACTGTTATTTCACAACACATAATCTTTAGATCTCTGCCACTATCTCAAACTCCAGCTTCTTTCATCTGACACGATGTATGAAGGTATGAAGGTCATCGTATGGCCGAGGTTGGAAAGGTATAGAATGCCTTGAATAGAATGCCTTTATTGTCATTGCACACTACAACGATATTTGGTGTGATCCCTCAGTAATACCTACAATATGAAAATATTTATTAAATAAATGAAAACACCAACAACAATCAACATATTATGAATGAAGTATGAATATGAAAATCTGTAAATTGTACTATTAATGCAGCAGTTGATGCATGAATAGTGCAATATACAGAGTACAATATAGGTTGCATCCAATGTAATTTGTAACAGCTTACTGATTACCTGCATGTAATTGTAATCAGATAACCTCATATGTAAGGTTATGTGATCATTTCAATTCTTTGGATTACTCCCAAATACACCTTTAAATGAAGTAATCCACAGGTTACTGAAAGTAATCAGATTACAATACTTTTGTTGCATTACTGATTACAATTACATGCAGGTAATTAGTCATCTGTAAGTGAGTACATTTTAAATGTAATCTTCCCAGCTCTGTGTACGATTAAGTAGGGTTAACACGCTGCCTTGTTTTCTCTTTCTCAAAATTTCTCAGTCTCTTGCTTTCCTGCTCACTCACTCTCTTCTTCTTAACTCCTCGGTCTGTCTGCGGAGCAGAAACACGAGCGCCAGGCACAACAGCACTTTCAGCAGCAGCTTAGGCGGCGTCGAGAGGAGGAGGAGATGCAACGTCAGGCTGAGCTGCAGGCAGAGGCTCGCCAGGAGAGCGAGTACCACAAGGCAGATCCCCACCACCACCACCATGATAAGACCTCGGGGGGCAAGCCGGGGGACAAGCCCAAGAGGCCCAGTTCTCTGCTGTGCAACAATAACGTGATGAAGCTGAAGCAGATCATCCCGCTCCAGGGGAAGTCGCGCTCTCCTGCCCAGTCCCCTACAGGAAGCGAGGCCAAACTCCCCGGCTTCCTGAATTTCAAGTTCCTGAAGTCACCCGAGGTGAAAAAGGAACTGGCAGGGGCAGTTGGAGCAACGGCGGTGAATGCCTCTGCTGCCCCCGGTGGCCAGGAAAGGTCACAATCTCCCAACAGGACATTCAGTCCCGGGAAGCTGTTCAATTTCAGCAAGTCGGAGGGGACTGTGGTGTGCGTGAATGGGACACAGCCATCCAGAACAGGCGATGCTTCCTCCCAGGCTCCAAGCACACAATCCAGCAAGACTGACCTAAATACACCTGAGGAATTACCTTCTAACGATTCAGATAAAGGAGAAACAAGACAATCATGTGATTCAGATAACCCTGGCTCAAAGAGTCAATAAATAGACTATTAAAACTTTCCATTATCATGTTAAGATGGACTGCAATGTACAAATGTTCGGGCAACATGCTGAACCTTCAAAGCACTTGTACTGTAGCAGAAACTTTAGTTGAGAGGACCAAATGTAAGGTCAGCAAGTGTTAGACTTTCACTATTGATGCAAACTGCTTTGCACAAAAGCATTATACTGTATCTATTCTCACTTGGCTCTATGGCTTCCATGTAAAACGAAATGTACAGTATGTGTAATTCCTTGAATGAAGCTCAAGTACCCTGTAACTAAGGTTAAAGTACTGCATGACTTGGCTCTAAACTGGTTTCCAATTGCTATTTGGCACACAAAAAAATATCCTATAGCTGTGCAAAGAATGTTTGAAACTGGACTATGAGCATCATTTAGCCTGTTTATCAAAGGATGTAAAGATTGTGAATAGTACTTTACCAACTACATTATTTTCTTCATGCCTGTCTTGAATGCATGTTGTATCATCTGCAAGCATTTCAGTGGTAATTCCATGTCTTTTCAGTTGTCAAGCACTTTCAAAGCCATTCTATTCCTCCGCAATAGCTCAGATTATAATCACTGTGACCGTGAGAAATATATTTTTCTTAGCTTTGATTTTCTATGAATTATTTTATTACATAAATTTGTGAATGTACTCCAGTGATGCAAACATGATCTCACTTGAATAAATACCCATTATGAGAAGTTTGTAAATTGATATTAATTTATAAATTGATATTAAGCATAATAGATATAATGCAGGTAAGCCTATTAGGACACGCTCGCTCACTAATTTAGCTCAATTTATTGAGAATAAGGATCCAAGAGATATTAAAATGCAATGAAACATAAAAACACATCATTTCCATACAGTGTCAATTAAAGAGGACTTTATGTTTATCTCAAGTTACATATGCAGTCATGAAACTTAAACAAAAGGAAAACATCTGAAATCGACAATGACATCCACGAAGATAAGCCAAAGCAGATCTGTCCCTGCCTGGCTTAGAAATGTGAAAGGAGTTGAAATATATTTGTCCAGGCTTATTGAAGCAAGTACCTGTGAACATAAATGTTAAACATATACATAGACAGATGTAATGATTGGCCATGGCAAAAAATATAGTTGATAGTTTTGTAGGTATTGTATGAACTAAAGAAAAAAAGTGAAAATAGCCGATCTACAAGTTCACATTGCAGATCGGCTATTTTCACGATTTTAAAATAATAAAGGAACCATTTTGGACAAAGGTTTCCACCCGACAGCAACGATAGTGTGTATGACCAGGGTTCGATTTGTAGGGGCGGGGGCAGGAGGACATTTTCTTCTGCCATTTTACCCATTTTTTAAATAAAAGGGCTGCCAGGGTGAATATAGTTAACATACCGCACATTTTAACAACTTTGTTAGTCATACTGTCTATGACTGTGTTAGTCATACGGTGTAACTTTTTCAGTTAAACAAAAGCTATTTTTAGGGTCTTTCACTGGTCCAATTTTTCAATAACGATTACACATACATTAGTTTTTTGACAACTTCTCTAAAGCATATAAACCACCAGCCAGTGTTTGCCCCAGACACTCACGCCAAAATGACAGAGGCACTGGAAGTGTATTTATGTATGTATTCTTCTGACAACTTGTTGCGTTCCACCTCAGGCGTTAGGACCCTACAGCATTCCTTTTTGTGCAGTACTTGATGTAGACAAACGCTGTAATGACAACGGAGCTACGAGAGGTGTCACCAAAGACTACTAAAATGAATGTTACACAGTGGGACTTTAAATTGTGATATAATCAAACATAAATATCAAACATCAGTCTACATTTCCCAAACATAAATCCATGTATTTAAGTCTGACCAACACAAAATCAATTAATGAACAGAGGGGGGGATGAAGAAAGCGTAATTCCTAATTCCTCCCCCATAACCGCGAGCAAATCGAACCCTGTGTATATGGTCTATCTCTATACTGACTGAACCTGCTCAGTTTGCCAGGTTCTTTTTTCCCCCATATGTGCAACATTTGATGCCTCAAATTGCAGACAGACTTCAATGAGTGAAGCGATGCCAAAACCAGATTAGAGAGCCTTTAAAATAAAATATGGCTGCCTCAGAGGATGTCCTTGATGCAATATCACCTGATAAAGGGCCAGAACAAGCAAACCTTACATACTGTACAAATATACAAACTTTGGAAAGTTATTGTGAATAAAATTCACCAACTTCACAAGTAGCAGCAGAAAGAGAGACTCCGTTTTTTCCCCATGTTCCAGCGGCAGCCATCCATCAAATAAACACAAATGTGCTTGTCCTCATTAAACATCATGCCTTATCTGGATGACTAATTCAAACAAATTTGAATGGCACATTTATGACAAGTTTGCACAATTGAACTACATGTTCACCAAATGAGTTCCAATATAGCTACTACTGTCACCAGTCAGTCTCACCAGTCTAGTGAGCATCTCCACACAGCAAACTTATTTTTACACAATATTGGATGTGACAGCCTTGCACTTCAGGAGATGCAAGCACTGCAGAACTGATGCACGCAAAGCATTCAACATCATGCTTTATATTGCTACAAAATAGATAGGTCATACAAAAACATTTTGCATCATCTGGTAAGTCTGTATTGGCCTAAATGTGTCCTAAGTTGAAGGAGACGCTAGATCCACACAAATTAAGATCATATACATTTCTTCACACCGTAAACCAATGGAGCACTCTATGATGTGGTCAAAAAACACTCACTTTCACTTTAAGGCATTAACTCATCGATCACTCAACTGAAGGGAGAGAACATAACATTTCCTTTGGGACGTAAGTCTTATAGCACAACACAGTCCACAACAATAACCTGAGTTCCTAATTACATCAATGGAGTTGACATCTTGGCATTTTCATTTCCATGAGGACAACTTCATGCTGGGTGATCTAAGAAGGGATCGCAATGACCACCACGTAAATGCATGTCATCACATTTCAAAACCAAAAAACTCCTAATGGAGAGTAAACCACAATAAGGTGGCATGCAACTTAATTACATGGACTTAACATAAAACATGCATATCTTGAGTGCCTGTATGAATTAATATACCTGTAGACCGCTCAACAGCACTAAGGAGCACTGAACGTACATGAAAAAAAAAACATGTTTGAGAACAAATCAATGTAAACCAGATAGGAGTGAAAATGTAGGCATTTTTGGTGTATGTTCATTACCCATGCCAAGTTACAGAAATTACAAAGTACGGATGCTTAAGCAGATGTGTGGTCAGGGTTTGCTGCATCAGGAAAGGCAGGAACTCTCTACTGAAAGTGAATGTGAGAGATGTGCACAAAAAGTATGGACTGTAGATTAAAGAAAGAAATGTCTGCTAAGGCAGAAATTATAATTGTGACATTAACCATTTAAAACCTATATATATTTTTTTGAACAGGGTCGCCCAGGGGCCTGTAATGGGCCCCCTTCTTATTTCCCCACTACATCAAATCTCCTCGCTAGAAATAGTGTTGCAAGCTTGTAGGTCTGATATTTTTGCCAAATGTTTGCCTATTTCTGCTGAATGTTCACCTATTATGACATGCCCAGAATAGGGATGCTAGGGTTCATGTGGTTAAAGCCCAATTTATACTTCATTGTACAACAGTGTTGCTCACCAAAAGAGTATACTATAAATTAGGCTTAAGATGATACGAACATGTCTTCTTCACTGAATTCATTGTTGAGTCATAGCAGCAGTGTTCTACACCGCCTGCATTACAGTATCTTTCCTCATGTGCTTCGTGTCAAGGCTTCTGCTTTGCAAACATATATTCTGCATCTGCGTTTGAGTTAAGGAGTGAGCGTGCCTGTTGCCTGTGTGTGCGCATGTCAGTGTGTTAGTCCGTCTTTGTTGGATGAGTGCTCTACGAGTCCTCATTCAGCTCCCGACTATCAGTCCTGGCAATCTTTCGTGGAGGTGCGGCATTCTCTCCTTCAGCCTGCTCCTGTTCTCGCTTTTTGGCTGCATTCTGAGGGTCAAAAATCAGAACGATGTTCAATTGTAAAAGCAGTGGTTGTCATCTGTACAATCAAACAGAATGCAACAGGCCTCATGTCCAACGTACTTGTAATGACATTAATGCAATTATGGAAACTAACATTTTTAAACGTATACTAAACCATTGAAAAAGAGTCAATACTCACACTAATCTATTATAATGATATCTCTAATCTATGCAGAAATAAATTCAATGGGGAAAAATTACCAATTTTAACTTAATTATTTGTGTACAACATTTTACATGACATCCAATGAGAAGAAGTCCTTTACCTTCTTATCCCATTGCTGATGAAGATATCGCAATAAGATGTTTGTCTTCTCTGTGACTATAACTGAGGAGAAACACAAAAACATTAACAGATCGATTAATCAGATTACAATTTAGGCATTTAGTGGACGCTCTTATCCAGAGCGACTAACTAACAATCTCAGAACATTTACTGAGCAATGAAAAAGGGCAGACAAAGAGGGAAGGCTGCAGCTTATTGCCCTATTTACCCCAGAGTTAACGGATCATATAATGTGTACACCTACACTCAGGGATAAGATGTCGAGAGAAATTACAATGACAAAGTGACATAATATCTGTGACATTGAGACCCTTAACAGGGTCACAGAATGAGTTATTGTTTTTGCCATTGTGGCATTATACTCCAGTTTCTTGCTTCACCAAGATGATTTAATGTAGCTCACCTGCCTTATAACATCCTCAACCTTGAGACACTTACTCTGTTCTGAAGGATAATCCCGAGTTGGAAGATACACTGATGGCCGGCGATTCTACATAAATAAATAATGAAACAAACAAAAAAAGAAAGGGGGTGGGGGTTAGTTGGGGTCAAGACAGATATAATTGTGACTCACAGGGGGTTGACAATAACTTTTTGAGGCATTTGTCATTTGTCTGGGCAAAAAAAAAGTCATTTTACATGTAATGTATTTACTTTTCTTGCATTTTCTTTATTATTTGCTAAGTTGCCTCGAATCATTCCAGGCACAGGCCCACAGCCTACATCAAGATGTAACTTTGGAAACACAAGAACACTTACCGAAGCTTTACACACAGAGTCTGCGTGGAATCTGCTGAAGTTGCTTTTGTTGTAGACAGGTAGCCCTCTCAAGAAATCTGCCTGTTAATGACAAGGAACGTCAACAGCTCGGTCCACTAAACTTGATCATGTACGTTAAGTGATAAATAAAAGGTGTATTTAACAGGCGCTAATGACAGCAATATAGGAGTCAAGAAGACATAATGCAAACCCTCTCCCCCACTTCATAAATGCACATAACACGCAAGTGATTATCCCAGAGTGTGTGAACGGACACATGGCTTTAATCAATGTACTTGTAGCTAAGTAAGTACAATTTGAGGTATTCTTTACTTAACTTCGAATTTTCAATACTTTTACTTCTACTCCACTACATCTCAGAGGCAAGGATTGTACTTTAACTCCACTACAATTATTTGAAAACTTTAGTAACTAGTTAGTAGTTACTTTGCAGACATAAGTGATTATATTATAGAACATTAACCACTTCCCAGCCCCATTTTATACCTAAGCTAATTGAAAATAGCCAATCTACAAGCTTTGTGAGCTTGTAGATCTGCTATTTTCAAACATTTTAGCACTTTTGGTACTTTAAGTACATTTTGATGCCAATACCTTTGTACTTTTACTCAAGTAACATTTTGAACACAGGCCTTTTACTTGTAACAAGAGTATTTGTATATTGTGGTATTGTTACTTTTACTTAAGTAAAATATCAGAGTACTTCTTCCACCACCGGCTTTAATAAATGTAAACAAACCAGCAGTTAGCAGTTAACCACCACTGCCACAGGAAAGAAAGCCATTACTGCTTACTACAAAACGTACCGATGATTAGAAGAAACTTCCATATTATATAGTAATAGCCAATTATACATTACCTTATCCATATTGATCTTGGTTAAGCTCCTTGGTAAAGTAATGAGAGCTGAAAGGAACGGTCGCTAACGGCTCGCCGCTACTAGCTAAACGTTGTCGTCCAAAAAATGCGTTGTTTACCAATTCCGATTCTTGGGTTTGTAACAATAAATGCTCCAGATATTCGTTTGATATTTATCACATTCTCTTATCACTCAAAAACACTGTCATCGCAGCTCGTTAAATCGTCCAATTAGTTGCCACAAATGCTCAAGGTTCTTTCCTCTCTCTGTCTTGATGCTCCTCTTCCACATCTACTCCATCTTTGTTGTTCGTCCGTGTGGGCAGAGTTGCCAGATTGTGTGAAAGAAATAAGAATAAGTTTTTAGGCCTAAGGCCTAAAACAAGCCCAAAAGAAGCGACTAGGCTACATGAGCACTTTAAACCTATGCGTAGTACAATGGCTATTTGAAAATAGCCGATCTACAAGCTCACAATGCATTGCATTCATGACGCGTTGTGAGCTTGTAGATCGGCTATTTTATTTTAAAAGACCTTGAAAAGAAAAAATGAAATAAGATTTGGAATATATTTGGGGTGGGATCTGGGGTGTCCGGTCATACATTAATTTGACATGCACATGTTTGAGGACTGTTAAATCAATAACAAAAAAAATGTAATTAAAAAAATCAACAACACTTAAAAACAAGCCAAAAAAACGCAACTACTAATATTTACAAGCCACAAGTTGCTTATAAAAAGCGGACATGGCAACCCTGAATGTGGGCGGTAACCTTCAGCTGATCCAACGACACCATTGGTTGATGACTGGTAAACACGTCCAGGAAGACTGCTCATTGGCGAGCAAGTAAAGGCCAACCCTCCAATACACGGAGGGGGCGGGGCTTATCCAAAGCATGGAAACCTCTTCCTACTGTCATCCTAAAAAGGTCCGGTTACCCGGACTGTAGTAATCTCCACGGATACAGGATAGGTGGGCACTTAGGGACATCTGGGCACCTCGATGTATAATTGGCTATTTTTTCAAAATGTTAAAAATTGAAATATTTCAAAAATGGTCCTCAGTAATGTGAAGTATATAATGTGAACATGGACGGTACATTATCAGACTTCATTTTATCATTCAACTTCATGTCTATGCCCCAAAATGACTCAAAATACAGGTTTTGTATCAATTGTAGAAATATTAG
The DNA here is from genome assembly GCF_963454915.1 of Gymnoscopelus microlampas. Taxonomy (NCBI): domain Eukaryota; kingdom Metazoa; phylum Chordata; class Actinopteri; order Myctophiformes; family Myctophidae; genus Gymnoscopelus; species Gymnoscopelus microlampas. The sequence continues at coordinate 27,729,001 of NC_139942.1, read as the reverse complement.
ACGTTAATTGTCTAATGTTTAAGCATGTTCTAATCATGAATAGTTTACTTAAAACATTTTCCAGATATTTCATGTTTTAAACCTTTTGGGAAAAATAGCCAATTTAACACAGAGGTGCCCACTGTCCTGTTACCACCTCCACTGTCTCACTCTGGCCTAGAAACAATCCAATTCCATTCTTTATTTAATACCCAGGTGTGGGTGCTACAGACTGAAGTTAAGGTGTCTTCAAGAGAAAATCCAGCAGTTGTTGATAAAATGGTGTGGCTTTCAGAAGCAGAATCATCTTTACTGTCACATCACAGGTTTACAGGTGTAAAAGGTGGGTGAAATTAGTTTTATTATTTCCGTGTGTGTGTGTGTGTGTGTGTGTGTGTGTGTGTGTGTGTGTGTGTGTGTGTGTGTGTATATATATATATATATATATATATATATATACTTTACTACTATTATACCTTTTTTTCTCTTATTCTTATCCACCCAGCATAAAATGCTGCTACAGACTAAAACATAAATACATTGGTGAAATTGAGGCACTGTCCATGTCTTTTTATTTTGTTGGTGAGTGCTACCACATTGTATTCTGAGTCTTTTGCTATAGACATTATTTTATGTGTAGGCTATGTATAAACACCTTGAACCTTGCATTAAATGTCATAAAGTTCCATGACATAGTCTGTTTGACTCAAACATGACATTGACTTATATTAATATTCTAACTTTGGAAAATATCTTCTTATTACAACTGATTAACAACAGATGAATTAACAATTTTCCCTTTAAATGAAATAGAAGTGGGATCTTTATTCAAAAACAGCTGAGACACAAGGACAACTTTGCAAGCTTATTTTACTTGACATACAGTATCCTACAAGAAATCAAATGCCACTGAAATTATAATAATACATTTTTGGCCAGGTTGGTGAATACCTCCACAGCCAGTATTTCTGTTTTCATTGCCAAGTCTTAAGAGGATCAACAGAGAAAAGGTAATTCCCATTTGGCACTCTCAGTGCGAGAGAGATTTTCTTCCCTTCAACATGCGGCGCAGAAGGACCTCGATGCCTCCCTTGGTACTGAGTCTTTTGACCCAGCCATGGGTCCTGATCCGTTTGATGTTCTTGGGCTGGTACTCTGTGCCTCTCTTCTTCGTCCGTACCTGTTGGTAGTGCCATGGAAGCTGCTGGAACACCCCTGTACGCTCAGTCTGCGACAGGAGTGGTGCACATCTGGAAATCTGAGGTTCTGGGGCAGCTCTGGATAGAACCCAGCTGTTGAGAAGTCTATGGTGGGAAGCACCACCGTTTTGAGTAACAGTGCTGATGAGAGAACATGGCATATATAAATAGTATTAGTTGCTATGCTTAATAGCTCAACAGCAGTCTGTATGTAAAACTCTGTTTTGACAACACAGGCAAGGCTTTGAAAGAGAATGTTGCATTTACATCATTCTCATTCACACACACACACACACACACACACACACACACACACACACACACACACACACACACACACACACACACACACACACACACACACACACACACACACACACACACACACACACACACACACACACACACACACACACACTAGATGGGTCTCTTTGGTAACTTAGCATAGCATCTTAGGCTAGCCGGCTAGCCACATACATTGCTAGCCTTTCTAACATGCGATTCGATTGATATAATTACCTGCTTAAAGGTGTCACTCCACGTAATCGCAGTAGAGAATTCCGTATAACATTCATTTTGGATTTGATTTATTTTTAAAAAGGTGTATTTACAAAAAATATCACTGCCATGGACACAGCATGAAAGTCACAGGATTTCCCAGGCACCCTCAATACATGAGGCATTGTGATTGGCTCGGAAATGTCGGCCAATAGAATCGCTCTTTACTGAAACGCAGCAGGCGAGCTCTTATGGGTTAACTCTATGGTTATAATATATCTATTATGATCTCTAGTACACACAGAGGAGAAAAGTTCCACATTATGGTTTTATTTCTCTTTTACTGGGTCCAATTATTTAATATATACCTACATGTACATTATCACTCTGCGAGCAGTGGTGTAAAGTAAGTACATTATTACTCAAGTAGGCCTACTGTACTTAGTACAATTTTTAGGTATTTTTTTTACTTTACTTAAGTATTTCCAGTTTGCAATACTACTCCACATCCCAGAGGCAATTATACATTTACTCCACTACAATTATTTGAAAACTTTAGTTAGTTGTAGATTTGTATTTATTATTATTACAAAATATAAATGAACCACTTCAGTTCAGCCTCATACTAACTATAAGCTACTTCGACTATTTGAAAATAGCCAAGCTCACAATGGGTCGCGATGCAACTGTGAGCTTGTAGATCGGCTATTTTCAAAAGATTTTAATACATTTTCATTACATGTCATGTAATTAAGAATTAAGAATAATAATCACGGATTAGTAACATATTGTAATTAGAGTAGGAAGAGAATTCTGAAAGACCAGTCTTGACCACCTGCTACCGTTCCCAATGCCATTATAACATAAATGGGTTCTCTCTCCTGATTGGGTGAAATTGGCATTGGAAAATGTATTTTCTGTTTACTAAAGAGCTGGAGAGACAGGGAGACCCATGTTACTGAACAAACATCAGAGTAGCCTATAGAGCCTTCACTTTTTAACCAAACAAAACAACTTTTTTTTTGTATTAATAAAAAAATTGAGCCTGCATGGCGGGTTAGGCCAACTACAGAGTACCTACATTTTTCCGCGCACGCACACGCACACACGCACGCGCGCGCGCGGGGAGAGAGAGAGAGAGAGAGAGAGAGAGAGACGTTCATCTCTCAGCCTTAGCAACAGGGATACAAGACTCTCCTATTGGCCCCTGCTTGTCCTCGATTGGTCCTCTATTGGTCATCTTCATTGCCACTCAGCAGACAGGAGAACACTGTGGATGCAGATACAAGGGCAAAAGGGTTGGGGACAATCTCACTAGGATGCGCAATAACAGTGCATGCTGATGGAGAGGAATGCATGTTTGTAGCCAGTGGGATGATTTTATTTAAATGCAAGTAGTGCACTGGTGTTTTAATATAAATTCAAGCCTTGCTTCACGTTTTATTTTCAATCTAATGATGCTAATTAACAGCCAGTAATTACCACCCCATCTAGCGTAAAACGGAGCCTACGCTGTTGCTGTGTTGCAGCAAATGCAACATTTTTCTCAATGCAGTTTCAGCGGCCCTTGACTGTGGAATATTTGATGCACATCTCTACTCGCCCATAAACGACAACAACCTTGCAGGTAAGGAATCGATTTCGCTGTCATTTTGTTGTTTATGAGCTTGATCTAGCCATTATGCATCAGCACAGGTAAACAATGCATGAAAGATGCATGAGTAGTTTTTGTCTTCAGAATATCAAATTATTAGACATGTAATTTGATAATGCATCGACCTTGTTCTTGCAGTCCAATTACCCCTGCCTTTATAGCTCTACATTTTTACCAAATGGTAGATAACCTGTTTATCTTGAATTCCTAATTTGTTAAATTGTTTAATCTTTATGCAATTGGAATGCTAGGGTAAACAAAATAGTTAGCTATTCTATCTGTCATAAAAAGTGACATAGGCTACCCCAATAGATGTTTTAAATCAAAGCCAGTACCACCATCACCTGCAAAATACCATTATCTGCAAAATATGAATGGAGGAATCCTCTGTAATGTAAAGTACATTTTGCACAGTTATTGCATGGGCAGTTCAGCTCTTAAAATGTGTATCTGCATTTGCCATAGGCCTACTACACTACAACGCTGTGCAAAACAGTGTAGGCCTTGCAGGTGGAAATGTAGAGCAGCACTGCACACTGTGTACCAAATGTGGGCTATAGGCTACTTGAAGCCCAGCTTATCAACCTAATTCTGCATTGCAGGCCAGAAAATAAAATGGCTGAATTACATTAGAACAACTTGACTTTGAGGTGAGGGAATTCTGGTATATTTGTATATATTCAAATCCCATTTAGAGAGGGAAGAGAGATGTTGTTTTGATGAGCAGAACCTGCAGTAATGTTCATGGTCATGTGGTGTGCGTAGCTAGGTCAGAATCATCCAAACATTGAAGCAAGGATAGACTGGCTTGATGTGCATTACTGTGCACCTTATTATGGAAAATGCTGTGAAGTAAAACACGCTACTGTCCAAATACAATTAGATACAACAGAAATTATATTTAACAGATTGGCATTCTAGCAATTCCATAACACTCCTAGAGACCTTGCTTAGCAGTCCCTCTGCCCATTCAATACACATGTACAGTATATAAGCCGACATATAGGCCTATACGTACATAAAATAGGCCTATATACGAGTTGAACCTACTGTACATAGGTTAAACCTTTTATGTATTTCACTGCAGTGTGATGGCTGTGGAACACAACATTATGGCTGTTTTGTATACACAGTCAAATCCGGAGTGTTACATACATTTCATCATAGTTTCAAGCACTTTTTTGTTTAGTTCGCAGTTTTATGTGATTTTATGCTTTCATGCTGAATGTCTTGTAGACTGACAAGACACTGGCACCTGGCAGGGTGTGTGCGACATAGGCTTCTGGTTTTCTCTCCATGTTGATTACAACTCAGCCCCTTGTTGAAACAGGATAATGATGCACTGACCATATGACCGCTACCAGAATCCACCCCAACCCTCACCCCATCATGTTTCTTCCTCCCACAACCCTCACCCATCATCATCTCTCTCCCTCCCCCTATCCCTCATCCCATCATGTCTTCCCCTCTCTTTTGTATTCTCCCTTTCTTTTTCTGTCTGTTTCTGTCTCTTCTTTTTTCGTAGTTCCTGGCCTCTTTCCATCACTGATCATTTAGCCCTTTTAAGACATTAATGGACTCCCCTGTGTAGGCGATGTGGAGATACAGTGAGCAGCACCTCACGGAGAGGAAGGTTAATGCCCAGATCAATGCCTTCATCCCTTTTAACCTCACTGCCAGCCATGATCTGTATAAAGAATATCGTTCATTACCTTGCTTTGGCCACAATGTTGTAGATGTTGAGTTTGACTGTGACGAAGCAGAATAATTGCTTCTGCATCTCATTACCTTAACAAACCTTTAACAATTTGCCTGGGGAGCTGGCACCAGTACCAGTGTACTGCTGCCAGCGTAATGTGGAAGGCATTCATCCTGGGTGACTATTGTAATTAACAACCCAAATTAAACCGTTAGAGATCACTAGCAGGATGCAGTGTGGTATTAATAATTTAGAGCCTTCTTCCACTTATTTTTTTGAATTATGGATAAATCTGGGGGTTCAACGAGGATATATGATTTGGGAGGAGGGGATCACTGAAAGCTTTGTCTTCCCCCTACCAGCGAGACCAAACATCTGACTGCTGCCTGGACTATATTGGAATCTTTTTTTAATGGCAAATGAATATGCACAAATACACCATTTGTTGCCATATTAAATGGATAGATTAAATGGTGGACGTAAAACAGCAAATCTTTCATATCTTTTCATTTACGTACATATACTAGGACTAGGTATTAGGTACTGTATATTGGTGTGTGGTGTTATAGCATCTGTCTTCTGCTGAAGTTTGTTTTGTTAGCAGCTTGCACCTGGCCTTTATCTAATCATGTTTAGCGGTTGAGTGGTTTAAACATCCTAAGAATCTATAATAAGTATGGGTGTAAATGTATGTACATCAGTGTTAATGGGATGTGCATGTAACTATGAGCAAGGCATATAAACAAGTTATGCCTCCCAATTTAGATATGACATTTCCTGTTCTGTTTCCCTGTGATAATCAGAGTACAGAGAGATATATGAAACTATTTGCCCAAGTGCCAAACCCTGCCTGAGTCATGACTGGACACAAATACTGTAACAGCAGTCTTCACAGAGCTTTGCAAACCGATCTATTGCTACTTTACAGTGTAATGTATATACATTATACTGGAATGAACCAAGTCATGTGCCACTCAGTCTATTTATACACAAAGAGACTAGCCATGTTGGAAAGAGACGTGGCTATTTATAGATAGTATCAGTAATGTGAATGGACTCAGACCTATTGCCACTGAATGGACTTATGAAAGGTTATTGTGTTATTGTTGTCTGTCTATGGGTTGATTTTGATTAAGCTGCTTTTCAACCAAGGTGAGTTACGCTGTGAGTGAAAGGAGATTGATGTTGTTTGATATTGAGTAGTCTTTGTTAATGATATTGACAGCAAAAAGGTCTGTTCGGCTTCAGGCATTTACCTCTGATTTTGATGGGACAACATGCTTTGCGGATGAAGACGACCACCCTAGTGGGTTCATTTTCACACTGTGGTTGTCATAGAGTTTTGAAAGGATTACTAACAAGAAGGGAAACAATGAGGATTAAAAATGTGTTTTACTGATGTCAAGCAGATAATCACACTTTAGCAGATTGTTTCCCATCATGTCACAACATTGTCAATATTCTGTGTTTGTGGTGGACTTTGTTTTTATACACATACATAGCTGAAATGTTTCATTTCAAAGAAGTTTGGTGAAAAGACATTTCTGTGTTTCTGTATCATGTTGTTTGCAGATTTCCCTCATTGCCTGTGCTTTGTCATTGCAGGTGAGCACCATGCTGACCAGCATCGCTGAGGGTATCCTGTGCTGCTTAACTGGGAAGGCTGCCAGCCTGGTCTTGCCCCTGGACTCCTCTGAACCCTCTGATGGCTTCGAGTTTGTTGAAGTCAAGCCCGGACGAGTCCTGCGCGTGCGTCATATTATTCCCGAGCGTCCGCCTGTAGTAACGGAAGACCAAGTGTCAGGGAAGGAGAGCTGTGAGTCTCAGGGTGACGACAGGCCTGAGGATTCTAAAGACAATAATAAGAGCACCGGTGGTAGCAGTGTGCACTGCAAGAGGAAGATCACCGTCTACCGCAATGGCCAGCTGGTGATTGATAACCTGGGTGACGTGCTGCACTCCGAGATCCTGCAGGGTCAGGACGGAGACTTGGAGCCCTGCAGCACCGTGGAGGTGGAGCTGGCTGACTACCGGGAACTGGCGTCTTCTCCTGACCCTGTACCACCCACCGTTCCTCCAGCCTCCGGGGAGCAGAAGCCCGCCCCACCCCCTCGGCGCCGTCGTCGCAAGCCAAAGCGCACAGTGCTCATTGACTCCAAAAGGGAGATCACCAGTTGCAAAGGCACACACTCTGATGTGGCGCTGTTCTTCGTGCATGGCGTGGGTGGCTCTCTGGACATCTGGGGCAGCCAGCTGGACTTCTTCTCCCGTCTGGGCTATGAAGTCATCGCGCCAGACCTGGCGGGACATGGGGCCAGCACTGGCCCACAGATCGCCGCAGCGTACACTTTCTATGCCCTGGCAGAGGACCTGCGCGCCATCTTTACGAGATATGCACGCAAACGCAACATTCTAATTGGTCACTCATATGGGTGAGTCTTTTTAGTCTAACATGGAATTTCTGTTAAACATATTCACAATTGATTTATCACTTTTGTAAATTGAAGCATTTCTGTGTTCACTATAATCAGTTAGTAATGGCTAATAATAGATTTGCTCCCAAAACCTCCAAACACAATTAAAATTTCCCTCCTCAATTTAAACCAAAAACTAAATTGTGATTCTTCCTATGCTAAATGTTAACATGTTCAACCCATCTTATGTCTCCCAGGGTGTCATTCTGCACCTTCCTGGCCCATGAATATCCTGACCTTGTCCATAAGGTGGTGATGATTAATGGAGGGGGTCCCACAGCTCTGGAGCCCAGTCTCTGCTCTATCTTCCAGCTACCTTCTTGTGTTCTTCACTGTCTGTCCCCCTGTCTGGCCTGGAGCTTCCTAAAGTAAGACCTGAGACTGGACTGTGTAAAAATGAACTCTTAAATCTAGAACAGAACAAAGTAACTTCCCTCACCACAAGCCTAACAAAACAACATTGTAGTAGTGCAGAATGTACACTAAAAATTGCTTTACATTAGCATCAATTACCTAAGTGTTATATTTGACATCTAAAATGCATGCAAACCCTCTCTCTGTCCACAGAGCTGGTTTTGCCCGTCAAGGTGCCAAAGAGAAGCAGCTGCTAAAGCAGGGCAATGCCTTTAATGTGTCGCCATTTGTTTTACGTGCCATGATGAGTGGGCAGTACTGGCCCGAGGGGGACGAGGTGTACCATGCTGAGCTCACCGTGCCCATCCTGCTGGTGCATGGCATGTGTGACAAGTTTGTTCCCATGGATGAGGACCAGCGCATGGCAGAGGTACCACATGATGGATCCAGAACAGATACAAAAAATCATCAAATGCAATATTGATACAAAAGCTACTTGTAATAGACTTACATTTATTTTAGGGAATTGCATTTAATTTGTGGTAAAACCAAAGAGGTGGTTCATACATTTATATTGAATTCAAAATAGTGGGGGAAGCATACTGTGATGACTGCAAATATATTCACTGTTTTATGTGACGTGTCACATAATGTCATTTTAATCCTACCAATTGTGTTATACAAACAATACTTTTGTTTTTGTAGATTCTCCTGTTTGCCTTCCTGAAAGTAATCGAGGAGGGGAGCCATATGGTCATGATGGAGTGCCCGGATATGGTCAATACCCTGCTGCATGAATTCTTCTTATGGGAGCCTGACATGTCCAAAAAGGACAGTGCCAAAATAGACACAGAGAAGAGCACTAATGTCAATGGCACTATTCAGACGCTGAGAGTACACAAGTCCTTGGACAAATAACCTGTAAGGAGTTACTTGCTTCATGGTTGAGTCAATTAGAGGGCCTGCCTTTTGACGGGTAAGTTCTTAAGGCTGTTTCCGGGCTGAGGGCTGTAGATGAAGCCACATCCAGGATGTGTGCAGCTGCTGGTGTTTCAAGATAAAGAGGGACTACAATAAAGAAGCAGGGAGAAACTTACCAGAGAAAATGTGAAGAAGAGGGGACCAGTTACAAAAACGGAGACTACTTGTTTCTGTTTCTCTTTTTGACATGGTATCTGACTATCTGTGCTTCATCATGTGGTGTTTGTAAAATCACAAAGTAATGGGAGGTCCACAGGACAATGTCCATTTGTGATTATTGTGTGAACATGCTTTCTGAAGAATGGACCACTGACAAACCAAAGTGCAAAAGGCATAACGTACATAAAATAGTGTGAGAGTTTCCTTGTTTTCATCCAATAACACCTTCTGTAAAGTGCTACAGATCTTACCTGCCCTTGTGAAATGATCACTAACCTACCATCTTAGATGTTGTCAATGAAAAGGCACAGGGATACTTATGTAGTCAACAGAGGAATCATACAATGAGATTTTGCACATATTGATGGTGAAGATCAGAATATGAATTGTAGTTACACAAGTTGGTAATGATATTCTACAACCAAATACTGACTGGATGGTAGCGCGGAATTGGCAATTGTTTTGACATATATGCAGTATACTGGCTACAAAGAGGAGTTAAATCATATGCCTAGATGTAACAACCTCACCACACCGACATTTCTTTGTTGCTATGCCAAAGCAGAGGTGATTATAAAATATAAACTGTTCAACCATAATCCATTCACTTAATCATTTGTGCCCATACACTGTGTTCCTCATCAAGCTTGGTCACAGATATTGTGAGTAACAATGGATCATCTATGCACAAGTACTAGAAGATGGCCATTTAAAATTCTAAATCCTATAATACTAACTGTGTCTACTCTATGCAGTATATATAGTATTAACACTAATATAATATCATATATATATAATACTGAAAATATAAAATATCCTACTGAAAACGTAAAGCATTTTCCTCTTTTATTTATATATACTGTGTATATATATATATGTGTGTGTGTATAGATATATACACACACGTGTGTGTGTGTGTGTGTGTGTGTGTGTGTGTGTGAGTGTGTGTAACAGCAACTGCCATAGCAGATAAAACCACATGTTGTTTTATTAACAGTTGATGTTAGAACTCTGAACGTGATAAATGTATATGAAGAGCATACTCCCCTACTACCCTCCAGTCAACTATATTTATCTAACAGACAGTGTTACAAGAGAAAGCTCAACCTGGTATTTACTAAAAGACATTCGTTCATGAATGTTGTTTTGTCTCATAATGAGACAATGAGATAAGAGAGATTTTAAGTATGAAGCACAGTCAAATACAGTCCTTGATCTCTGTTGATAGCATGGCTTGTACTGTTTTTTTGTGTTTTTTTTCCTGGTGCAGCAAATTATAAGCAAATGGGTGGATTAAAAAAAGTATTTCTAATGCAGGAGCTCAAATATGAGTCAGCCAAAGGAGAGCTTCCCCGTGTGAAGGAAGCTCACCATTTATGCTACATATGCATATTGCCAGAAGATGCAACGTGACTGGACTTATGCAACTTGAACAAAAATAGAGATGAGTTCGAATGTTGAGCAATGAAAGATGAGACATGTCATTAAAAACGAACAAAATCAAGAAGAGCTGGCTATGATGCCTCGATAAAGGAAACGACAATATGAACAAAATACCAATAAGTGCTGCTGATGCAAAATGTCTCCTTTTGGTGAAAATGCTCCATACTAATGTAAAGGACTGCAGGGTGCACATATACATCGTCCTCTGCTAAAATTGTGCGTATAGAAACTTTCAGTGCTCCAATGTGCTATATCATTTGTGGATAACAATGTGTTAATGTTATTGTTGCAGTTATTCATGGAAATCCTAACATATGCACTGCCTGAATGTAGATGCATATACAATTATATAGCCTAAAACTGTTTAATTGAACTGTCGAATGAATGTGCCTTTCCTGGCATGAATAAAACCAATGTTTGCAGTTCATGTGTGTTAGTTGTTTGTTTTTTAGGCTATATGTGCTGACATATATCGGTAGTATGGTTGCTTTTTAACAAAGTTAGATGTAAAATGGACTATATAACATACTATATATATATATTATACAAGCTCTCTCTCTCTCTCCATTAGGCCTATATATGTTTTGCCACCGTCAACACCATCTTTGTGACCGTTGTCAAATAAACCGTTACATGTGATATTTTTTAATTTTCCTTAACCATTTACATGACAAGGATCACAATAACTCAAAGATGATGTATGCTTTTGCCTCTGTAAGTGCAGACAAATGAGGCTTTAATAGTCAGTCAAGACCTCACAGTCGTTTGCCTTGTTTTCAAGTGATTTTCCCACACTAGACGAGTGCCCCTCTTCCCCTGCCATCCTAGGGGGGCAACAGCAACTCGCAGACTGGTCGAGAAGCCCCTGACTGGCACTGCAGCTGGACTGGTCTGGACATGTCTGGGTTTTTGCCAGAGAAAAACTCAGACTTGTCTCTGATTGGCGGGCTGTCCGTAGTGCTGGTCTTTGTCCATGGTTGGTCAATTCATATGCCTGTCAAGCATTTTATTTTATTTATTTTTTGTAGGAGGCGGTCCTTAAAATAGTTGTGCTGCTGCTGGAGAGACTGCAAAACTACAGTACAGAGTGTAATGGTGGAGGATACAGTTCTAGTGGAAACAGCTGTACCACAGCGACAGAATACGTCTGATTAAAAGCAAATAAAGAATAGGCCAGAGATACAGCCAGTGGTGGAAAGTAACTTAGTACGTGTACTCAAGTACTGTTCTTAATTACAATTTTGAGGTATTTGTAATTTACTTGAGTATTTCCAACTTCCATTACTTTTACTTCTACTTCACTACACCTCAGAGGCAAATATTGTACTTTTACTCCACTGCAATTATTTAAAAAAAACGTAAGTTACTAGTTACTTTGTCGATTTTGATTATTATTACAAAACATACATTACCCATTTCGGCCATTTGAAAAAAGCAGATCTACAAGCTCACAATGCGTCTGGTGCTATTTTCAAATGTTTTTTATCCAATTGAAATGGGACATTCTGTATAATGAGTATTTACTTTTGGTACTTTTAGTACATTTCGATGCCAATATACTTTTGTACTTTTACTCAAGTAAATTTCGAATTCAGGACTTTTACTTGTAACAGAGTATTTCTACAATGCAGTATTGATACTTTTACTTAAGTAAAACATTTGAGTACTTTTCCCACCACTGGATACAGATACAGCGGTACATTAAGCATACAACACGCCCGTCGTCTTCATGGTTCCATGTCCCATGTGTGGATGTGTGTGTGTTGTAAACAACATCGGTCGGAGGAGGTGCGTTCGTGCGTGCGCATGTGTACAAGAAGTAATGGAGGACACAGGGAGCTCGCGTTCACCACTCTGATCCAGTGAACGTTACCGTCAGTTGGATTAGAAATCCACGTTGTCTTCGATGTACCGCCGTGTGACTTTTGATCATACCAAGACATTCACACCGTGACCGTAACCGTGTCACCCGCTGAACCAGTTGCATAGAGTTGGTAAGGAATGTTCTTTACTTTCAGGCCTTCGATGAATAGAATACACAGGATCCCAATGGAAACAAGCCATAGTGCTTTCTTGGGCTTTAATCCATTTAGCATCCTTTTGTACAGAACTGTACTTTCTATGCTTTTTTGCAAACTGGTAATAAAGTAATCAATCAATGGAAAGGGCCGTTATGGGCTGTCTGGCTACATCTTCACCACCAGCAGAACGTTAAAAGCCCTGCTAGCTGTGCTGCTACTGCTAGCAGGGTTGCCATGTCGGCTTATTATACACGACTTTGGGCTTCTTTTTCTGTAAAGTTGCTTGTAAAAATGAGGGTTTCTAAATTGTACTTGCTTATTTAGGCTTGCTTCCAAATTTAAACCGGTGGTTCTCAAATGTTTTCATGAACATGTTTTTTTGGCAGGTAGCATTTGTGTTGTTAGAATGTTTATTTTTTTCCCCCAATTATTCCACATTTCATTGCAAGAGTTTGAAAATAGCAGATCTACAAGCTTGTAGATCGGCTATTTTATAGCCGATGCATATAGATTTAAAGTGCTCATGTTGCTTCTTTTTGGCTTGTTTTCGTAGACCTGGTTGCTTATTTCTCTCAAAAAAAATATGGCAACACTGGTGCAAGAGTATCTTATCTAGTTGCCGTTAGCTAACGAGGATGCGGGCGAATCTATTTACTGGACTTGTCTACAACAACAAGTCACTTATATTAAATGACTCTCTAGTTTTAGTTTCGCTCTTCTATAAGCTAGAGCTATTGTGTAGTGTGTTTATTGAACGATAATGTTTTTGGAATGTCATTTACCAGTCATTTAATTAGCGTTGACGTGAGGGACATTTAGCTGCTAAAGTTTCCCCCATGTTGACATTTTAAGCATCGACGTTTCATGGGTTCGATTTGGTAGTTGGTACCAGGAAGCATCGCCCCAAAACACGCTCGCCCCATTTTTTCCGCGCACCAGCGGTTCTTGTATTTGCTTTACTGAGTATAATAAGGTTAGACAAAGGTTTAGGGTTAGGCATAGCTTTACTGAGGTTAAGTTTAGGAATACGATTAGGTTTAGGCATAGTTAACTGACGTTACGTTTAGGAATACCAGGTGAATATCACCGGATTTGCCCGGGGCGACTATGTTTTGGGGCGAGCGTTTTGGTATTCGGGCTGTAGATTAAATGCTGCACGTTTTCAGGTAATAGTCGGTGTCGATCGTGCACAGCCATTCATTGCTAGCTAACGTGAGCTCGTTCGTGAACGTTTTATACGAAATAAGACGCGTTGACAACCTCATTCTTAATGGCATAATGTATTATGGCCGTGCACTTCATATTGCACGACTGAGAGACACCTAACCTAGTATTATGCTTGCAGGCTAGCTATCGGTCAATGTGAAACGCGAGCTAACGTTAGCATGGTAGCTAAATGTATTTGGCTAACGGTTTCTAGCTAACTCGGGCCGAGTTAAAGAGACGCTCCGCCTGGCCAATCAGAGAAGGCTGTTCCTTTTTGCTAGTGGTGGGAAAAGTACTCACATTTCTTACATACTTAAGTAAAAGTATCAATACTGCAACGTAGAAACACTCGGTTACAAGTAACAATCTGTTACAAGTAGAATTGGCTAGATTCAAATGGCCAGAATGTATACACAGCTGCAGTGGTTAATGCATGTTTTGTAAAAGGTTGTCAATTTTTTTTTATCAATATTTGCCTCTGCGGTGTAGTGTAGTGTATGTAGTGTAGTAGTAGTGTATCTAAAAGTACTGAAAATTGGAAATACTCCATTAAAGTAGAATACCTCTAAAGTGTATTTGTGTGTATTTAAGTACATTACTTGAGTACGTATGTGCTTAGTTACTTTCCACCACTGCTTTTTGGCATATGTGTGTATGTAGGGGAGGGGGGCAATCATAGCATAAGTTGTGTTATATGCGTGCACCTGACTAATTGAAAAAGCATGTTGAGTTTGTAAAAAACACTAGTATCCATAATTTTGGGTTTTTAGCAAAAACGGTAGACCCTGTTTTAGATCGCACCATGTGTGCTTGTCTGCTTGATTTAATGAAAAAGTGCTTTCACTTTTACTTGCAATCTGTCTGTCTCTGTTTATAAGCTTAATTATCACTTTATTACAATGTATTGTTACTCATCTCAAAACGATGTGACTGGTGTACTTATTTGAATATTTATTAATAGTGAAAAACAAACAATATATCTATAAAAAGGTGATTTGAAATGAGGTCCATTGTACATTTAAAGATCACTTAAGAAATAACATTGATTTTTGGGGGGCTGTGCTTCTTTGTGATCTTTAGGGGTTGGCACTGGGATTTGCAATGGCTTCGGATTCAGCCCCTCAGAACCCCAAGGCCATCATGACATTTCATCCCACTGTTGAGGAGTTCCAGAACTTCAGTCGATACATCGCCTATATGGAGTCCCAGGGAGCGCACAAAGCAGGCCTGGCCAAAGTGAGCATGGAGTCAACTTGAGTATCTGCTTCAGCTTTGAGTCATTCTTTGAAATATAGGCAGATCTCTCAATTTATATCATTTGACTGTGTTCTACATTATGTCTACAATTACTGTTGTATGGCAGTTTATAACAGACATCAAAGGTTGATTTACCGTGTAGTTTTTTACTTAATTCTAATCATTAGTGGCTAACTGGCATGTCACACATTGTTCATCAATCCACATGTCTGTATTGCATTGTTTACAATTCACTAAACACATGGTCTGCACTGTCACTAATCACATGCCCATCACTGTACAATTCTCTATTCCAAAGATTGTCCCACCAAAGGATTGGAAGCCCAGACATAACTATAATGACATCGAGGACCTGGTGATCCCAGCACCCATTCAGCAGGTGGTTACTGGTCAGTCTGGTTTGTTCACGCAGTATAACATCCAGAAGAAGGCTATGACTGTCAGTGAGTTCCGCAAGATGGCCAACAGTGACAAGTGAGAAATGCCAGATATTGTAGAACTGTAAAGCGTTGTATCTGTTGTTGATTCATCAGTGTTTTGTCCTGCTGGAGGTTGCTTGTATTTTTCAGTAATATTATTACTATATTATTATTGTAATACTGAGTACTGGTTAGCTTTATTCATCAATAGTTATTCACTAAAGTTGGTTATTGTTTTTGAAGATTCAGCAGCCCACGTTGTGCTAACTTTGAGGAACTGGAAAGGAAGTATTGGAAGAATGTGACCTTTAACCCTCCCATCTATGGGGCTGATGTCAATGGAAGCCTCTATAATGCTGTAAGTTGTCATAAGTTGGATTTTTGTTGTGGAAAGTATACATACAGTCACTATATATTAAGATGTTGTGTTCATGACTCACATTTAATTTGCTTTCACATCTGAGCTAATAGCCTTGATTATATCCATGTTGATTGGTATCATCATTCTCATTTATTACGTATTGGTCCTGCAAATCTCCATGCAGGATGTGAAAGAGTGGAACATTTCTCGCCTGAACACCATCCTGGACACTGTGGAACATGACAGTGGCATCACCATTGAGGGAGTGAATACACCCTACCTGTACTTTGGCATGTGGAAGACCACCTTTGCCTGGCACACTGAAGACATGGACCTGTACAGTATCAACTACTTACACTTTGGAGAACCCAAGTCTTGGTAAATACTCTTCTCTCCGCATTAGGTCTCCCATAACAAGATATTAATCCACTGTAGGCTTTTATATTTACGTTTGATATCTTGCATCCCGAGGTTCTTGTCAAATAGTTCAAAAAGCATTTTGTAGAAATTAAAGGGGGTTGTTCTCTGCAGGTACTGTGTTCCTCCAGAGCATGGGAAGAGAATGGAGCGTCTGGCGCAGGGTATGACTTAAAAATAATAATAATCAGATTATTTTATTGACTTTTGAGACCTCAACACCAATACCCTCTCTCAATGCTTCTAGGGTTCTTTCCTGGCAGTGCCCAGAACTGTGAAGCCTTTCTAAGACACAAGATGACCCTCATCTCTCCCTCTATACTGAAGAAATATGGCATTCCCTTCGAGAAGGTACATTAATTTACTAGTTCTGAATATTTGCACTTGATTTACTGTTAACTGTTGAGGCCCAAATTCACCTACACCACAGTCAGCAGACAATGGGGATCCTACGTGGCACTAGTTGGCAGTGATCCCCTCAAAAACGTCCAAAGCTGGAACGTACATACTATCCGAATCTGTTTTATTTGTCACATCACAGGTTTACAGGTGGGTGAAATTCGTTTCCGTGTAGACTCTGTCATTTAGTTGTTTTCTAGGAAAGGAAAAAATAATACTATGCCCATTTGGCTCCTCATTGGCATTAATTTGCTTTCTGCACAGGCATGCATGAGAATAAACATCTTGTCCATGGCCTCAGCGAGCACAAATGTTGAGGGGAAAAATAAATTGCCCTACAGTGTACTTGGCAATAAGTACACCCAACAAAAATTAAAGGGATTCTAGGTAACTTGAAGCCTAAATTTTAAAATATTTATATATTATATTTTGCATTTTCCCCTCTATCAGCCACTATATAATGATGCTGGGGTGTTTTCCTGCATTGAAACACAGTCCTCTTTCTGAAATCCGTATTTTCCCTACTATTTATGTTTTGACATCCGGGTATCCAGCTCTGTCCGGGACGTAAATGAAACGCACGCATGTGCGCGTCCGTGCGCATCCGTTTGTATCATCATATACAAATGTGTTAAGTAAAGGAGAGTAACTTGTAATAACATGTAAATGTGCATTATGCCCTCATGCCTGCCATGGTAGTAGTTGTCTGTGGCATAGTTTAATCATCTCAATGTATATTTAGCAATTGTGCTCCATATAGAGTGCATATTGTCATCATGATGTCCGCTGTTACAAGTAGTGCTGTCCGAATACCTTTTTTCAAGCTTCGGACATTCCGCACATTTTCCAAGGGAATATCCGAATACTTGTTCCAAATTAATTGGCCAATAAGTTCCCTCTCTTGAACTTATTGGCCGTGAGATGCTTTGCAGTGAGATGCTTATCAATGCCTCCTGTAAAATTGTCACTGTCTTGTGTTGCCTAAATAGTTCACATATAAACTTTTACAAGAACAAAGTTTGTGTGAGAGATTCACTGAAAAAGAAAATCTTCACACAAATGTTATCTATACACTGCATTGAGGTCTTGTCTTGACAAGGAAGTGAAGTGAAAGTTATTAAGATCATTTGAATCTTAGTAAGGCTATTGTTCTATGCATGTAAAATGTATCTATATATACTGTATATGCATGTAAACAAAAAAAAAAAAATATATATATATATATATATATATATATATATATATATATATATACCTATACCTGTACATACTAAGAGATTTTGGATGCGTTTGATACAAATCAGATTTAAGATGGTGTGACTGGGATAGCTCATCTATTGAAAATTTGCATTCTTTGTTAATGTGTGACTGTGATCAGTGACAGACATGATTAAAATTGTTTTTGTGGATTCTTGCCAGTCTAGGTGAGCATTGCCAAGGCAAACTTGAGGGAAAATTAACACCTGTGGTCCATGAACCATTGAACACCAGGCGGTACATTACACTTAACGGTCAACAGCCTGCAGCTCTCATACAAGGTCACATTTCAGATAAATCTAGAAATGTGCTCCTCGGAGCACAGGTCTCCGCCAGGCCAGGGTACCTACCCAGAGCACGCAAACTGTGGGTCATAGCCATTTGGAATGGGATCAGAAAAATAAAACTTGTTCTTGATCACATGACCCCAGAGATGATGTGTACCGATTTGTGTGAGTTTTGGACAAAATCTGTAGGAGTAGTAGCAAAAAGTGTGTTTGGAAGATGCACTATGGCAGAAAATGTAATCTGGCACAAACGAGGCCTATAAATTGTCATGATCCAAGGAATCCAGGATTTCTTTTATTGTACAACCTACGGTTCAAGTGTTACAGGGAAAAAGGTGAAGTGGGCTTTTGTAGCGGCACCAAAAATTTGCGATGGAGGTTCTTCCTTGGCGTAGTATAGTGGGAATATGCGTGCAAAAGTTTTCCAGTTATCGGGCGCTGCATTCATGATGTGAGGCATTTTGTGCAAAACGGCCACCCCCACAAACTCCATCGGAATGGAATATGAGAGTAATATGTGACAGATACGTCTTGATCACCTGACTATAGAGGTTGGCAAAAATCGACCTCCTGATGACTCTATAACGGGCTGATGTGAGAAATCTGGGGCAGCGGTCTTTACTTGGCCTCTAAGGAGTATGCGTGCACACTGCACAGTTTCACGCCGATTGGATGAACAGACACACGGATTAACACATGGACGGACAGGGGTGAAAACATAGTCTCGGCCACGCCTTTGGCCTGGCAGAGACAATAACAAACAATATAAGAGCTACAGATTGTATACTGTTGTCGCTGTGGTTGCACACCAACATTAATCAAGCAATGTCATTCTCGTTAATGTCTTATTTTAATCAGATCACTCAGGAGGCTGGTGAGTTCATGGTGACCTTCCCCTATGCCTATCATGCTGGCTTTAACCATGGCTTCAACTGTGCAGAGTCAACCAACTTCGCCACCCAGAGGTGGATTGATTACGGCAAGCTAGCCATACTGGTGAGAGAAGTACTTATTATATTAACACATCAAATAATCTGGCCCTTAAATTATACACAGCCAGAGCACAAGTTTTTCATCGCATTGGAATTCACTGCTTTTAAACTATATTGCCAAGAAACTAAACTTGTTTTTACATATCAGTATATCATTATATATCAGTATAATATAATGTCAATCTTTTGCATCGGCATACTATATGATTATTATAGTATAAGTAAAAGCACATATCAAGAGCTCTACTGAGTTTCTTTGCTGGTGGATAAGTTAAAGACAAATGTATTGCCAAAAACCCTCCTATCACTCAGTTCTTGGGTCATTACTTTGTATCTCCACTCTCACCTTCAGTGCTCATGTCGCAAAGACATGGTGAAGATTTCTATGGACGTGTTTGTAAAGAAATTTCAACCGGAGCGCTACGAGCAGTGGATGGAGGGGCGAGAAAACGCACCCATTGACCACTCGCGGCCCACCCCGGAGGCCAATGAGTTCCTGGTGGAGGGCTTTAATGACATCACGAGCCACAGTGACAGCAGCTCCCTGGAAAGTGTGGAGGAGGGAGAAAGGAAGAGGTAAACTTATGTTCTTAAATGATTCTTGTGTGTTTAGATGCTCAGCATAGCATTTATGTATTGCATTAGATGTTGTTGTGATTGAGTGTTATTTGACAGCCCCAGTTCTGCTCACTATAATATCAGTTAACAAAACTTGGACGATATTAAACCTTACCTGCTTGTAACTAATGCACTCTCTGCTTGGTGAACCCACAGCCCTACACAGAGGATTGAAACCAAGAGACACAGGGTGTGTCTGGAGGTGCCTGAAGAGGTGGTTCCTAAGGATGAAGATGATGAGAAGGAGAAGCAGTACGGGAAAAGGCCCAGACTTAGCCTGATGCCTCCACGTACTGCATCACCAGACTGCCGGAGGACTAAAGGTAGTTTCTAATTATACCATATCTGGAAGGGCTTTGACTAATAACTTTTATTTCTGATGATGGGGACAAAAATCAACTTGAATGAAATGTAGAAATGTTAACTTTCATTCTTCCTCAACAATAATGACACCAAATTGTTCTTCCAGGCCCACCAAAGTTGGTTGTCACGCCAACCAAGCTGACCCTAATGGATCCGTTCCGCCGGTGTTTGAGCGGTGAGGCGACCCGTCCCCCTCACTACACCAAAACCCGAGCACCGGCCATCTCCTCTCCGTCCTGGCACAGGAACGGCCACCTCACGGTAGCCGCGGCACCAGCCTGGAGCCAAGACACGGCTCAGCCTGCCCGCAAAATGGGCGTAGCCAGTCTGCTCTTTCATAAGACTCTGAGCCCCAAAGAGGCGCTCCATGTACATACGTACGCCATGGAGAGCCACCAGCAGCATGCTCACACGCAGCTTCAGGTGCACAGCTACGCCAGAGAGCACCAGCCTCGCCACCTCCAGCACAAGGCTTACACGGTGTCCCACGCACAGACGCAGCCTCAGCCTCAGGTCCAAAGTCCAAACCACGAGAAGACCAAGCCACTGCCAGAGTCCAAAGCGGAGCAGACTCAGTCCAAAGCAGACAGTCCAGCAGTGGAGGAGGAGGAGGTGGTTGAGGAGGTGGTTGCGGAGGATGAGGAGGAGGTGGTTGCGGAGGAGGAGGAGGAGGAGGAGGTGGTTGTGGAGGAGGAGGAGGAGGATCAGACACAGTCCAAAGAGTCAACAGAGTCAACAGAGTCAACAGAGTCACAGACTCATTCAGAGGGGGATGTGTCTGATGCTGAGCTCCCTAGCATGCCTGCTCCCACCCACACACCACAAACGCAAGTGAAGAAGGTGAAGAAGATGGAGTTGGACACCTCCAAGAAGAATACGCGAAAGGTTGGTTTTCTGTGTGTTCAGTTTTAGTATTTGTTCATTGTTTTTCCCCCTCCATAAAAAATGCATGAGCTACACAAAGTTTGTCAGTATTGCATGCTCTTTGTGTTGTGGGTTTGTAGCATGCTAGCCGGTGGTGTTACTGGGTACTCACATGGGTTGCTACACACCAGAGGCTGTACAGAGTTTGAGGATGATAAACTAGTGCCTTCTGCCCATAATGATCAGCGCAGTGATTTCTTTGAGTTCCATGTATGCACTAACTACATTTCCCATCAGTGCTGACATGCCCAAGTACTATGAGCCGAAGCTGTCGTGTCTGATGTGGGTTGACAGGCGATATTCCACTGACAATTTGCAAGTTTGATTAATGGTAGCCATATCTAATGACGTAACCATATTACATCCCTCATCCACCGCATGAAAAAGGGAGACAAACTACTATGCCAAAGTTTGGTATTTGTAGGTGACTGTACTGATGCATTTCGGCGCATGTTGGTATTCTAATCTCTGAGAGCACTGCATTGTAACTAACGGCTGCTAATGCAACGCTTCTTGGTCATCCTGGTGGTGGTCATCACTCTGCTGGTGCTGGAGAACGCTATCTTTGGTCTTAGATGCCATACCAAATTCTTATTTGTAGGTAACTTCCCTTGTGGATAATATGGCTATCATGCTGTTCAAACCACAGACCAACCACTTGTGCCTTCTGGATCGTGACACTGTCATCCCTCAGGACATCACTTCCATCAGAAAAGAAAAGCAAAGCGAGACCAAAGTGATCACTCCCACCCATCATGTAAGTAGTGCTAGCCAGTGACCAGTGAGGCCCGCAAGGGACTAAATGGACCTAAATCCTTTGTCAGAGAAGCAATCCGCAGCTGTACAGTGCTCCCAGCATGCCTCACTCTGCAGGTAGAGACCTCAAAATGAGGTCTTTGCAACAAGCACACACTCGACTCTGCTAACGTGATCTTTCCTCTTGCTGTACCTCTCTCTGTCCACCAGGTGTCAGGGGAGCAGTCGTACTGCAAGTCACTGGTGAATAAGCAACAGCAGGCGGCTCAGCTCTCCAAACTGTCTCGCTACCACCCGCTACTCAGAGAAATCTCCAGTGATGAGGGTATGCCGGAAAATGTTTATATCATTCATAATAAATCCCTTGTTACTGACAACCACCGCCTTCTTTTTTTTATTCCATTATAATAATGAATATTTCCCTCCCTTAATCTCCATCCTTCAGATGTGTCTAGGGTTGTGCAGACTGGACGTAGGGAGAGGGAGGAGTGGGCCAAGCCCCTGACTCAGCTGTGGCAGTGTCTGCCCTCCAGCGACCCCCAGGCAGAGAAGGAGTACAACAGACTAATGGGCCAGCAGGCCCCCTACTGCTCCATATGCCTGCTCTTCCACACCCATCACCAGGTAAGGTGCTCTGTGCCAGGCCTCTCCTCAGTCATAAATATCTCTTTAATGAATTGCCATTATGGCCATCACTGTTTATAATTAAATGATAGCCAGATCTGCCACAGCAGTTGTTTATAGAATTTGTTAACAGTTAACACGAAACGCAAGTCTAAAATGGGTGGATGGTGTTCAGGTGTTTGGCAATGAATGGATGTATTTTTTTATTGTATTGTGTATGGTAATAAACAAACCTTTCCCGTCTCCTCACTTAAAGTCAGAGGCGTCTAACGACAGCTCCAGTGTGACAGTGGTGCGTCGTTCCGGGGGCAGACAGTGGTCCAAGCCACTCATCCCAGAGATGTGTTTCAACAGCCACGGCAGCAAGGCCAATGAGAGTGAAGAGGGACAGCTCTCCAACCCACGGCTAACAGAGGAAGGCACCAGTCGGCTTGTCAGCTGTTCCCAGTGTTGTGTCCGTGTACATGCCAGTAAGGACCATCAATGAAGTGGCTGAAGTTGAATCGAACGATAGCTATTTTAACTTGAGTTAAAATACTGTTCAACCAGAACATTACTCTTAAATATCCCATACAGCTGCATTTGTAGATATAGTTTACTTATCCATTTTTGCATGGTGATATGTCTTAGTCATGCGCCACCCTGCCATATACTGTACCGTTACCGTAATTGGCTTTTCGTTGAAGTAATCCACAATAACATGCTCAATTTTCAGTCACTACAGTATATCCGTTTTAACAGTAGTTGTAACCACAAAAGGAAGTTGCCAACTTTTAACAGTCACAATGTTTTGGAAACATTTTGCCCCACCCCCCTGAGCTCCATGTCTGTCTTCAACTCAACACGCTTGTGAAGTTCTCACCATTTCCTGAATTCTGCTCCTTTTTTTATTCTAGTTTACATTGGCCTCTATCCAACTCGTATTATTTTTTCTGTTGTTGTGGCTTTAGACACAGTCACAGTTGTTTGTCTGCCATTGGTAAGACGTCTGAGCCTAGAACACCACATTCAATGTCATTGTTGATTGGTTCACAACGTGAATGGGTTCACTAATTACTTGTTTTGAAAACTAGGCAGAGTCCCTGGTTTTAGAATACAGTATAAACATCGTTCATTGTGCTGGAGTTCTCTCACGGAAGCTCTTTCTGTGAGCGCTACCTATTGAGAATGAGTTTCCTGATATCTTTCTTAAATAAAGTTGGTAATTGGTACTTTAAGTCCTACCTGTTTGAAACTATTCATCAGCAGTCCCAACAAACCGCTTTAACTGTTTCTAGGGAATGCTGATGTTTTGAATTTTAAATGCAAATATGTCATTTACAAAACTTTAAAACACATCTGGGTCTGTATAGCTGTGTGGAAATATGTTCCATTCAATCTAAATGCGCTTCATCCTGTTTCGCCACCATCAAAATACTGCACAAGAAGACCAGTTACACAACTATGAAACAATACCCGTTTCACCTTCTGTAACAGATAAAAAGGAGTCATAGCTGATGTTATTTTTCCTCTTCCCCCTCAGGTTGTTATGGAGTGTCTGGTGAGGAGGCGGAGTTGGACGACTGGCTGTGTGCACGCTGTGAGGCTAATGCCATTTCGGAGGTTAGTTCCCTTGTTCTTCTCAAAGAAACACTGGTCTTGGTCACCTGTACCGTGCACCCATTATTGTGAGACATTTTACATCATATTGGCAACAAACAAACAACAGGTTGGGCAGCAGAATGCTACTTAATGAGATCGGAACATTACAGTGTGGGCAGTATAACACTTCTAATGTTCTCTCTTGCTGGTATTGATGCACACTTTACACAAGGTACACAAATCCTGCCACACTACTGCAGTGTTGGAATGAAAATGGTCTTAATTGATTATGCAGAAGGACTAGTAAATGCAATAAGAATGTTGACTTGACTTGGAAGGTAAAGAACCTGAATTGAAGTTTGTTGTAGCAAAGGGGGTAATCTTTTTGACTTATTTTCTCGAAGATCTGACTCCACTGTCAACACATGGCTGTGCTCCATCCATGGCAAACAAATGTGTTTAATCTCAGGTGATGGTAACTGTGGATCCAGCCAACCAACTGCAAAAGAAACCACTTCTCACACTAATCCAACATAATGGCCCTTCAGCCCTGCTGTAGCCCAGTATTGCTGTTACAAATCATATCACACGATGCCCCCAAATGCTCATGTCCTTTTGCAAGGCTCTGTGCCATCTTTGAGAACAATTTACAGTATGTGTGGTGTGCAGGGCAGTGGAACCTAAAGCTACTCACCAATTTGGTCTTCTATCTGAAACAAGCAATGGATAAACCGCTTCAGTAGCCACCCTCACACTTGGGAAAACCTGCACCCTATGCTACCATGTGTGTTCTATGACGCTGACATTATTCTTATATAACTGACACACATTTTTCTTTGTTTGAACCAAGAAAGAGATCGAGTTTTTCATCAGAGATTATGGTTTTGCAACTTAACAACTACTCAACTTGGATGTGTGTTTATGGATCAAAGTGGAGGGTTTTGCCGTGAAAGACAGATTTTTCTTTCATCGCTCAGTTTGTAATGAGATTAAAGGATATTTTGACTAAGTTGCTTATGATCCTTTCACAATCAAACAATTGGTCATGTTAGTTTCTATTCCCCGAAGCAGAACAAATGTGAGCAAATACTGTACCTCGTCTTTGGGTGAATACAGGTGAAGCATATGGCCTAGGTTTAGCCATGTTATTTCTTGTGTGATTTAACAAATGGTATGATTCAAGCCCAGCCTTGTTGAGGTGTTACAACATGCACATTTTGGCACGGCATATTTGGGCTGACACTGAACTTCTTATATGGGCATAAAAGGAACACAGACGGGCAGTTCGAGAGATCCCCACATATGGGCGTGCATAAAAAGGACACACACAGACAGATATCGAGATCTCCATATGGGGATAAAAGAGCCACAGACAGACAATGGTTACTCGGACAACGCGTACAACAAGAGTACAACGGGTATTGCATAACCCGAGGGACATGCGTTCCTAGCATCGTTCTGTCTAATTCCTTTAGAATGAAAGCTGGCACTAACACCTCCTCCACCAGAGGGCAGTGCTTCCCTGAGATTATTGTTCTCTCTGTTTTAGACTACAGGCACTCGGTGCCCAAGGCCTGATTTAGACCTGCACACTAGTGCCGCTTACCGTAAATAACAGATCTGCAAGCTCACAACGCTTGCTGCAACACTTTGTGATTTTGTAGATCGCCTAGTTGCCCACGCGCATAGTATATGCGCGTGGGCAACTAGGCGAGTATAGGCAAGTATAACTCGGGCCTTAATATGTATTCTCTCCTATTTCATGAGTCACAAAATAGTTTTTACCCAGTTTGAGGCTTGTTAACCCATTGAGACCTGAAGCTGATTCTACATGTCTCCTAAATCTCAACAGTTTTCTGAAAAACGTATGTTTCTATATCAGTGGTGCTCAATCTTTTTCATGTCAAGGACCCCCAAAATTATATGTATTTGGCCACGGACCCCCATCAAAATATTTTGTTCCAGGAACCCCCAGAAGCAAAGATTTGAGTTAAAAATGTTAGCTTTAAAAATATATTATATATATATATTCAAAGATTTGCACACATTTTCACGATTTTTCAAAAATAGCAGATCTACAAGCTCATAGCGCGGCACTCGATGCCGCGCTATGAGCTTGTAGATCTGCTATTTTTGAATAGCCCAAAGTGTAAAATAATGCCTTTTAGCTCAAATCAAAAAATCACACAGTTCCAGGTTAATATGTATTCTCTCCTATTTCATGAGTCACAAAATAGTTTTTACCCAGTTTGAGGCTTGTTAAAGTGAATATACCGTGACTGTCGGTCTCTAAGGATTACTCGGAACAACTATTGTCATTGACACACTTTGCTGGGGTGCTCTATCATTAATAGGAAGATATGTCCACCAGGCTTTCATCCAAGAACATTCAAGTGTTATCTTATTTACACATTGGTGGTGCATTGCATCAGAATGAGAGCTATTGGTTAACCTCCTTGCTTTAACCAGTGTGGGGAAAAATGCGACTCGACCAAGCCAAGCCCAAGATTTATTCGAATGTATTCAGAATCAGAATTGAAGATCCATGAAATGGATGTGGGTGCAGTGCTACATTCATGTCTATGAAACATTGATAGTGGAATTGTGTCAGTTACTGTGCCAGTTATTGTTGTGTCAAGATGTATGCCGGATGTCTTCAGACATGGCTTAAAGCTACATTTACTGATCTTTTTTTAGTCATTCAGTTGAAAGCAAGACCCAGTAGGATTCCTTTTTTTCTCTCAACGCCATCTAAACTGAGAGTTAAGTTAAATATGTCCAATGAACAAAATCATGCAGAGCCACACGCATATTGAATGGAAATTCAAATACACTTATAATTGGATTGACAAGTATAGCACCCACTGGAATGGTGACAAAGGTATGGCTTCAAAAGCTGTCTGCCATTAAGCCAAGCTAGGGTGCCATAATGATGACAATATTGGCATGTTCGGATTGAAAAGATTTTTACACTCTGTTAAATGAACACTGAAGATTTTCTGTGTAAATATTGGACTTGTTTTTAAGTATTACTGTTTCTTCCCACTCAGGACTGCTGTCTGTGTTCCCTTAGAGGTGGTGCTCTGCACAGAGCCAACAATGACAAGTAAGTAGTGCCAGTAGATGGTGCAGTTGCCACCCTTTTTTTTTTCTAAATGGAGACGCTGGATGGTGGTGGAGTGGACTATGAAGACGATGTAATCGCCCTCCTTTTCATTACTGAGGTGCTTCATTGGCACAATTGTAAACTCACCAGTACATTGAAGCTAAAGTTGCCAGGAAGAATTTCAGACTATTTCAAGGTTTGTCTTGTAATATAGGCCTAGGCCTGTCACAATTGTTACATAATCGCCTAATCGCAATTATTTGAGATAATCGCAATTATTTTGCATAAACATGTTGAAAAATGTTCATACATTTTCAACAAAATAGCGGAGATAGCAGGATCTGCGATTTCCGCTATTTTATTTTTGTTTATTTTTTTTCAAAGAAACCAACCTGGGCTGACGGCCTTCTCAGTTGCCGCCCTCTCACTATGCAACTAACTCCCAGCTCACATCAAAGCTGCCCCCACCCTCGCCACGTTTAAAACCACTCTCAAAACCCACCTTTTCAGACTAGCATTCCCTATCTAATTCTAATTCCCCTTGGCCTTTTCTACCTTATTTTTATATATTTTTTCTCTCTGTTCTTAGTTTTTAACCTTTTTACTGGTTTTCTTCCTAATAAGTCGTTTTTATTTTGTTTCTGTTTTTGTAAAGCGAGGATTTAGAAAAGTATTATTGTTTGTTTATGGGTATATTTAATTTATTTGTCATATCTGCCCTGTGCAACTTTAGTTTACAAAGCTTAAAAGGCAAACAGAATTGTAATTTTTATTGATACGTTTTAATGTCAAAAACACAATTAAATCACAATTATTAGTGTGACAATTTGTGGTCAAAGTCAAATTCCATGATCGTGACAGCCCTAGTACTCTATCACCCATTCATTCACTTGGCACAGTCCTCACGGGCTATGACTGTTCTACCGCTACTGTTTGCTGTCAGACAAACCCCTCAGGCTAAACGTTTTTTTCCCCCCTTTTATATGCACACATGCTTGCTCTTACATAAATTTACTACAGACCCACCCACTGGGCAGAGGCCTCCCTCTCCTTGGTGCATGTAGGATGTTCTGAAATGAATGTCAGTCTAAATGACAGGAAATGCCTCTAGAAGTAAACCACCCATCTTGTGCTAATGTAGTCATAAACTTTGCAGTGACCCATTAGTCTACCCAAAGTTGAGTTTCACAAACACGGTTTGATATCGAAGGTCATCTTTTTCTTCATGTAAAGGCAGTGAACTAAAATATATGAATTTACACCATTTGTTCAGGGCAACGTTGAAGGAAAATCAAGAAGCGAGAGAGTGAATTTTGAGACTTTTTTGCAAATAGTTTGAGGTTGAGGTTTTGATCTTCAGTTGAATCAGTCAGTAATTTGCAGACTAAACACTGAGCCAGTCTTAGAAACATGGTGGCCTGGACCCAGCATCCTGCTTTTGTTTCCTGTGCTGTAGGTGGGTCCATGTGCTGTGTGCCATCACCGTACTGGAGGCTCGCTTCATCAACATCACCGACCGCAGTCCAATCGACCTCAGCTCCATCCCTCTGCCCAGGTTCAAACTGGTAAGACCCATCAGGATATTCCTATTCTGGCATGCATTTTTGGTAACTCACAGTAGCTCTCCTTAGAAGAGAGGCAGGTCAGACATTTCTTAAGGATTCAAGATATAAGTATGATGGACATCTTTGGATCCCTTTACCTAGCATACATTTGGTGCTTCAGTGTGGTTAAAGGAAATTATTAGAATGACTTGGTCTGCGGCTCAGGTGGCACTACATTACCTGTGCACCACCGTGGAATCTAGGGTTTTGAATCCACTGCGGTGCATCATTTTAAAGGGAGGGAAGCCAGGCGGGAAGGACAATCTTTGTCACTGTGCTACTTGTATGGCTGGGGTGGTGCCTTTCAGTGGGGGGGTGTGGTAGGAGTAGGAAAGAGGTAGTTCTTCCTGCCGGTAGGTGCTCCTCACTAGCAGGTTATCAAGGGTCCTGGAAAAATATTTGGCTATGCATTGTCTTTGGCTATTGATTTTGTTAATAAAAAACATTTTCCAAAACATGTATAACATTACACGAAATATGTTACATAATTAGTTTTTCGCTGAACGTGCTGCATGTTTGCAGCCTAATGTATACTGGATGTGACAAAAAGGAACAGATCTACAAGCTCACAACGTGCTGCAGCGTGATGCTTAGTTAGTACATTTGGCACGAAATTTGGAATGGAATTGACCCTTCGCTAAACCCCACCCCAAAAGCGATTGTCCAATGCCAGCTTAGCAACCGTTGTTAGCCTGGCACAGGTCTGGCAAACTTTCGCCACCTGCCATAGCTGTCAATGTTATCTCTCTCTCTCTCTCACTCTCTCTCTCTCTCTCTCTCTCTCACTCACTCACTCACTCACTCACTCACTCACTCACTCACTCACTCACTCACTCACTCACTCACTCACTCACTCACTCACTCACTCACTCACTCACTCACTCACTCACTCACTCACTCACTCACTCACTCACTCACTCACTCTCACACACACACAATCATTTGCAACATAATAGCAAGAACAGGAATACCACGATAACGCAATGGTGACTATGAACCAGCAACAGATTCCACTTACCCACAACTGGAGGGTTCTTTTCCCAAGCTGAAATCTGCGCTTAAACTGGAAGGCTATGGCTGTGCCTGTGTTGTTGAACACAGCTTAACGTTGGGAAAGTATTACACGACTCACTTGCCCAGGTGGTGTCAATGATACTAATCACCGTAATCGTAACACAATTCAGAATCCCAGCGCTGCCTGTTTCGAATTCCGCACGTTAAAGTATATTCATTCATTTGTTCGTCTATTTATTAACTGCTACTCTTACCCTGCGGTACATGAAAACTCCTGTTACAGTCATGGATCAACTTCAACCTGGTGTTTGCACTTTCTCCATTTACGGTCCGTACATCTATATAAACGTTCAGATTTCAAATATAAATTGCTTATGCTATGGCCACGGATGTTAAAATTATGCACGGGACTCTCAAAAGTACCCGTATATTCTGTGTTGTTCAATAAAAAGCATTTTAATCCGATCGGTGGCCATTTTCTCATAGAGTTATAATGTATCAGAGTGCAAAACACCTACCAACCGATAGGGTCGCTTAGTTGAACGCATATGGAGAAAATGCCCACCGATCAGATTAAAATGCTTTTTATTGAACAATACGGATACTTTTGAGAACCCGTACATAAATGTAACATCCGTGGCCATGGGATAAGCACTTTATATTTGAAATATGAACGTTTCTGTAGATGTACGGGCCGTAAATGGAGAAAGTGCAAACACAAGGTTGAAGTTCATCCATGACGGTCGAGACAGTCGACCGTCGTGTATCCATGGCTATTACTCCCTCTAACATTTCCCGTGTTTTTAGTTCATTGAAATAATGTCATGCACATTTGTCCAGTGCATAGCCTACTGCAGGCTTTGTTGACTAGATTTAGAAGACATTTTGAAGCTCTTGCTGCTGAAATGATCGATTATTTTTAAGGGGAAAAGCCGTCATTTAACATGCAAGTCAATGGGTGAGAAGCAAAGTTTGCCAGGCGCTGCCAGGCCTGGGTGTGACTAACTCCGCACCACCAGTCACAGAGTGGAGTGGGTGGGGCTTAGCGAAGGGTCCATTATACCATGCTATACTTTATCTTTGCTGCTCTGCCTATCTTTGGGCATTGCACATAGGAGTAAGAGACTCATTATTGTCTTTGGGCATTGCACATAGGAGTGAGAGAGACTCATTATTACGCTGAATGATTGTTATATAGGCCTGGAAATTGGGTTAAATATTCTGGAAAGGTTTTGGAAATTCATTGGTAAAGATGTATATGTATGTTCCCTACAAAGGTTTCTTACTGTATTCACTGTACAGCAAACTTCCCTCTCCCTCCCATATGAGTCATGCACTAAACAAAGCACAGGAGGCTATATTAAGACTTCACAGTCACTCTGGTTGACCGTGTTGCCATTGTTCTAGACTAGAGGTCTTGATCTCATTGTGTTTTTCCAGCATGAATCAACTTTTCAATAAGATATGATGTCGGAAATTGCGGCACCATTGAAAGCAAATTGTTTTGATTTCCTCTCACTACCTTCTCACCTCCTTGTTCCTTGATTTGCCACTCACCGATCCTCCCATGACATTTAACACCTGTCATTGCTGTCATCATTCCTCGCACAACCAACCTCCACCCTTCGTTTCCTTCCTTGACCCTTTCTCCTCTCTCCTCTGTCTCGCTTCCTCCCTCCTCGTAGAAGTGTTCGTATTGCAGGAAGCGCATGACGAGGGAGGTGACGGGCTGCTGTGTCCAGTGCTCCCATGGACGCTGCTCCACAGCATTCCACCCCACCTGTGCTCAGGCGGCGGGAGTCCTCATGTATCCAGACGACTGGCCCTTCATCGTCTTCATCACTTGCCACAGACACAGAACACCCGCCATACCAGAGGTACTGGCCCCTTTCAGTTCCCCTTTATTTCTCTCTTTCTAACATGGTACCATATGCAATTATATGATGCCTGTTGTGCTGGGAACAGTGTCTTTCTTTGAGCCACAGACACAGTGAAGTGGGGGTGGGGCTGCTGAGAGGAGCTAATGGGAATTAAAATGGAACCAATGATTAAAAATAGGTACAGATTGAAGTTGGTCAGATTTGACCATTTGGGTAACTGTGTTCACTTC
The DNA here is from genome assembly GCF_963454915.1 of Gymnoscopelus microlampas. Taxonomy (NCBI): domain Eukaryota; kingdom Metazoa; phylum Chordata; class Actinopteri; order Myctophiformes; family Myctophidae; genus Gymnoscopelus; species Gymnoscopelus microlampas. The sequence continues at coordinate 27,697,245 of NC_139942.1, read as the reverse complement.
ATATTATTTCCCATCGTAAATCGTTGTAAATGATGTAACACTTTAAACTTGTAAAGTGTACAAATGGACCCATAATGGCCCATTTATAGACCAATGTGTGAATATTTTTTTAGTTTAATTTCCAGCCTTAATTTATGCTCAAGAGGCACTGATGTTACCCTCATTTACAGTGATGTTGAGTGAACAATATTTAATGGAAGCAGAGCTATAGGAACAAGTTTGGGCATGTTTCAGAATGACAATCCCTCCTCTCCCCTGTTTTTTGCCCAACCTAACATATCGAAGGTTTTATGCTAACATTTGTCATAGTGCCACATTTGCCATAAAATGGATAGCTGTTGGTAAGAAGCACATTTTAACCGTGAATACAGGCAAAAGCAAATGACTGGCATTGCTTGTGCCTGTTTTCACACAATTTCAGAAAACAGGAGGTCTGAGGTGAGACAGGAGGACACAGCCATGAATTAGGTTTTGCTGTTCTGTAATTACAATAATAGGATTTTTCCTATCTCTGACACTTAGGATAAGATTGGACAAACACTTTTGAGACCCCTCGCTCTTTCTGCCACAGTAGTCATGAGCAAGGAAGTGCTTGGGCCAATTAGCCATGCAGAGATCAATTCTCATGACTTGTTGCGTATCTTGGACCATGGCCATTGATTTAGTCAGTATGCCAGACAGAACAGTAAAGGCTGCAAAGCTATTTAGCTCTAATGCACCGCAGGGGTTCTCTGACTTTTGTGCATGTTCATGCTGCTTTAATTCACTAATTGGGGAAGACAGAAAACTGTTTGTTGGCATCGGGAGACACGCAAAGACAACTGATGTACACTGTAAATGTCAGTTTCCTTTACACTGGAATTGTTTGTAATACTGCAGCTGTAATGTTTATTTTCATGTTTCGTTTTCATAGCTAGAAAAATTGATGCACACTCTTTGTAGTGTTGATGCTATAACTTTCTGAAGAATTTAGAAAAAACATATACAGCTAAGAATTCCTCTGGGCCAATCATTTTCATAGCTGACTACAGAGGGATGACCAAATATAATATTATTTATCTTTAATGATTCTCAATGATGTTGGTGGTCATTCAAATGGGTCCCCAATAATGTGTTTTTTTTGTATTTGATCTCAAATGTTTAAAATTATGGTTACATTAATGTATGTTGAACAGAAAATGTAACAAAATAATTTCAAAACTATGCAAATGTCACATAAAATTTGAATTAAAAGAAAAATATAGAAATATAAAGTATAGCCGTAAGTAGTATATCAAGCATATAATATACATTATCTACTGTATACTAGTATGTTGTATATGTATGAGCATGGAGCAGAACGTATAACAGAAGTAGAAGCAGCGGTAGATTCAGGAAATGTAGACATACTGGTCTACATGGTAGGCTGAGCATGGGCTGAGGCAAGGAGGGCCATCAGAGATAGATTTGTTAGCAGAAATGCCTGCAATGATTTCTTGGCCAACTTATTACTAAATCATGGCACAGACAATCACACTTCAGATCACCGTTATGTTGAAACGTGTCTGAGAGCGCAAAATGGCAATGTCCACTGGAATGATTTCAACACATGTGTTGTTCATAACCTAGCTTTAGCAGGATAAGGTAGCATGAGTCGATTGTGAGTTTAATGCATCCTTTCTTAATAATATGCATCAGGGACGCGCAGTGCTCAACATAACCGATTCATAATGTTTGTTTTTCATTCATCACCAAATGTCCTCTCACTGATAACAGGTTAAGTGTTAATTAGATTTTTGTTTTCCAGCGTGACAGAGCATCCATGAAGGAGCTGGTACTGGCCCAAAAGGTGATCTGTAAATACAAGAATGGACGCTACTACCACAGTGACGTGACTGCACTGACCACTCAGACCTTCTACGAGGTGGTGTTCGATGATGGCTCCTACAGTGACAATCTCCTCCCAGAAGACATTGAGGTTCACTGCAATGCTTCAAAGCATTACTTTTCCATCTTATTGCATGCTGCACAATTGCGTGATTTCAATTTAGAAATAATAATTTCATCAAATGAATTTAATTAAATTTGCAGAATCGCGACTGTGTTCGACTCGGCCCACCAGCCGTCAGTGATGTGGTCCAGGTACGCTGGACGGATGGCCTGATATACGGGGCCAAGTTTGTAGCAGCTCACTCCATTCCAATGTATCAGGTAATGTGATCTTCCCCTCCCCAACACACACACACGCACACACAGACCTCAAAAGTAAATGGACTTGCTCCTTTGCGTAGTAAGCACATTTCATTGTTCTCTTCTCATCTATGCTGTATGTTTTGCTGTGTCTGTTCTTTCAGGTGGAGTTTGAGGACGGATCAGAGATCTCGGTGAAGAGAGAAGATATCTACACTCTAGATGAGGACCTGCCCAAACGAGTCAAGTCACGAATGGTATAGTTAAAAACAACCACACACTGATATTATATCAGTATTTTGCAATATTTACAAATACTCCTATTGCTAAGCAGAGACTGGCTTCATTTTTATCAGTATTGTCTCAAATGTCGAGTGCTAAGACGAGATTGCATGCTATAAAGTCTATCAGCTGTGTTTTTCAGCATAGGACTAACTTGTGTAAAATATGCCCTTAGGGTCCATTTATAGACACTTAGGGGTCCAGTTTTGCTCTCTTGAGTGGAATTAACAGGAAGGTTTTTACTTCATATTCTGGATAATTTTGTCATAGGTAAAAAGTCAGCACAAGCAGTCGGCACTCTTAACTCTGTGTGTGTGTGTGTGTGTGTGTGTGTGTGTGTGTGTGTGTGTCAGTCTGTGGCATCGAACATGCGTTTCGAAATCTTTACCCAGAAGGACGTGAAACAGAGCTCGAAGCGGCAACGCGTCATCAACTCTAAATACAGAGAGGACTACATTGAGCCCATTATCTACAGAGCCATCATGGAGTAATGGTTTTGCCCCTTGGCCCCCCCCTCTTCAGAATGGAACGAAAGGAATAACCCCCCTCCTTCCCCGGCTTCCATAGGAAATAAAAGAGAACCTTCTCTTTGGGCTTTATGTATTTATAAACCACGGCTGGGACTTGAACTGACTTTAGTCTGTGTTTAATGAATTGCACCAAATGACCCACTCCAGTCTTCTCTTTCTGTAAATGTTATCTTACCCCCCCCCCCCCATCTTGTTTCACTCAGTTGGAAGGAAGAGACCAGCTAGTTGGGGCAAGAGGGTTTAAGTTTTGTTTTGTTTGTTTGTTTTTTGCCACTTTATCCAATGTCCAGGCTCATTGGCAAGTAAGGTCTGTAAACCTTATTCAAAGAGGATCTCACATTTTACACTATTTCGGTGTAATGATGTCATGCTAATAACGCATTCATTATGATCCAAACACGTTGATAGTTGGTAGAAAAACTGTGTAAGCCTACCTACCTTAAAAGAGTGTAGTAAGCTAATGAATCGGGTCATAACAAAGCAATGTTTTTTAATCTGCTATCTGTTATAACAGGTGTATGGTAAACCCTACTGGTGGAAACTGGTATTGCAATATTGGTCGATATTAGCCAATATTTAAATATTCCATAAAATCCAGCAAGAATCATGAACACATACAGGACAGATCTTAATCCACATGAACCCTAGAATCCCTGTTCCGGGGCAAACGATCTGCAAAAAAGGTTCATTTACAAGCTCTCAGCCCGTAAGCGTTGTGAGCTTGTAGATCGTCTATTTTCTGCATATGGTGTAGAGGGGAAAAAACGAGTAAGCCTATTATAGAGCCCTGGGAAACCCCGGTCAACTAAGTATATAGGGTTTAAGTGGTTAATCAAATTTCTTAGGCTGTACTTTTTAACTTGATGCTTTGCAGTAATCCACTCATTGTATTTCACCCCCAAGTTCTGTTACCAATATGCAGGATTGGCAATGTGCATCTACTGTGAAGATATGAGTAAAGTAGACTAGGTTTAGAAGCCACCGCCTTAAAGGGTCATGTTTATTTCTTTTGTTTTACTTTCTCTATATGCATTAATTTTGTTATTAATTTATATCAGCTGTGTTGATTTTGAGATCACAGCTATTTATATAAATGCTTCGCTGTGCTTTAACAATCTTCAGAAAACCCCAGATGTATTTATATTTGTTATATGGATGGGTTTTCAAATATTGTGTTGGAAGTGTCATGTTCACTCTGTTTAGGAGACTGTTGAGAGGGTAGGTAGTGTTAATTATCAAGTTGGAATAAAGTTCCTTTCTCAGCATAAAGTACTCCTGCCGTGGTGAGTGTCTTGTCTTGAAGGATTAATCATGGTCTTGAAGGATTAATGAAACCACCAATAGATTACGACATAGTGACATCACCTGGCAGTGGCACCAACAGCAGATGACCAGTTCGGTATAATAACTTTTCACCAGAAAAAATCAATCAGGCTTCACACACATCTGCTTATGGGGTTTGGTTACAATTTAAGTTCAGGTACTTTACTGAGCATGTGCAAGAAAACATTTTGTTTTGTGTTTTTTTTTCGATGATGGCTGACCCTTGAAATGGTTATACTGAGTTCACCGATTACTTACAACTGAATTAAATAACTGTGTGTTTGGGGGGTGTTAGACCAGTTTCCCTTCTCGCTCTGTGTAGCTCCGTCTGTTCCGTGTTGTATGTGATTCAAGATGACATTTGGTATAAGTTTAAACAAAACATTTGTATCTCAGGATGGCACAGAGTGCAGAAACATCTCTAGCCATGCTAGTCAAACTGTTTGGTCTCCGGGGCAACTTGTAAGTGCTTGGTCTGATGTGGGTTCATACACTGACCAGCATTGTTTCTGTACACTCTTTGTTATAAAAACCTGCTATCAACTCCTTAAGTAAAGATTTGCCACAATGACTATCTGCTTTTGCTCTTCACTTTTATAAATTTAAACAACTAGAAAAGTGTGCTCCTCCAAGTACCTTGCCATGTAATGCAGTGATTTGATGATAATCGGATGAAAGGTAAGTAGCCTTCTGCAGCAAAAGGGGAAATTGTTCTTGCTCAGTGACCATTGACATAGATTAGTTTAAACCCTAAGGGATCAGTGTTGTTGAGATTAAGACATACATTTAAACCCTAAGGGATCAGTGTTGTTGAGATTAAGACATTATTCCATCAGCACCATTCCGATGCCATTCCAGTGTTTCTGGATTATCTGCACTGAACCTTTTCTGCCAACTGATTTGATAGATCCTGTTTGCATCTGATGACTTCTCTCCAAGCCTGGGGGACTACAGATGTGCTCATGTTGGGTGAGGTGTGCAGAACACCGTTGGAATGTTGTTGGATAGATGGCCTCTCGCCTCTGGCACTTTGTTAAGTACTACTGATTCCTGTGCATGCGTTTGAAGGTAGGTGTGGTAGATGGTTTGATCAGGTCACTGGTTTGTTGAAGGGAAAGTCAGCTGTATCACAATGATTCAGTGCTCAAACTGGACTTAAATATGTGAAATATTGTTGAAACTTTGCAGTTAAACATCCACTGAACCTACCATTGACAATCATTCACAAGCAGTTGCCTGTAGGACCTCCAGTACTATACAATGTATGTAACCGTTCTTAATGGTGAACACTGCAGCTGGGTCCTTCAGACTATCTGTGTTGTCCTTTAAGATAATGACTTGCATGATTTATCAACATGGGCCCAGGCAACTGCTTAATGTTCCCACCCTTGTCTAGCGCACTGAAAAGGGGATAGACGCCATCATTCTTGGCCTATATTGACACTAAACCAGTCCGTCATACGTACTTACTGTAGGTCTTATGCCATTAGAAAAAGCGTTGTTTGTTGGCTACCACTATGCCTGGTTAGGAATGGCAGGATGTATGACCAGGCATGGACCAATCAGTGACATGTCACATGACACAAGTGTAGAGGTGTAATTATTAGCCTACTAACAACCCACTATGAACTAAAACCACTCTTGGGCCACAGCGGTCATGCATTCATCCCAGATCCTTCGTGTCACCAGCTTAAGTCACAAAATGATACGCTCAACTTAATCATTTGGTTATTTTAGTTCCTCATAAGTCAAAAGAGAGTTCACGTTTGGAATGAGACCAACTTGCTTAGAGAATATCCCGTGCTATCCCCCACCAAATCTCAGCATTATATAACATCTTGGATAGGCAGAACAAACCAGAAGAATTGAGAGAAATAAGATGGCAAGAAGAACATCTCAGTTCTGGCGAGAATATGCATGGAAATGCCAAACTAGATATTTTCTAACACCAGTCCAATTAGTGAAATTTAAAAAATCAGAAACACCAAAATGTTTGAGAGACTGTGGAGAAAACCATGCCAACTACAGCCATATCTTCTGGTTTTGTCCTGCCTTGAAAAAGTACTGGGACAAGACAATATTGGTATGGAAATGACACAGGTTCTTAAAATTAAGGTAATCAGTCACGAATATATTCTGTTGGGTAAAATACCACAGGAGATAGACAGAACCGAAGTCAAGTACCTTATTCAAATATTAAGATTAACGGCCCTCAAACTTATAACCAAAAACTGGCTTCAGAAACTAAGCCCTAGTGTACAGAAATGGAGGAAGCTAATGGAACAAATAAAAGTAATGGAATAGTTAACATATAAAATCAGAGGAAATCTTAGTAGGCCTAAGAGTAGTACTTTGTGGTGTAAATGGGAGAGATACATGGAAAGTGTGGGTGTGGATGGGGGGGACCATAAGCTATGATGACTTAGCACCTCAGCCTAACTAAAAGCACAGTATAGAATGCTATAAGGAAGAGTCAACAACCAAATGGGGGGAGCACTTTTAATTTGAACACAGTGCTGTTTTATTATCAGGCACTTGATGAAAGACTGACCTAATTAATGATCTGTTTACTCTGATGTTCTAGTTGGACAAAAAGAGTGGTAAAGAATATGAACTTGAACATGGGCTAGTTTTGTTGTGCCGCTGTACCTTGTTTTATTTTTTTCCATTTCTTTTGTGTTTGTTTTTTATTTTTGTTTTTTTTTCTTTCCTTTTTGCTGATGTATACTTTGTGTCAATCTTGTGCCTTATTTGTCATATTTTGTTCTTGTCTCTGTTTTGTTTTGTCCCGATGTTGTATTTCGTGTTGTCTCTGTAGTCGACATGACTACCTCACTGTGGTGCCGATATGGAAAAAAAATGGGGGGGAAAAGAATATCCCGTGTTTCATGCTTACTGCTGTTGCTGCTATGAAACCTGTATTTCCCCACAGGGATCAATAAAGGTCTCAGTCTGTCCAAAACAAAGCTGCACATTCTCAGCATATTTGATCAAGTAGTCATCTATTGTTGAGATGGAATATGTTCAGTCTCCTTTTTGAGTTTGGCTATTTTTCAGAGCATTCAGCACATCATAGCACTCCTCTGGAATAGCTCACCACCACTGGGTATTTTCCATGTAGAAACCGATGTGAGGCTGATAATCTATATCAAGTGTATCCAAAACAAAATGCCTCACATCAAAAGTATCAGAGTCAGAGACTGACATTTCTTCCTTCTTCTCTGTTACACCAAATCATTCACAGTTGACATTATCTTTGACATGGGAGATAAACTGATCAATAGCAACTAGCTGACTGCAAAAATAATTCAAAAGAGCACATTTCAGGTCTGCTGGCCTTGCATGCCTTCACTGGTGCCAACTGCAGTTCAACATTCGAAGGCAAAGGACAGGTAAGCACAAGTTCATCAAGCTCCCAAGAGCTCCTCACCTGACAGGTGAGGAGCTCTTGGGAGCTTGATGAACTTGTGCTCAGTGGTGCTGAAGAGTTCACTTGTTGCTTCTATGGCCTTGGTCCTCGAGTCAAGTAAGCTCATGAGGCAAGAGAGTTTAATGTGCAGAAAATGTGTGGCTTGAGCTTCGACCAGGTCTTTCCATTGATCTTTCATATGTCATTATAGTGACTAATTTAGGTCACAGCAAACGTGATAAAGATACAAAGGTCAACTTTGGCTCAAATGGAAGCTTATGAACTTAATTGGGAAGTTTCTATATGCAATTATTGTATATTCACCATAAAATGCTGAAAGATAATCATTTTTGATGACAGTCTTTTGGGGGATGTTGTGCTTGATATTTTAAAATGACAGCAAGCTCCAGAATCATTTTTTTGCTACCTTCCCTTTTTCTCTTTTATGGACATTTGGCATGTTGGCTGTCATTCTTTTTCCACAGCCACTATGCCAATGAAAGACTTTGCACAGCAGATTAGACTTGTCTCTCTGAGCAATTACAACAAAATTACAATGCTTAATTTAATCTACTAATCTCCTGAATTCTCACAAATGCTTGGTAGACTGAAAAACGTTCCTCCTTCCTTTTTTCATGTTTTTGCAGTGGTAAGACCTGTTATTCCCCTATAATTATTGCACTAGATCTGCATTAACTTGTGAACCCATATTGAATTGTAAAGGAACAGAGGACATACAGTACTCATTTAAAATGAAGTGGTGGCATCAAATTGCAGTAAGTAGCACTCACGTAGGTATTGTATCACTGCAGAGGGCATCTGAAAGGGAGAATACTTCAGCAGGAATTTGTGGACAGAGAGCTAGACTGCTACGTGCAGTCCATGCTAGTCTAGCAGTCTAGGCCTTAAAGTAAGAAAATATAATATTAGGTATTATATTTGTTATTTAAACAGATGCTACAGATGTAGGTTCATTGTTTAGGCCTATATTTTTATTTCGATAGTATATTACTAGGTTTTTGGTTTACCTGGGATCCTAGTTTCTTGAGGCACTACACTGTCTCTTTACATTCTATGTTATTTCCTTGCTTCTTGCAAGTCGCTCTGGATAAGAGGGTCTGCTAAATGCCTAAATAACTGTATATGTATGAATATTGTGGTGGTGTGGGGCTCTCTTCTGTCTTTTCGTTTCTCTCTCTTCCCTCTCGCAGTCCTCCAGAGGGCTGGGCAGACTGACAGCGAGCCACCTGCAGCACACGCCTGGCCTGGTGAGCCTCGCCGCTGGGCGGTGTGCCCCAGCTAGCCTCTTCCCTCCCCCTCTCTGTGTCCACAGAGGATCATATCAACATCTGCTGACAGACAGCCGATGATGCCAGGCCTTGAACTGAGCAGCTTTGTTTGCATTTCCTGCTGTAACGCTGCCAGCTGGAAGGGGGGTGGGGGGCAATAGTGTCATGAACCTGCAAAAATACAAGAATAGTTTCTGCTGCACTTCAGAGCTTTCTAAGCTCCTCAACAAGTCCCAAATGTTGTCAAGTTGATACTGAAAGCAGGGAGGGTATGGTATGAAACCACAGACTTCACTATGGTCTGGTAAAGGTTCTATTGCTTTTGTAGTTGCCAACAACGCCATATTGTAGTTTGATGTTCCAGAGGTGTGTATGAATGGTTGGAGAATGAATTGAGTCTTCACTCCAGTCAGTGAGGTTACTTGCTTCCGATTTATTTCATAATACAAACAACTTCCCATGGACCCTGAGGTCCCACCATCGGGAGGCATGCGTTAATCCGACAGACCTTTTCTCCGACTATGTGGCATCCGCGTGCAACCATCAGCCTCACGGCCTCTGAGTGACACACATACTAAGCTTACATTTTGAGTCAATCTTTATAGCAGTGGTCCCATTTGAGATCTAAAGAGGAGGTACATGTGTTGGTGGGTCAGCCTTGAAAGGTGAGACCCCACCTCCCGGCCCACTACATTTGCAACTGTATAAGCCAGGAAGGGGGAATGGAGACAAATGCCTAGACCTTCTGTCTCCCAGGTAAAACAAGGAGAATGCTAATTGTACCCCCCACCCAGGTCAGAGCCAACAGTCACCTCTCTGTCTCAATCAACTCTCCTGTCTGTACTTGTGAAGTAAACATATGGCTTAGATGTGTATGTTATGTTATGAAATATACAACAAGGGCAATATGCAAAAACACGCAAGTATGGTGTCATGCTGCACCTCCAGTGTGGAACTGTAAGTGGTTTGTTTTAGATATCTGCCTTTAAAACCAGTGTTGACACTGATGTACAGCATCATGATTGGAAGTAATCTGTTGCAAATTCCATGCATTCTTTCCTGTTGAATGTTTTTTGCTTGGTTTATCAAACAATTGGACATTTTCAGCCTGCTGTACACAGTAAAATCCTCAGTGTTCATTTGCCTCTGAGAGTGTACGAATGTTTGTTCACATTTGTACACTCTCTTAGTTACAAATGGATAAATGAACACTGAGAATTTCACTGCGTACAGTACGTAGGTTTATCACAATGCATGGATTCATTAATAACATGAACAACACAGGGACATTCGGTTTCCATAGAATTCATAGTTTTATCAACGGCTGTAAAATAACATTCACAATTTCATCACATATTATTCAACATGTACTCATCTCTAGTGTCATGTTTTGTCACTTGGGCAGGTGTCCACATGCTGACAACACCTTTTTCATATGCAGTGTAGAACACTTATGCTCTTTTAATAAAGGGCAAATGTTCTCTCCTCACGGAAGCATGTCACAAAAATCACAACGGCCATAAAACATCTGACAACATAAAGCAAATGTCAATGAGTCCATGGTGAATAGTGAGTTGTTGTTGTTTGGATACATTGGTCTTGAATGTGCCATTGTTTGTTATCACCCGAGTCGAGAACGTGTGGGTGTTTTCAATGGATCCTCATATTACATTTGAATAATACAGTATGCTAAATGCAATAGTGCATTCATGCGTTGAAATGGGTTATCACCAAGAATAATCTGATATGATGTTGGGGGGGGGCAGAAAGGGGTGTATGAAAGAATGAGGACATTGGGGTCATGAGGAACTATTTGAGAGTTGTACCATCTTCGCTAGTAAAGACTTCTTTGACTCATTTTGAAGTACAGCTCCTAAAAATGTAATCTAGTGTGTTATCTCATAAAATCCTCATAAGACCGTTCATGGCAATTATACTGTTTTTTAGCACGCAAACTCCTCCTTTCCCCTTTACTTTCTGCCTTAACTTGCAACTCAATCTCTTAAAGGTCGTCTCTTTTATAACCTGTCTTCTTTCCCTATTCACCTCCCATATTTGTCCCCATCTGATACCCTTTAATTTGTGCTATGTGATTTACATGGCTGAGTTTCTTCGCTCTCTTTTTGTCTCTCTTTAACAGGGCAGGATGCAGACAAACAGGTGGGTACATACTGTACAGTGAGCTTTTACTTCAAAGTATCCTGGACACAGACGGAGATGGATAAGCAGGCTAAATATCCTTTCTAGTTCTCTCTCTCTCTCTCTCTCTCTCTCTCTCTCTCTCTCTCACTGACTGTGTCTCCCACCCTCTCTGCATGCCTTTCTGTTTCACCTCCCACAGCAGCTCAACCTCATGTAACCCTCTCTCCTTGGCCCTGCATCTGCCCTGGCAGCTGTGGCTCCTTGGGTTAGGAAGTAATGCTTTGTAGCACCTTCTTAAACCAAAGTTCCATTCCTAAGTTAGGAAGTCATGCTTTGTAGCACCTTCTTAAATCAAGTTTCATTCCTGCGTTAGGAAGTAATGCTTTGTACCTTCTTAAACCAATGCTCCATTCATTCACAATGGGAACGTTTAAAAGGAAAGGGTGCAAATATATAAACAGTAAGATGCATATTATTATTATATTGTTGTATAAGAATATTATAGGCTTTATGTTTGCTTTTCTTGTTGCCCTTGACGATGACTTACTTAACCGTTGATTTCCATAGTCAGACACAGGCACAGCTTAAAGCCCAGTCCAACACCAATGATTCGCAATGCAACAAGTTGCCACTGCAAAATAAGACCAACACATTACAAGACAAACTTTTTAAAAGAATCAACTGACTGGGTTTCTTATGACCAGGGGAGTTTAAAAAATGGGGCCACAACTGCAAAGGTTTGGGCACCCTTAGTTTTCAGCATAGCTTTTGGGACAGTTAGAAAGCCTTGATCAGAAGACCTGATCTCACATGTTTTGACACAGGCAAACCAGAAGCAAATCAGTCTTGGGCGGTCACAGTAAAACCCATGCATTGCTTAGCCTATTGGGAATTAAGTGGTGTGTTGTGTCAAAAGCTGTGCTTAAGTCCAGGAGGAACAGAACACTCCCAGAGGCTGGATGCAAAATCGTGGGAGTTAGTATGACAAAGAATTTCACCCACTTTTTTTTTAGGTGTAAATCCCTGCAAAGTGTTGTTTCAGCACCGCACTTTGGACAAAGAAACTGACAGGGACTTGTCAAAAATGTTGTTGTTGTCCAAGCCATGTAGAAGCTGTTTACAAGCCATGTTCTCAAAACTTCTGGCAATCAAAGGAAGTTTGGATATTGGTCTGTAGTTACTGTTAAGTGGTGGATCAAGGTTAGTTTTTTTTGTTGTTGTTTGTTTGTTTTAAGTGGCTGAATAACATTGTGTCTACGTGTGTACGTAGGGACGGTCTCAGTCAAAGGACAGAGGATATGAGGGGGAGTGAACTATCCAAACACCCCCCAATCCTTCATCCAACCGTTTCACAATTTAGGTTTTAGGGTCTTCAGTTTGACAATTTAGGACAGAAAAGTCTATATTTTAGGTTTTAGTCTTCAGTTCTTCTTGTTGACTGAAATACACATTCAGTGATCAAGCGTTCCTGCCCTATGGCTCCTGCTGCTTGCTGGAGACAAAGGAAGGATGACTTTAACCTACTCTGGCAGACGAATATTAGATACAGCATTTTTCCTCAAAACTAAACAGAAAGAGGCTTGGCATGGCCATGCCAATCTATGATGGGCAAATGCTAAACAAATGTGTCCAGACAGTGAGGATTGGTTGTGGTGAATCAATTACACTTGTTTCAAGATGAAAAATGGGATCAGTTTAAACCAGTGGTTTTCAACTGTGGTTCTCCTGGGAACCTCCGAGAACTGTTGGTTTTCATTCCAGCCATCAAATCACGGAAAGTTATTCCTGCTGGGACACAAAATGAAGATGTGGTATCTGAGCCACAGACTTTACTATGTTTTGGTAAATATAATATTGTTGCCAACAACGCCATATTGTACTTGGTAAAAGGTTACAGAGGTGTGTATGAATGGTTGAAGAATGGATTGAGGCGTCACTCCAGTCAGTCAGGTTACTTGCATGATCCGATTTATTTCATAACAACAGAGTAGAAACAACTTTCTATGGAGCCTCAGCTCCCACCGTCGGACCCTCGGCCTCGGAGTAACACACACACACACACACAGTTACATTTCATTCCATCTATATAGCAGTGGCCACATAGATTTAGATCTGGTAGGCGGATCTTGCATGGGTATCAGCCTTGGAAGGTGAGACCCCACCTAGACAAACAATAGATCACACTTTGAGTCCCTGATTCGATTTGCAACTGTATGAGCCAGGAAGGGCCATGTCTTCCTGACAGAAATGAGATGAGAACCACAAGTTTAAACAGAAAAAAAGTTTAGAAAATGTTACTTTTCTTTTTTTTTGCCTAAAATGACATGCCCAGAATAGGGACTCCAGGTTGAAAGTGGTTTGTGTTTCTGTCATCAGACACCTGTCTTGATGGCATCAAGGCTGCGTGAGTCGGATCAGTCAACTGGAGGCCATTCAGCCACAGGACATTAATGAGGCCAGTGATCTTATACAGTAATGTCTGATGCAACTTCCTCCTGTGTCAGTACCGTTTCATGTTCTTGTGAAAACGGGTTAACGCTGCCTATTACTGTAGAAATTGACTCGATTCCGCTTATTCATCTAATGAGAAGAGTGGTCGGGCTATTAGAGAAGTCGATGGTGTCATGGTTAGATCATTAAGTTCCACACTCACCACCAGCACAACACACACACGAAAAAAAAACGAGATGGTATTTCTCAAGGAGTTTATCCTTATAACAACCCCCCCCCCCACCACTACAAATGCAGGTGAAACACATCTCAGTGCAGCCAGAGAGCATCCTTGACCGCTCGACCTCTCTGACAGGAAAGGGTTTAACTCAGTTTCTCTCCTTCCAGAAGGCCAGGCTGAAATTCAACAGAAGTTCCCTTAATTGGAAATTCTGATCCAGAAACACAGACAACCTTACATGACAATCTGGTCACTGGAAAAAGGTAGCAAACCTAATCATATCCTGGCCTCTAACTGTAGTCTTATCGGCAAAGATGAACCATAATTTAAGTAACTTCAACCGCAAAGTACTGTTCAACAAGAAATTAATAAAACCTGCAACAACATCTTTTGATCTACATCTCTCCTTTACGATATGACTGATTATGTAATTTTGACCTTGATTGTGAGCTGAGATAATTCATTGTGATAGCATGTTGATCAAAAATAATCTTCCCACATTCAGGACCCATGGGAAAATGGACCACAAACTCTCATTACCTCTAACCACAGTGTGTGCTTGATACTTGCCTTGACTTGAGTTATGCTGTTGGTTTCTCACATCCTACCTCAGGGCTTGACAAAACTTCAGGGCTGCAGCCCCGCCCAACCAAAGACATAGCAGCTTCTCTGCAGCCACTCAGCTGACATCCTGTCATCGTACAGTGAATAGCAGCCCTGAAGGAACCAGTTGCACTGCGTACGTAGACATGGCAATGTGCCAATGTGTCAAGAGACACTAAGTCTATCTTCATGCTTGTCTGTGCGTGTGTGTGCGTGTGTGTGCGTGCGTGCGTGCGTGCGTGCGTGCGTGCGTGCGTGCGTGCGTGCGTGCGTGCGTGCGTGTGCGTGTGCGCGCGCGTGTGTGTGTGTGTGTGTGTGTGTGTGTGTGTGTTTCTGCAATGAAGAAATACTTTGTTAGAAGTAAAAGTCCGGAATTCAAAATTTACTTGAGTAAAAGTGCAAAAGTATTGGTATCAAAATGTACTGAAAGTACCAAAAGTAGAAAGTACTAATTTCGCAGAATGTCCCATTTCACAAGTTTTCAAATGTATAAAATGTATAAAAATCCTTTGAAAATATTAGATTCGACGCATTGTGAACTTGTAGGTCGGCTATTTTCAAATGGCCGAAATGTATATAGGGCTGAAGTAGTTAATGTATGTTTTTTAATAATAATCAAAATCTACAAAGTAACTAGTAACTAAAGTTTTCAAATAATTATAGTGGAGCAAAAGTACAATATTTGCCTCTGAGATGTAATGGAGTAGAAGTAAAAGTATTGAAAATTGAAAATACTCAAGTATAAAGCAAAGCTACTTTAAAATTGTACTTAAGTACAGTACTTGAGTAAATGTACTTTGTTACTTTACACCACTGCACATATGTGAGCAAGAGACAGAGAGTCTGTGTGGGTTTGTGTGTAGGTGTATACGACTTATAAAGGCATAAAGTGTGTGTGTGTGTGTGTGTGTGTGTGTGTGTGTGTGTGTGTGTGTGTGTGTGTGTGTGTGTGTGTGTGTGTGTGTGTGTGTGTGTGTGTGTGTGTGTGTGTGTGTGTGTGTGTGTGTGTTTGTGTGTGTGTGTTCAAAAATACTTTTCATGTCCAGGCGCCTGTCCCTATGCACCATGCAGTGCAGCTCTTCTGTGTTTGTTAGGAGGGTGGCCCTCTTGAACTGGTCCACATACATAAGTCAGCCTTCTCCCCCTCCACAGTATATTTGGGCAGGCAGCAAGTTCAGTGTGTCAGACACAGTGGCCAGCACGCTTCAGACAATGCTCCTTGACCTTGCCTGTTACACTCATGCAGTGGTGGACAGTAACAGAATAAATGTACTTGAGTACAGATTCTGAGGATCTGTACTTTACTTGAGTATTAGATTTTATGTATACTTATTACTCTTACTTGAGTACATTTCTAAGACAAATATTTAACTTTTACTCAATTACATTTCTAAGAAGGCTGTAAAGTACTGAGTACATTTAAGCCCACTCCACATCCACACCAATGATTCGCCATGCATCTCCTTGCAACATGCAACTACTTGCAACCATTATCCCGAATGGCAGTTGCAAGGAGTTGGACTGGTGCAGTGACCTTAAGTAGCAAGGTTTTGTAGCAAGGAGTTGCGACTATAGTTTCATTGGTGCGGTTTGGCCTTTAGGTTGGATTTTTTCTTTCTTCCCTAAAATGCAATTGGCCTAACTTCTGCTCTCACACTAGCCGTGTTTCTGGCTTACCCCTCCCCTCGCCTCTTTGTTACATCTTGTATGGGTATATAGGAGTAAAAGTATTAAGTTCTGGTTCCTCAGTCATTTCTATGTTTTATAGGTGTTTCTGCAGGCTTTGTATAACATAGTGGTTCTACAAGCAAGCACATCAGTGCATGCAATGCAGGTGTTAGAGTTACAGTACTTCTCTGAAACAAGGTCCTATAAATTCATTGTGAAAACATTACAGCAATTCATTGATATAAAAATTAAGAAATGTACTTCTACTTTTATTTGTAAGTATTTTTCAAAGCATGTACTTTTGAATACTTAAGTATATTTAAAAGCAATTACTTTTTTACTCTTACTTGAGTAACATTTTGACGAGCTACTTTTACTTGTAGTGGAGTAAATTTGACCTAGAGTATCTGTACTCTTACTCAAGTACTGGGGTCGAGTACGTCCACTGCCATTGTAAAAGTCGATATTCCATAAGGTGGTCCTGCCACGGCCCATGATACATCAAGGGCCATGTGCAGCATGTGGCCTTGATCGTGAGGGTCCACGTCTCTGAGTGGGACTGACCCAATCGTTGAGAGAAAGAGTGACCTTTTGTCTTGTGCTGACGGACGACTCCACACTTTCTTCATGCTGTGGACTGGCAAACCATGCCAGTCCAATCTGGTCCTGACCTGGGGTCCTTCTCACCGGAATTGATGTCGTATAGGCACCAAGATGTTTGAAGTTGGTCATGGTTTTGAGTGTTTTGAGCGTGGTTTTGGTGTGGACAGTGGTGTTATATATGCCAGTACCTTGGTTTCACTGTGTTGAGACACAGTCCTATCTTCAGGCACTCATATGGGTGCGTTCCTGCTCCACAGTATCTGAGACCAGGGCTATGTTATCTGCAAAGTCAGGTCGGTGATATTCACTGGAGGCACTTCCTCACTCTTGCCGCAAGAGTCAGGAAGTCTTGCGTGGTACCAGGTTGAAGCCTACAGCTCGCCCTCTCCCTTGCTGATGGCTCTCTTCAGCACACAGTCTAGCACTAGCACAGTAGACTGAAAGAACGAGCCCAATCGATGGTCTTGAAGGGCGGATCCAAACCCAGGCGCTGGATTCCAACGCCGCTTCCTATTGCTTCACCAATCTATGTCCCCGCCTTCCTCCCCCCCCCCCCCCCGGCCTGTGCACGGAGCACGCTGACGTCACCAAATTTAGAGCGACGCCCCTCTGCACTCTGATTGGTTAGGAGATAATAACAAGGTCCTAAGACCAGTGTTTCCCCGTGACATATTTTCACTATACTTCTTGAAGGTTTTTAAAAATGTATGGAATTTCTTAGATTTTGTTGAAATGTATTAAATTGAATATTCTTTTTCTGAAATGTTTTATTTAAAAAACAAATTTAAAAAAATTATCGTAAGAAACAAAAAGGGGAAATTTACCAGCAACCCATAAAAATGGGTCTCAACCCATTGTTTGGGAAACACTGGTCAAGCACGATGGAGAGATGACTGAAGAGGTATGGTACGAGAGTGTCGCCCTGCAGTACGTCCTATCAGAAACAGCTCGGTGGTACCAGACATTGTGACCCTGGACTGCGTGCATGCGTAGGACGCAGCCACTGTTTTCACAAGTTTCTCCCGTATCCCATAACAGTGTATCCCCTGTGGACAGAGTCGCTTTGCAGAAGTCATTAAGTCAATGAAGGTTATTACAGTAGGATGGTTCTTGTTTTTTACCTCCTCTATGATTCTCTGCAGTGCAACGATTTGCTCTACAGCAGACCTCTCACCACAAAGATAGTAAGACAAATGTATTGTCTACTGTACATTGTGACGTAGACAGAAAGTGTGTGTGTGTGTGTGTCTCTGTGTGTGTGTGTGTGTGTGTGTGTGTGTGTGTGTGTGTGTGTGTGTGTGTGTGTGTGTGTGCGTGCGTGCGTGCGTGCGTGCGTGCGTGCGTGCGTGCGTGCGAGTGTGGAAAGACTGGGAACCAAATGACAGACTGTGGCCATTTGCCATGCATTCATTCATTGCCTAAACTCATCAATGTATGAGTGATAACCTTTAGGATATTGCATCACAGGCCTACAAACAATTCAGTAAAAAGCAAGGCATATCTTCCTACTTGTGTTCCATTTGTGTATTGTACATTGTCTTTTATGCTTCGCTGTACACAACATGGGCATACTATAGAAAGATGCAGGGGCAGAAAGTACTGGCAAGCTAGCCAGATGTATGGAGGATCAAGGTGACAATAAACGCCACTGGAGGGCTGGTCCGAGGACGCACTACTGTACTTGTCCTGTAAATATATAGTTTCCCGTTTGCTGCTGACTCTCCACAAGTGGTCAATATAAAATCCTGACACAGTTTAATTATTAGTCATTATGTTCTGTAGAAGGTTAAATACGTCATTTGCCATAATGACTTCTATTTATACATCTAATTTTGTCTACATTGTGGTCCTGTTTTTGGTTGGTGGTGGTGGTTCATGCCATGCTCTATTCTTCTGTTTCATGGTGCTGCTTCTCCTGTTGTTCCCACTTCATTAGGCAGCAGACTGCAGCAGTTTAAGATAAGCCTATAGTGTTCCCCCAAGGCACCATTTCATCACATGATGAATCTAGCCCATAATCGTCTGAGCAATCTGGGTCTGCTGGCATGCAATCTCCCCCAGACCCGATCATTGCTGGTGTTCTGAGGTTTGACACATGCAGACAGGTTTCCTCAACATATCCAAATCAAACTGGTGTGAAAAAGTCATAAAAAGTCACCAAACTGTTTGTGCGTTGGTTTGGAACTGCACAATCTGTTCCGCTCACGTGCAAGTAAAATGTTGACCAATGTCACATGTCCCAACAAAAATAACCTCAACAAAAGTAGATAGGGAAACATTATCTCATAAGCCTTGCTCTTATACTATACTGAAAGTTTACTGAGTGTACAATAATAGCTCAGGATGCATACAGAAGGGTGTGTACAATTCAATACTTGCTGAGCAAATAATTGAATATGTTTACTTACCACATGGGGATGATCTATACACAAATGTACAGTAAAAACCTCCTGCTAGCAGCTAGTAGCTCGTTGTGCCTGATGTGTTTACGTATGTTGCCCATGTGTGTGCTAGTAGCTTGTTGTGCCTGATGTGTTTAAAGGGATTGTAGGGAACATTAAGCCTAAATTTAAAAAATATGTATATATATATTTTTTGCATTTTCTCCCCTCTATCAGCCACTATATAATGATGCTGGGGTGTTTTCCTTCATTGAAACACAGTGCTCTGTCTGAAATCCGTATTTTCCCTTCTGTTTATGTTCATGTTGTTTATGTCCGGGTCGTAAATTAACGCACGCATGTGCGTGTCCGTGCGCGTCCGTGCCCGTATCAACTTTTTACTTTCGGTTTTAAAACGCTCTCAAACTTCTTTTTTGAGGCACATAATTTACTTTTAAAAAATCGTTTGGATAGAATTTAGTTGTTTAGCTTCATATATGTGGTCAATTTATCATGAAAGAGCCTATTTAAAAATATAAATTCAGAGAACCGTAGGGTCGGGCATTTCCGCGAATTGTATCCGCATAAGGCAACCTATTTTGGGCTTGACTCATTTAAAAAGTCCCCCCTGCGTCACCCCCTGGTGGTCGGGGAAAAGAACTGCTGGAGGGGCGGTGTTTGACAACAGTTTTTTTCTTTGATTATGTCTGAACTCCCTACAATGCCTTTAAGGTGTTATGACTGGAGAGAAGATCTCTCAAGATCATAAACAGTCAAATACAATACACAGTGTTAATGAATCCATTTGTATTTCTGAGAGTTAAATTATCACTCAGGATTTGACAGCAACATGTGTGGAGTGTGCAGTTCTGTTAGCCAGCAGCATGCTGTACCTCCTTGCTCATGCGTATCTTTTATTCCTCTAAAATGTAGTCACCAGACAATTTAACCATATCCCTTTAATAGCCAAGTGTTTATCAATATTTTGTCACTTACAAAATATGAATTATGGCTATACAGAAAATGCCAGAGCAGTGGTTTCAACTCTGAAGGATAACAGGACAAATAGATTGTTGTTCTTTTAGCCAACCTTCCCGTTACTGGTTAACCAATGTGTAGGTCACACTCACAGACAGCACTAAAG
The DNA here is from genome assembly GCF_963454915.1 of Gymnoscopelus microlampas. Classification (NCBI taxonomy): domain Eukaryota; kingdom Metazoa; phylum Chordata; class Actinopteri; order Myctophiformes; family Myctophidae; genus Gymnoscopelus; species Gymnoscopelus microlampas. The sequence goes on along the minus strand of NC_139942.1, from coordinate 27,677,031 downwards.
GGGACAGCCAAAATGGGCCTTTGGAATTGTCTCTCTTAGCTAGTACAGTACTGTCTGAGGTTTTGACCTTCGTTAAGTCATTAACAGAATCTGGTCTTTCTGGATCATACAAGGATCTGCATCCATTTATTCTCTAGACAACGTAACTGAGTGAGAAGGACAACAAAAAAGGTAAATTATTTATACTTTTCTTTTTATCTGTATGTGTCTTCAATCCAAGTTTGCTTGTTTTTTACTATAAATATTTTTTTTATCTGGAAAACACAACCAAAAAAGAATTGTTGGCCTACACAAACTGAGAGTAAATATGGAGTGCATGTTGACAGTAGCCTACCATCAAATGTCTGAGCTTTGTCAAAATGAAGAATCTATTAGCTTCAACCGCAACTGATCAAACCACTGTTTTACACTTGTCTGATGTCACTAAACCTCCTTGTATAATTTCCTTGTCATAGTTGACGTGCTTCATGAAATTCAAAAACAGAATTGTGTATTCTCTAAATTCAATCACAATGATGTGTCACACCTTGAAAATAGAAGATCTTCAATCTCACAATGCGTTGCGAATGCGACACGTTGTGAGCTTGTAGATCGGCTATATTCAGCTCATGACTCTTTCTTCCTCCTTTTAGAAAGATGAGTAATTTCTTACATTATATCCTGCACATGTAGCCCACTGTACATTTTACAATGATGTAGGCTACACCACTGTTCCCCAAATGGTGTGACGAGGCACACTGGCGTGTGCTGTGAGACATATGTGCCTTGGGATTTTGTGACAACCACACCTTTTCCACTTTTGTTTTTACTATATCAATACTTTCTGCACACTCGTTTCCCAATACAGAGGCAAATTCTATACCCTAAAAATATAGATTCAAGATTTACAGGTACAAGCAGCCAAACGTTGTTGGGACTTGTCCCGCAGATTGTGCTACATACCACTTTCAACCTGGCTTCCCTATTTTGGGCATGCCATAGGCAAACCTTTTTTTTTTTTAAATAATTATAATTTCCCCCACACACATTTTCAAAAATAGCCAGAACAGCAGTTCTACAAGCTCTTGCAATGAGCTGTGATCTTGAAGATTGTATTTATGAATACAGGTGTGCCGTGAAATTTTGACTTGCCCATTAGTGAGAAAAAACGTTTGAAAACCACTGGGCTACACCGTAGGACTACATGTGCTGTACAGTATGTGTGTGTACAGTATATGTGCAGTGTTTGTCATGTCGGTTTGTGTTTTTCCTGTATCCGTTAACTTATCGCCACAATTGTTTGAGTCTTGACCATAAAACAAAACAGGAATGCTCAGGACCGTGGGACAAATATGTACCCGTGACCTTGACCAAAAACGGCTTCCTCATAAGGATAGTGTAGTAAAAAATGTCTTAAAAATGGCCTTGCAAAAAAAAACAAAGAAACTCTCTGTTCTACTATGTTAAAATGGCTATTTTGGTGATAAATTAGCTATTGTATAAAAGTAAAAATCTGTGACATCTCTGTGAAAGCATGCACATCCAAACGATAAAAACTAGGTTCTGCACATAAAAGCACTATATATGGAAAGAAAGAAGCTAAGTCTGCACTCTAGAAAATGCTCCCGTATAAATTATTTATTACCACCACATCATTTCTATGGGAGAATTTGTGCAATTTGTACTTCTTTCTCAACCTGAGTACTGTGTGTTCCATTTTCATCAGCAGGATTCATAGGCAACTTCTGAGCTGGCTTTGCATTTGACAAAATTATTGTTGACAAAATGCAAAGGTCACTGAGATGCTGATTTCAGGTTGCATAATGGTGCATGGTGCATACTGTATGTCCATGAAAACTCATCCTTATAAATGTTTGAGAAACACGCTATCACACTGAGAGGACCTGACCCAAATGGAAGGGAGAGTTAAAGGGATTTTGTTTCTTCTGATAGAGGCAGAGTGACGATTAGCTTCATAGGCTTTTATCCTGTCCTTGGGGAGCTACACAATAAGTGGTTGCAGTCTGGTCAGTTCCCAGTGCTATAGATGTAAATAATAGGGAAACGGAAAGTGTTCTTCATTCAAGCTTCAGTTCCGACTGTCTCCTTGCTTTCTTTTAGTGTCCCATTAGGACACGCTTATTTCCTGCTAGTGCGGTACCAAATAGTAGAATGCTTCATCTATGATTCAGATGACACTGGAATCAATTATTTTTTTAGATCACTACGGTAAACCAATACTTTAGAGCTACATGTTTCCCACTGTGCTGTTATTGCATAGATATTAACATAACCTAGAGTTCAAACTTCAGAAAAGTCCATTGATACATCTGTGTTGTTCCATGGCTCATATATTCTGCTAACATCTGTGCAAAATTACAAAAACATTATTTTCAAATGGTTATATCTGTAACCACAGTGTTCTAATGTCTCTTTGTCTGAATTAATCGGTTCTGCACATTTGTTGTAGATTTTATCAGTTAGAAAATGCTATAGTGTTTAGACACTACACTCTTTTCCTAGATGGAGCTTTTCCCCCAGATTGGTATCTTATTTGCAATGCAGCCATTGGTGTGTGAAGATTTTCTTGAAGCCTCTGGGAAGGACTTCTAGAAGTCACTAAACTCCATAATGTCAATAGTTGAGGGATTAGATACAAGCAAAGCCAAAAATAATACGAGAGTGCACCCCCCTAAGCATATTTTAACTGTCCCACCATGAAGGAAATGCTTCTCTTGTAAATTTAAGCTCCTGGAGTGAGCTTAAATGGGAGATTACACAAAGTATATGCCATGTGACTGCTTCGTGGAGATATAAAATGCAAATCCCTGTCACAGAGCAGATAGCGTCCCTGTTATTGACAGTGATTCAGAAAATCCTGAGTGAGTGAAGGATTTTCATCTTAACTTTAAAGTTTCTGTTGTCTCTATAGACACCTGGCATTCATCATCTTGATATTTATTTTATTGCCAGTTTGAAATCAATTAAGGCAATGCACACAACAGACAGAGAGGCTATGAATGGTATCCATTAGACTATCAATACCATAAAAACAGCTTCTTAGATAGCACAATTAAGTAACATTGGCATTCTCCCCCAGGTTAACCTCTGTGGATAGGGGATGTGTGCCTGTATCTTGGCAGTACATAACTTAAAAATATGTGTAGTGGATTCATCGTTTATGCTGTTAAAGGATACACCATCATAGTCATATCTACTTCAACCCTTCCTGCCAAATAACTCCATGAATAGGAAATCTACCCACAAGACAGAAATAACTCATGCTTTAGTTTACTCTTGAACACCTCAAGTTGAATTAACAGGATGTCATTGTGAGTGTGACCAAAAACATCTGCAATATTTTCCCACATTATTACCTTCAACTTCAACTCAACTTAGACTTCAAGTTTATTGTCACATTGCAATACAGGTGTAAAAGAGTGGGTGAAATTATTTTCCAGAAAGTAGATACTACTGTGTGCAAAGGGCCATTCAATTGTTACCAGCTGCCAAAGAATACCAATATTTGATTCTCATATAAGCTGACATGATGCCACTCTGTGCTAGTGTGTGTAGATGCGGATGTGTGTTTTGTGTACTCTTGTTTCTTGGCTCCTGCTAATCTTCTGACCCCAGATGGAGAACAGTAGGAGAGCATATTGCATTTCCTGCTTGATTCATTTATAGATTGCTATGCTATGACACTACACTCACTATAATGTTAAAGAAGAGCCATTTCTTCCTGCCCTCCCCAACTTGGCATTCAGCCCACAACAGCTTATAGGATGTTAGGCCTCGCAAATATCACGATATGAGCAAGACCTTGGGTCCAAGAGGGAAATTAAATTAACAAAGCAATACGAGCAGGTGAGAGGTACAGGTCTATTGATCCACTGTATAGAGATCTGTTGTTGACAGCAACATGGGGAACAGCACACCTATGATATGGGATGTGGCTACAATACTGGAAATATTAGAGGAAAGACCTCTGTCACTGTGGTTCTCTTATGGTTGGGTACTTTGTCTGGGAATATATAATAATATATAATATTATATTTGGCAAGATCAGTGCTTGATGGAGACTGATCACCTGGACCTTCTAATATCACTTTGCTCTCATGATGTCTCATGGTACTATGCTACAGTTTATTCAATTTATGCTCAAAGGAGATATGAAACTGTTTGTCTTGTGGCTAACACCATTACCACCGAAATAAAGGGCTTATGTTATGTATAGTGATGAGGAATTCTGGATCAATCAGGATGTTGAGGCAAACAGTCCTTTATATTTCTGAGATAGAAGTTTAATACATGATACCATGTGAGAATTACATTAAAACACACAGGTCAGTGAGAAAGTAGTCCTCTGATAATGGTCTGTTGGCATGGCCCACCAACAAAATGACCCCCACCAAAAATGTACATTCTAAAAGGCTGCCATATGTTAATGGTTTTTAGAAACATTTATTTAACTAGACTCCAATTCATAGTAATTAATATTTACCATTTGAGTACTATACCTACCTGCATTCTTCCATCCGTATGTACTCAAATGTTTTATGTTTATAATGTAACAGTGAAACAGTCAACCGTGAGTTGATTGATTGATGTACTTTATTTAGTAAGACATGAGAACAACAGTACATGGAAGTACAAATTCACAATACGAGGTCTACTAAACTGGAAGACTGATAAAAGCACTGAGCTTGTTTCAAATGAGTTCCCCACGCACACAAATCATGATGACATATAAGAGACAGACAGATATACACAACTACTATAGAATGTCATACAATCAGTTTACAGGTTACTGGTATGAAGAGTGAGAAATATGTACATATTTATAGTCCATATTTATAACATAATGCAATGTGTTTGATCAGTGACCTATGGAGTGGTGCATATCAGGTAAGATGCTACAAATGTATAGGCTCATTTAAAAGTTGATACGGTATTGACGTGGATTGTTTTATGCAAGTCATATATTTATTGTAAGGCCAGAGTACACCAGAGTGATACAGTACAACTGTAAAAAAAAAAAAAAAAAAAAAAAAAAAAAAAAAAAAAAAAAAGGAAAAGGAAAAGAAAATGTTTTAACAACAATTTTCAGTTACAACATTTTGTAACTGAAAATTATTGTTGTGAAAGCAAGTACCTTATTGTAAAGTAGACTGGTATGTCTACCAAATCCATGCAGTTTTATCATAATTCAGCGTCACTGAGATTCATGAGTTTCAATTCAATTGCACAATGTGTGGCCCCTCACTCACTTTATGGAAGTCAGTATGGCCCCCTGGAAAGAAATCTTGCCGACCCCTGATAGGGGATGATGATACTAAGCAGTTGGCCTATTATATACATTGTGTTTACTTTGATGGGACCTTCCAGACTACCCCAAACATATAAAACCATAGCTGGTCATGACATTTAGACTGCCGTTTGGACACATTTGTCACACAAATATGGTCTCCTTTTGATTATGAGGGAACTTATAAATTGAGTTCATTCATTCTCAACTCCATGATGACAACATACCATTCTGCCCATGCAACCAAGCCACAAAATAAAGTGCCAACAGTGCATTAACTATTATGGCGTAGGCGTAGCTACTACTAGCATAGGCAATTGAACAAGTACTGTACATTATTACATCTCTATCATTGCTGCTGAATAAGGTTAACGACAATAGGGGGGATTTGATGGGTAAATAAAAGCATGCCGCAACATTGCAAAGGCCATACAATGCAATGTAACAGCTGACGAAGAGCGAGCCACCACGTGAAAAATGAGCTGAAAAGGTGCATTCAGTTCAGTTAAAAGAGAGAATGAGAGAGAGAGAAAGAGAGAGAGAGGGCATAGTAAATTCAACTGAAATGCCCATGTGACTCTGCTACTGACAAACTGAGCTGTAGGTCTGTGGAGGAGGAGGAGGATGATGATGATGAGGAGGGTGGTGATGATGATGATGATGATGATGAGGATGATGATGATGATTAAATAGAAAAGGGGTGCTTGTTTCGTTGTACCGGTGTTGAGCGAGCTGAACAGGGATCAGGTTAATGGGGAACGGATAGAAAGAGAAAACAGCCAGACAGACTGAGCTGAGAGTCTTGAGCTCACACTGCTTGCTTGGTGGAGACTTGATCGTTGGATTTCGACATGATGATGGTCGGGCAACAAGAGGGGAGAACAACACGGTCGTGTTATCGACCTTTTCATTATTTAAACTAAGGCATATGTTTTTTACCCTTCTCATCCAAGGACTGCAGAGCGTAAAGGGCAAGGTAAACTATTCATATTTGTTTTCCTAATCTAATCAATCGAGGGGGCATTGATTACAAAACCGTCCACGTCTCGTCTCGTCTCTCGTCTGTGTTAGTAGAAACAGCGATGGTGGTAAACGTGAAATTAGGCAAAGCAGCGTCTGGTTGAACAGCAGCTTGTGTCGTTGCTGCTACAGTAAAAACAACAGTTGCTGTTCCGTTGCCAGGCGGTGGTGCGCAGCATGCTGTATTAAAATATAATGGTTGGTTGATGTTATCTAATGGCCCTGAAATGTTTTGCTTTATGATACTGAACCCAAACCCCATCGCCACACTCATTTCATTGTGGTTTGTTCTGACTGCAGCAGCAGGCCCGCTGAGGACATCAGAAGACTAAAGCACTCACCCCAACATTAGTCGCTTCACAAAATGACGTATTTTAAAATGGGGGGGGGGGGTACATTTGAAAATATGTCATTTTTGTCGAACAACACGGGTTCCCGCGACGAATGTAAATGAAGCCCGTTTAGCCTAATACTGGCAACAGCAACTGTTAGCTACGGTAACCGGAAGACTCGCCCCAAAACACACTCGCCCCCTTTCCTTTCGCGGACCGCTCGCCCCAGCGATTCATATCTTGCATTTGTTTTACTGAGGTGTTTTGTTTAGGAATACATTTAGGGTTAGGCATAGTTTTATTGAGATTACGTTTAGGAATAATGTTAGGTTTAGGCGTAGTTTTACTTAAGTTATTTTTAGGAATAGTTTACTGAGGTGACGTTTAGGATAATCAGGTGGCGACCGTTCCGAGGTCACCGGATTCGACCCGGGGCGACCGTGTTTTGGGGCGAGCGTCTTGGTATTCTTAGCTACTAGCTATTAGCTGTATGTTCGTCATCCTCTCTGTAACGTTAGCCTATCAAATATAACTTGGCATATGATCGGGTCTGATGATGTAGAGTGTAGCGTTACTTCAGTTGGACTGAAGCGTGGATGTCCGATGAAGATAGTGAAACTAGCGAGTTTCACAGCAGATGTTTGTTGAGCTGTTGTAACATAAATACAGCTAGCACGACATTTATATGGGACCCGTTAACGTACCGTTATTTCTGTGGCTAGCGGCTAAAGCCTAAATTAGCCAGTTAACTTCCCTGTAAGTGTAAGCGAATACGATGCCACACAAGAGCTATATGGAAGGAAAGGGGACACGGGCACAGATTCGTTTTAACTAACATTAGAAAGGCTACTGAAATTTGATTCAAAGTCAACGGTCAAAGCGAGAGAGAAAGGTGACACTGTCGCTGTTTCTTGTTGCTTCATTGTGTCCTGTTTGTGTGTGATGTTGTTGGCTGTTACAATGTTTAATGTTGTGGTTGATGCATGCTGTTACAATGTTTCATGTTATGTTTGATGCATGCTGTTAACATTGTTTCATGTTGTTTGTGTTGCTATACTGTTGATGCGTACTATTCTAATGTGACGTGTTATGTTGATGGCTGTTAAAAAGCTGTCCTGATGCAGTGTTGTATTCTGTTTGTGTTGTTGTAGTGTTGTATGTATGTGATGATCAATGTGTTCTTCTGTTGTGTAGTGCAGTGGTTCTCAAAGTTGCTTCCATGGACTCTCTTGGTTCCTTTGGGGGTTTCTAAATTGACTCTTACAAGTCTGTAATTCTGACAGTATACAAATGGAACCACTTAAGGGGAGATCTTGACATGTTAAAGTTTGAGAGCGATTGGTGTAGTCGTGTATTGTTGTATAGTATAGTGTATGGCTGTTACAACAATGTGTTTTGTTTGTTGTAATGTTCTGATGGCTGTTAAGTAATGTTCTGATGGCTGTTAAGATCCACTGAAATATGAGTAGCTAACCCCTCTAGTCAGTAATCACCAGTAAATGGATATACCTGTACATGCAACTGTTTGGCAGAGTTATGGAATTCAGCTATTCTGCATTCTTGAGTAATCTTGAAATGCCACAGGCTACTGTCAAAAGTATAGCCGGGGCTGTAGCTACAAGCCTGAATATAGTAATGTTTCACAATTTATTGACCACGCTGTGTCTTCATGTTCTTTTCTAGCACTGGGCAGGTGGAGTGACAAATCTATCTCTCTACTCTGTGGGTCATAATCAAGTTATGTTTCCTCCACTGTGATTTTAACCCTTTGGATTACACCTATTAGGTTTAAGCTCCTGTACCATTTGAAATGATATTGGCATGAATTGATTTTGAGGCATTATAAGTGGATCTGGGATGGCTCTCAGTGCAGCTGCCAAGATTTTGCAAACCCTCATTTACACTTGCCTCCAGCTGTTCAGAAGACAAAAACAAGCTACAAACTACATTTTAGCTGAAATATGAAATGGGAACATTTTATTGCCTACAGATCCTGAAGGCATACTGGGTTTCAACAGGTCTTCTGCAATGACACCTTAGAGACATTGTTGCTGTGTTACGTTAAACATAAATGCATGGTATAAACTTAATAGGGAAGTATGTATTTAGTGTAGATACTAGGTAATTTACTCTTATAGCAGACTGAGTCACAGATATTCCACACATATGGGTCATGGTCTTATGTCATCTACCATAAGTGGCATGTAGGCTGGGTGTGAATCACAGCGCACAGTGGGTCATCTTTGGTCAATTTAAAAATCTCTTCGTCTACCAATGCAGTGTTTACCACCTGCTGCAGCAGTGGCTTCTATTGAATGCAGTAGATAGGACAACTAGGCAAACAAAGCAATGGTTATTTTGTCTCCTGAATAAGTCATATTCATTTAAGTAAATAAATAAATACATTTAATTGATTTCTTGCATAGTCTTCACTCTCAATGCCTTATCTCATCAAAATGCATAAGGAGACTGCCCAAGCATGCCGTCTACCTTCTGACCTCATTGAATTTTGGATTGAAGGGAGACACAATGAGAAGAAAAGGGCAACGCATTGAGATTAAGCCTCAAGTCTACTCAAGTAAAAGATGAACTATCAAAACTCTGTCCTCATGGTCTGCGTTTTATGCCTGTAGAAGCTTTTATATTGGCTGACCCTTTACCTCCTTCCCTTACCAACCCACCACTGCCCATCTACTGTATTCGCTCTCCTCCATGTGTATGAGTTTTCTTCAGTGCTCTCCATCTGCAATTACATTTCTGGTTACGTTTCAGGGTAATGTGTTTTTGATTGCTGCTGGAAGAGGAATCCCTCCACCACCCCCTACTTCCTGGGGGAGCTGTAAGGTGAATCTCTTATTGTCTTCTCAGGTGATGAGCCGAATGGTGCCATATCAATGACTGAAGACCATGATGCCCTCCCGCAAGCTGCTGTTCGTCCTGTGCCCCATGCTGGTCCTGGGCTTCATCTACTACTCTTCTGGGAAGCTACATCTGCATGTATGGGGCCAGAAGCCACGTGAGTAACACTTGACAGTTTTTAATGGTCTTCCTGGTGGCTTTTACCTGTTTGTCTGTCCCCTTTGTATTGCCAATCCTGTTCCATATTTCCTTTCTTTCAGTTCTGCCTGGTCATCTTTAGAGCCCTGTGTGTTTTTAGCCTGTTGTTATGGAGCAATTCCGTTTGATGCCTGTGTTTTTGTTGCTGTTGCCGTTTGCCTCTCTTGTCTTGTCAATCAGTTAATCTTTTTATGCTTTCGGTCTGTTTGCGTGTCCATCAGACAGTGTGTCACTGGCTCCTTGCTGGGTGTCTAGGCCGCACATGGGCAACATACGGCCCGGGGGCCGGACCCGGCCCTTTGGCTGCCGTATGCTAATGGTTTTTAGAAATAAATATTTAACTAGACTCCAATTAATAGTAATTAATATTTACCATTTGAGTACTACACCTACCTGCATTCCTCCATCCGTATGTACTCAAATGTTTTATGTTTATAATGTAACAGTGAAACAGTCAACCATGAGTCCATATTTATAACATAATGCAATGTGTTTGATCAGGGACATATGGAGTGGTGCATATCAGATAAGATGCCACAAAGTTGCCACAATTAAAAAAAAACAAAGTTGATACGGCATTGACATGGATTGTTTTATGCAAGTCATATTTTTATTGTAAGGCCAGAGTACACCAGAGTGATACAGTAGACAGCTGTTACAACATTTTGTAACTGAAAATTATTGTTGTGAAAGCAAGTAAATTATTGTAAAGTAGTCTGGCATGTCTACCAAATCCATGCAGTTTTAACACAATTCAGCACAATGTGTTTCAATTCAATTGCACAATGTGTGGCCCCTCACTCACTTTATGGAAGTCAGTATGGCCTCCTGGAAAGAAATCTTGCTCACCCCTGGTCTAATTGAACTAATTGACAAGTGCCATACTTTTACACCCTTTTACACCTGATACGACTGTGTTGCCTTGTTTCGACCATAGATAGAAATGCTTACTTACACTCAGAGCAACATACTGATAAAGTGTCAGTATGTTGTCATACTGACAGTATGGCTCAAGTTACGTACTACGTTTTGCATTCACACAAACTATGTCCAAGAAAACCGCAAGGCTGAATAAAATGGAATATAAACATAAGTTTGCTAACTAATTGAAACAGCTTATTGTGAAAAGCACTACACTTTTCAGATAGCCCAGTTCAACTGAAAACTGACGTGAATATTTTTTATATCATGATTAGAATCATATTTTTGAATCTGCTGGTCAATTGATGCAGAATTAAAATTCAGCTGACATGCATCAGTGGATGATGTTCCACACAGGGAGTGAATAGCATTTTTGCAATGCTGTCTGGCACACTGAGCATACTTCTATTTCTCACTTCTCCTCATTGTCTCTTTTTCTGAGGGCTGTAAATCCAGGATAGTGCAGGTTGCACCATGTGGCAAACTGGCCATAGCTGAATTGGTAGAAAGCCCGCCTAGGAAGCAGAAGATCCCAGGTTTGATTCCGGGCCCTGGCAATGTGTCAAGGTGTCCTGAGCAAGACATTTAACTATTAACTCTTCCTCTGTGGGCAGCACTCAGCTGGGTGAAGCTTAACATCGAATTCCCCCACGGGATGAAATAGGTCTAATTATTACTTAGTCTTCTGGCAATGCTTTGGGTGTTTTATTATCGGTATGATTTTAAGGTAGGGGTGTCAAACTCCTAGCCCGCGGGACGACTGCGGGATGATTTGGTTAAATTGAAAATTTAAGTAAAAACATACACCGAAAATCTTTGAATTACATTATTCCCGTTGTTGTAATCTGTGTGGCAGCCGCTCTCTCCTTGCTGCTACTGTGCCGGCAAAGCTGCTGTACATCAAAAACAGTGGAGGCGGCTGCCGGCAGGTAACCCCCTGCTGTGTGTAAGCACCTAGCTCTTTGTGCAAAATCAATAGTGGTACAGAGTGCCAGACCTCAACAAAATGTTTCTGTACGTTTTTATAGACCGTCAGTTTTTCTGATAAGAGCGTAATGTGCGTGCTACCTCCGAATGCACAGCGCGCACCATGGGCATACTGAAAGCAATTGGATGCTCTTGGATAATGCAGGGGGAAAGCTCCTGTACACACCTGACAATGTGTGTAATTCAAATAAAACGTATAGTAGCCTATACCGTACATATTCCCATTTTAGTCCTGGACCTGAAATCAGTAGCATAGTAGGGATGCTATGCTACCCATAATACTTTGAAACCTTTGCCTTATGTGATCAGACAGAATACTACGACAGCATTCGGACTTGTCAGTGTTGGGTGTGCACGCACGCACACAGGTGAAAGGTCCGGCCACGACCTAAAATTAGTTTTATACCCCTTTTCTAATGCATATGTCATATTGAAAAACAAGTTTTCTACTATTATGTCAGTTGTTTTGATTACATTTAGAAAGTTATCAGGTTGCTTAATGTGACTGTCTGCTCATTTGACAAGAAAGGAAGAGGAAAAGTGACCTACGGTTGGGGTCTCTGAACCAGCCATATGAAACCAGCAGAGGGGGCTAGAAGAGTTATCTCAGAAAAGATTAACTCTTCTGCTGGGGAACCAAAATGAGATGCTTTCATTGGCAAAGCCCCATTCTTGGGCATCAGTCACCCGTATGCTCCGTTCTGGTGGTATTTTCTCTGAAAACCTGTCCACAGAGCAGCTCCTGGCAACGTGAAAACAAACGTCAGTATTTTGAAAGGACTAGAAATGGCCTTTAAATAAGTGCCAACTTTCACTGTTGTTAACCCTGCTTGGATAGTGTTCTTCATGGCTGGCTGCATGTTACTTCAGGTTAGCCATGAATAGTATGTAGATAACGTAGAGAAATTACTATGGTAGAGCGTAAAGCACCCAGGAAGAGAGATGTGACGTGTTTTGGATGAAATTGTGAGTGGAAGAGGAGAAGCTTGATCAGGGAAAGAAATTGGCCAAAATGAAACAATTATCCATCCTCCGTTATTTCCGTTCTCTGCCTAGGTTAGGGCTTCTATGGCATCATGGAGGACTGTTGCTTTGGCTGTTGTACACATTAAAGCAGCTCCCTCAAGCTGTCATTGAGGGAGACATCTATAGATGCTAAAGGGGTACATGTCTTTGTATGCGGTTTAATCTACAGACAACATTATCAGTCTGCCCTTGGTAGCAACAGAGAGAAATTTGTCCTTGTCTGCATGTGACTGAAATTGAAACACAGTTTGAGTGTTTTTTTTTTCTTCATATGTCTGCAGCTGATTATTAATTCCCTTTGTGTGATTCATACATGGAAGGAACGGGGACTTGGATGCAGTCTAACCACTTCCATGCTGATTCCTTAACACAAAGAGTAACAAACCAGATCAGGATATTGTGGGAGAAGGGGGGCCCTTGTACGAGAGATGTTGGGACATTCTGTGGTGCGGTGATGCCACCAGATGTTCAGATTTGGACGTCTGTTGGTGGAACGGGACAGAAGTGCATGTCTACAGTTCCTTCTTCCGTGAACCCTGGCTGGATAAGCCACAGAGTTTTTCATTGAGCCGATCAAATCTGGATAATCTCTCTTCTTCACTATTTGATTTATTGTGCAAAAACCAATGCCAGGGCCATGTGAAGCAAACTGAGGCATTGGCACTGCTCAATATTCATGTTTTTCCATTTTTTGTGATTCTTAATTTCTTTTCTTTTCTCTTTCTTTTGCCAAATAAAGTGGTCTGTGGATTGTATAGATCATGTTATTAACAGGCTTAATTTCTCCATGGCCCATGTCCTCATTCGTCCCATTTGGCCCTGCTTTAGAGAAAGTCCTTTGGCTGTTCTATAAGAAGGTTGAGTGCCCTCCCTTTTCTAAAACTTCCATACATTCAGTTGACCAAGCTGATCCCCTGCACACTTGAGTGAATTATTGAGTGAATTATGCTCGCTAGCTACCAGTCAGACCATTTACCGTAACATTTCTGTATGTCGAGGGTTTATCCGATTTCCAACGAAAATCTTGAGTCAACATTTTCGGTGTTTCTGTTCCACACTTTTGACATAGGCCTGGCACCTCAGTGTGCAAACTTCAGACTAGTAAGTTCATATGACTGTTGTCATTCCTGTGGCAAGCAGAGAGGATGTTTGACACTTGTAAGGCTGCTGCGCTGAAGGGGGCCCGTTTCAGTTTACAGTCAACAATGAGGGTCCACCTTCACTAGTTAATGCATTTTGTCCTGAGACTTAAGCACGATGGTGTAACCTATAGCACTCTTTAACATGTAAAGGAGGACAAAATGACTGACATACAGTATACACACACACCATGTCCATAGCATACAGGTGTTTCTCAGCACTCTCGTGTGGTCCTTTGTCACATTTGCATTATTACTATAATTAGTTCTGAAACTTCATGAAGCCCTGCATGGGCGAAATGTTGTTGTTTGGTTAAAATATTGAAGAAAAGACGGGAGAGCAACCTATCGCGTGCGTACCTTTCCGTTTTCATTTGATCATTTTTGGGGTCCAGCACCGTGTTTAAAGAAACTGGGGATGTGCATATCCTACTCCTTTTTTTCATACGAGTTCTGAAACCACACATAATGGACTGACCACAAAAACACAATCTTTGAACATATTATTTGAAACTGAAAGTGTTACGTTTTCTTTTTATCTATTTAGCTAAGTATTGTGATCCTAACATATGTTTTCCCTAAATCTTCCAGCCCTTGCAGTTAGTAGGCTGTTAGATATTTGTCGTGACACCCAGCTTGAAACCGGGTCAATCCCGAACGAACCGGGACATCTGGTCACCGTAAGTTGGCACCCAGTTAGTCATTCACCTCCAGCTCTGTCACTTAGAGTGTGAGTGTACGCCGACATCCATTGTCTGCGTGCGCTGCTGTTGGTAGTGGAAATGACACCTCAGGGTGTCGCATCTCCCAGACCACACCAGCGGGCTATGAAATTACCTGCCAACAGTCACAGCCACACCTTGTCTATTTTTCTTTTACCAGCCAGGAAGCTACACTGTTAGATGACTAGTAATAATAATATGTGAAATATAGTTTGAGCATATTACTTGGCTTAAATATTCAACAACCTGCATGCCAAAACAATATTTAAATCCATTTAAACATTAAGAACCGCTATGCTAATGCACAATGGTGAGGAAAGGTGTTATTACTCATGCCATGTTCAGCATTTGGCTGGTGATAGCTTACGGTACATTGGCCACCTGCTCTGAAGACACCTGTTTACATGATATGAGGGATTCTCTGTCCCTGTGCCTAGTATTGATGACGGCCACGAGCGATCCACTTTCAGTGAGACGACAGGTCCACTGTTCACTAATTAGGGAATCCGATCCGACACATGCCTCTGACATGCTCAGCTTCTGAGGATCTGCAGTGTTTGCATTCTATTCTATATAAAGAGTACATGCTTTTACAGCGGATTACATTCATCTCTTGTCAGGATTTACGTGCTTTGCTTTTATCTACAGCGAGCAGTCTTTGTTCCTTCCTCTTTGGTTTATAGAAAAGGCACTATAGGTTGGCTGTGCGTAATCATCAGCAGTTGGAGGAAGGCATTCAACAGCTGTGTTGTGCTTATTTTGATAGTGGGAGAACATGAACCCAGATCTTCTTTATTTTGGTCCCCAAGGCCTAGTTTAGTTTGAACTCAGCCCTCTTGTTTTGCAAGGCTTCCCGCTTTTTATCTCTGTTGTACTGAAAATTAAATAGACAAATCTGCAAAGGGAAGTGGAAGGGAAATGTGCAATGTTTGCCAAAAGTTTAAACATAATAAACAATGCTTGAGGTACAATCATAGTGCACATACACCTGTTCATTGGCCATATTCCCACGGTGGCCATTTTGCTCTTACTCCACTAACCTTGAAAGACTTAGGCCAACAGTTGGAAACTTCAGAGGGAGACGGCATAAGGGACATTGGAGGAGGTTCCGGTGGCATTTAATCCTAGGACAAGAGGGGGCAAGTGTCTGTTTTTGGAGGTGAACATCTTAACCACTCAATTCCCATATTAATCTTTTGGCATTACTCTGTAATGAGCTCTGTGTCATGGGCCATCCACTGGGGGTCTTCTCAGTTTAAGCTGAAGAGTATCGTGTTAGTTGACCCCCAAAAAAGACACATCAGTGCCGGCAAATGTGTGTTTTTGGAGGAAGGAAATGTGCGCTGTTTTCCTGGCTCCCAATTTCTGCGTCTGTGTTTCCATTTTCATACTTAATTTATATTTGCCTCGTTTGTCCTTCTGCTCTGTCGCTGCCTTCCACAGGATCAGCAGATCATGATGGTGTCTTCATCCACAACTGTGTTAACACTCCCCCTCACCCTTTTTGTTTGCAGAAAAAGATGCAGATCCTACAATGGCAGTCCCTTTTAAAGGGACTGCCAAAGTGAAAACTACCACAGGTAGAAGAACCTCAGGTAGAAGCCCATTTACTTTGGGTGGTGGTGAAACCGGGGGTGCTTAGGTGCTCAGGTGCTCATATGGATCCTCGGTCTCTGCTACCTGGGCGATACAAGCCTTGCATTTTTTTCCTTCACTCATTTTTGCTTTTTGATTTAATTTGTTTTGCTCATTCACTCATTTTCCTCAGTGTTTTCCTGGTATTTCTCTTTTCAAAATACCTTACAGCCATAACAGCTACTAAAACAACTGCAATGGGTGCATTCAGGAGGTTGATTTGCCGCTTCATCAGCCTGTTGTCTCTGATCGGAGACCCACATTATTGGTTATTAATTCAACCTGCGGGGACTAACATGACTAACCTCTCCTCTTCTTCTTCCTCCTCTGATTTATTCGTTATGGATTTGTCGGTGCTCTCAAGCTCACAACTGTTGCCTGGGCTGATGCTCCAGCAGCCTTAACTGACCCCTCTTGTCTTTCAGAGTCGGAAACGGACATTGCTCTCACCGTGGGACGTGGGATAGTAGGCTCAGGTACAAAGCTCTCACGCCACATCCTGTGCCCTGCCCATCCCTCTTTTCTCTCCACCTTCTGTAAGAAACCTTCTGAAACACCTGAGACACTTCAGCGGCCATGTTTGGAGGGCTATTCAAAAAAACTTTGCACTTAAAATAAAAACTGTAAATTACTTTTTGGTATATTTTTATGTCTTTCATCATAGCAAACATTGTCATCCTAGATTAGCTGTGTTAACCACAGAATCATTCCAGTCCTGCGGTATTAGCGGCCGAGAACCACATTAGGCTTCAAAAGGCAAGCAGACAAACTGCAGAGCACAAAACGCTATCAGATGTTGTCTGAAAACAGATAGGACAGCTGAATCGGAATGTTTGTCTTTTCAAAGTACATTCAAGCTACAGTGGTGAAATTTTGAACCCGGTGCCCATGACCCTTAGTTAGCACAGTCCAGACAAGGCTGTGGCCATGGCTCGTTGCCATTGGCCTGCGTCTCCTCCCAACATTGCGCCCTGCCGGACGCCTGCAAGAAACCCTAGCTCACTGCTTACCGACCTGGGCTATAAAAGAGAAAGGAAAACGCAATACTGGACATCCTTAAAATGTTACAGTTGCCAAACACATCCTCATTTTGTAATTTATGAAGAACTTTTCTCAATACTTAAATGTACAATCTATATATAGTGCATATAGTGCCTTGTTCTCTGGTGAGTCAGCTGACTTATCTCAGAGAGCAGGGCATATGTTGCAAAATCATCAAATGAAGATTAGTGGTGGCTCTGGTGGGAATTACCCTCAGTCCCATTGCCTTTCTTCCCAATGTCTTAATGTGATGCAACAGTGCCCTCTGTTGTTCAGAGGTAGTGGTACAGCTCTAACTCACTGGGTTTGCACTTTGCAGCCAGGCAGACTGCAGGGGTCCTGGCATAATAAGACCGTTTCAGAGGTGAACATTTGTGCTACAGGCAGGGACCCTGCCCCTTTATTTCTGCCTAAAGCCTCGCTGCTGCTCATTTCTTTGGCTACCATGCGCCTCTTAACAGACAGACACAGATATTCTCACCCATCTCTGCTTCTATGGCTAACCAGCCATCTGCTCTCCCATCCTTTTAGTTTTTTCTCTTTCATTCTCTCTTTTTGTCCTCCAGCATTCCTCTGATGACAACAAATGCACCCACAGGAGAAACGTTGATTCTGTCGCTTAATCTCTTTTCTGTACTACTTCACTCATGCTTAATGTCTTTGCTGTGCTACTCCATTATTTTCTGTTAAGAAAACAACAATTATATGTGCATCTAGCAGGCTGCTATTTGATTATTCCGAATTATTTCCAGAGACTGAATTTTCAGTGAGATCTGTCGCCACTGCAGTATTGTACAGTGTTCTACAATAATGTACTCGGCATACAGTACATATACAGGTACAATGATATGATTTAAGATTTTGGATAGAATTTTAAAAACTATTTCCTTTCACTTCAAAGAAATGTCAGGAAGGTTTCTTGTGCTTTCTTGCTTCTATGAAAATGGCTTTGACTCAATGCTTCACTAGGCACCTATGGACCACCTCTCTACCACACCCCCTGATGCTTGTCCATAGGTGAACCGCAAATCCAATCGTTCACCTTACTTTATTTTCAGCTCAGCAGAATGTGTTTTGGCTGGCTTCTTTTCCTAATCTTGCTTGATTTTCCAGCAAATGCTTTCTAACTTAACTTTTTAAGTTTTTTTTCCTCCCATTTCCATTGTTTCTTCACCTTTCTGAAGAATGCACAGGCTGTATTTTTGTTGTTGTTGTTCTTGTTGTTTTATTTTACACAGCAACAGATGCACAACTACAGCTAATTGGCTGATAGTATCTTAGCGATTAGGTTTTGGATACTTCCAAGTACTTGATGGTCAAATATGATGAGTGCACTACAGTCAGAATTCCTGATACCTTGACCCTGGTGTGGTAATTGGTCTGTCTCTCTCTCCTTCTCTTTCTTTCCCCCCTGCCGTTTCTAGTGTACGACAAACAGGGCTTTCTGCTGAAGCTGGACACAAAGCTGTAAGTACATCTCCACTTTTCCAGTCTAAGCCCCTGTTATTTGATAGTGCTCATTTAAGCAAATGTCCAGTACTTTGCCTTAAACCGCTCTGTCATTTATTGAGTGAGACCCTGGTGAGTTTCTGACTGTGGCTCGATTATGTTCACAGTTAGATAACAGAGAAATGGCTTTTAGGTCATCTTGCACAGCAGTGTTTCTCAGCCAGTGGTTGGGGTATAGAAATGGCTCACGAGATGTTCTGACAGGTGCCAATCAATGTAAACATTGTAGTCCAGGGAAAGCCAGTTGAGAACCACTGCTCTACAGAAATAATGTTATTACATTTATGACTACAAGAACCTCATCTTAGGACCTTTCCCTAAAATGCAGGAACCTTTCTCCTTTTGACCCCAGGAACCAAGCTCATTTTGGTTCCAGGTGCATAGTACCTGAGGGGAAAAAATCCCTTACTCTAGAAGTAGTACCAACGCCCTTAAACGGGTTGTGAGCTAGCAGTACTGGCAACGTGCGTGCATGTGCTGTATTGTGTGTGTGTGGATATAGTTTTGGAGAAGGCAGGTTCTAAAGTGGATGGCGCTGATATAAAATGGAATGTGGAATGGAATTTTGATATAATAGCATGTTTTGTTGCACTTAAAATGCCTGAGCTTATGCTGCAATATAAATCTGCCCAAGAGGGACAAAGAAAATGTTGATTATTTTTTAACCAGTAACATTGTCTCAATTACTAGGTTCCTCAGTGTTTTAGAATGGTAGTACAATTAATTGTATCTAAAGGATTTTTACTTGATTATTAAAACAAAATCAATTTTTGCTTGATAACTGGTCATTTTAGGTTGTTTAACCGAAAAGGTTAGGTTTGTTTAATATGTCCGGAATATTAATTTTCAAGCCGCAGAATTAGGGATTGTTCTCTGCAGAATCAGGATTGTTCTGCACAGAATCTATACTTTTTCTACGGAATCCTGGGGGGACTAATAAGACGGTCTTTATGACCACCAGTAAGGAGATTTCTATGTAGAGTAAAACCCTTAATGTAAAAAGTTTTACGTTCAACCGTAGTTTTTTTGGCAGTAGGTGGTGTTTATGACCAGTAAGGTGTGAGAGGAAATGTTTTAGAATGTCCAGACTGAAAAACGGCAGCTGAAAATCACTTGCCAAATCAAGTCACTAATTCGCATAGGAGGAGATGAGACGGCAAAGCAAGATAAGAAAGTGTGTAAAAATCTGACTTCCTGATATGACTCCTGTGTTTTCTGTGTTTCATTAATTGGCTTAAAAGAGCATTAAAACACATATTCTGTACAAATTAAATAATAAATGCTTAACTTACTAGGGTTGAGTTTCTTAAAATGACATGATTTGATGCTATTCATGTCCTTGAAGGGGCACAATGTAAGTTTAAATTGTGTAGTCCAAGTATGACAAAGATATTTAACTCTCTGGTGTCCACATTTTGTTTTAAAATACAAAATGACTATCCTGTTTTGTGAGGGAAGTTACGGTAGACTTGAATGGTTTAAATTATATTTAGATCGCTGTGTATAGTACCTGACATCATTAAAAGCAATTATCATCCACACTGCAGGCAAGTACTAGATAACTAGATATGGTAATTTATAACTACAGTATAATCAGAATTATTTTTTGCAAGTATGTTATAATTGCAATTACATGGAATTCGCCTTGGTGAAGTTGCCGCATTGTTGTGAATGACAACAAATATACTATAGAAACGATGCATAAAGGCTATGGGAGGATATGAAAATGAATAATACTGAATAATATTGAAATGTCACTGTCGTACAGCAGTAAATAAACTACAGTAAATAAAATCTCATAGCATGTATGTTTGCTGTTTGGAGTATTTTTCATTGCATATGGAAATAATGTGTTCTCACTGAACAGTTGCTTCATCCTAATTTACCTAATCTTCACTGCTCCTGAGGTGTGGTCAAAACGTATACACAAATTCAATACAGGCAAGAAGTTCAAAACCTCTGAGTCTGTAGTTCCTTGGTAAAAAGGTCCTTGAAATCTTTGGTCAAAAGGGGGCTTATGCTACATTTGTGACCAAAGGTGGAGACATTTTCTCTCTTTTGATTCATACGATTCAGACAGATGTTGGCCCACAAGCAGAAAATGAATGTGAAAACCTTCTACTTATTTATCTTACTTGAATTTAAAATAAACATAATATCTCAGTGGAGCTTTAACCAAACTTGCCGACAGCTGCACATGTCAGATTTTTTTATGTTTTTGAACAGCTCTGATGGGACTAATGAAGTTTGAAGTGTGTGCGAATTGAGATGCAGCATTATTGCTTATTGTTTATTCCAAAGTAATTATGGTTTGTCAGGGTGAGAACATACATTATACTGTTAGCTGCCATCATATCAACACGTGTGTTGACGTGTGTATATTTCTCAGAATTGGTTTGACGCTCCTGTTGTTGACTGCGATGGTAAGGCCCCCCCCCCTTCCCCGAACATACAAGTTCATAAGCATCAGCTATCAGCACCTCTGCTCTCACAGGGCATGTCTGTCTGCACTTGGCACTCACACTGTAAGCGCAATGTTACACAATTTATGGTAGTTTTCTCATGGGATTGCAAGCATAACTGTGCACACTATCTAATGAGTTTTCCTTCATTATTATCTCCAGCGGTTTTCAGTCTGGTAATTGCAGCATCAGAGGTGCAAAGCGATTCATCTTAAAAGTAGCCAGATAACCTTGCCTGACCTTGACCGATCTTAACAATGATAACCTGTAGCCCCAAACCAATTGAAGTAGATTTACTGGTTAATAGTGACTGGTGTTTAATGGCAGAGGATTTGTTGCTTTTACCTGCTGTTGCTTAGAAAAACTTGGGTTGCTGATAATGTTCTTGTAGTTAATTACAGCCTGGCATCTGTATTTCGGGCAAAATCTACAAGCTCACAATACATTGCACATGTGAGCTTGTAGATTGGCATTTTTTGTCATTCGCCAAGTAGGGCTTAAGTGGCTAATGCCATGTCAGGTCAAATATGTGCATCTGTTTTTTTATGTAAAGTGAGTATTTTTGAAAAGGGCTTTACAAATATAATCGTTATTAAATTGTGCACACCCACACCCTTGGTCAGACTGATTCCTCCCATCAACCCTGGCCCAGTGTGTCTGGTGGACAAGCCTCCCATAGTGCTTGGGCCTCTCTTCACTCTGTTTATTTACTCTGTATTCATGGCATTGAGAAGGATATTAATGATCGTGTTAGCAACAGGGAGGTTCTACTCTTTTTTTAGCTAGCACTGCGTGATTATTTGAACTAGGGCCCCCTGACTTGTCATGCCTCACACATAAGTGATGTGCTGAGCTGTTGAGTTCAACCTGTTTCCTGTATCTCCCAGGGTAATTGTTGGCCATGCTTAAAGCTTTATGGCTTTAGTAGCGGGCCCTTGTAATAGATCATCAGTTGTCACGCTGTTTCTCATTAATCTCTCTCTGTGTCATTAATCCGCAGGCCACCAGAGTTGGCGTACAAGTATGGCAACCTCAGCGAAGGAGCATGCAAGCCGGGCTTTGCGGCAGCCAAGATGACCACCATCTATCCTAAGTGAGAAAACCACCTCTTTGCTTCATTGTTGTTTTAGTTATTTTGGAGGGTTCTGTGGGTTGACTGTTTAGCACTCGTGTGTGTGTGTGTATGAGTTGCCTCCATGTCCTAATTTATCCTTGATCTAAAAAGAACAAGGCCAATTCCTTCACAAGCGCCATAAGAATGTTAACCATCGACATAGGCATTCGGCAGAAGCTCCGCAGACAAATCAATTGAATCGAGTGTCAATATAAAAGGGCATTAGAGGAAAACGCTGTCACCACTTGAGCCAGCTTGGCCTCAGGGGTCAAGAGTCAGAACAGAGGAACTCCTACATTCCCACGCAATCCTCAGAGTTGTCAGTCACGTCAGAGTCATTCTCTTCCCCCCTCACCACAAAACACAGGACTTTGTCCTTGCGAGTTCCACATCACACAAAAGAACCTCTGTCATGAGAATACAAGTGCGCCCATCTCATCCCACTCATGTCCTTGGGCCTCGGAGGCTCTCCCTGTGAGGGGCACCGAGCAACTTCCTGTCCAGCGTGCCGTGACTCATCATCAACTTCCTGGTCCCTCAACCCACACAATCCACGGAACACTCGGCGGCCCTCTATGATGTCACTGCCGCCTTTGATCTAGCTGTGGCTCCTCTTGCCACCCATCCCGCCTCAATCTATAGGACATTGTCCCATTAGCATTCTTGGAACTATAGCTAATAGAGGGGCAATTTTCCGCATTGCTGAACAATAGCCTGTGGCAGTGCTGTACAGTTCTTGACCTATTTATGGAACAAGAACAAGAGCCCTGATGCCCCAATTCTCCAACCATCTTCCAAGCACAAGTCGCTCACACTAATTTATACGTTGTTCCAAGATGTACATGTACACTCACACTGAGGGACACAAAAGCTATGTTATGATCTCTTGTACTGTATGTCAGGATGTAGGGCTTAACAATTTTCGGGGAGGGGTACATTTTGAGAGTTGGGGTTAAAACATTGAGAGTTACAGGGCCTCCTAGTCATGCTGCATAACATTTTCAATGATTGACTCTTAGAATGCCCTTTGACCTTTTCGACTCACTTACACAGACGCACGCATGTGTGTGTGTGTGTGTGTGTGTGTGTGTGTGTGCACACACACACACAGCCAACTTCATGGACATCGCTTGTGGTAAATCTGTGGTTAAGGAGAAGGAGCATTGTGGGTTTTTCGAGAGTCGGCCTCTGCCCATCTGAGAGGCTACGTGTTAACGATGTACACTCTCCCCTTTCGCCTAACGACTTCCTCTAATCAGCCGCACGTGTCGGATCAAAGTTGTGTACAACACTGAACCCCCAGTGGGAAACCACTGATTACTACCACCCTCACCTCAGTTTCACACAGGTCAATTAGCGCCATTCGTACCTCAAAGCGACATCGTTTGTGTGTCCATCAGCAAGCATGAATGTGGGTGAACTTGTATAAATGTGCATATGTGTTTGATATTTAATAAGTGTGTGTGTGCGTGAACCCATGGATATTAAATAAGGATATAAAATAAGTGTATGTGTGTTTTGTACATGCTTGATGCTTGCCATTTCTTAATGTAAATGAAGATTATGTCTAATGTGAGGTTCTCGTGTATGTTTTGTCTACCTGTCAGGGGTTGTGTTCAGAAATGTGTTGTTTTGATTATACCAATGAGCTACTCTGGCTGTTACGGTAACCCAAATTATTCAACGTTTCGCAGATTCCTTTAGTTCCCTGCTAAATGAGGCTAGCAAATTGACTAAAATGTAGACGATGTCTCTCTTTATCGGCCGTATTTCCGTTTGTCATTAACGTCCAAGCTTTTTACAGTGCTAGGTGTAGCCTCAAGTTTGGCTATGCTAGAGAAATCCCTCTTAACCTCTAGCGGTGAGGTGGCCCCGTGGCCCTCCCTCTAATCATCTCCTGCTTCCTCCGTGTTTGTCTTCTCCGAGGGGCCATGCCCCTCGCAATCCAATTTATTTTCAACACCTCCCCTCCACTCCGCTCTACCCAAACTGTTTGTATTGGAGCCCTAAATCATGTGTTGGCAGTGAACTTGAGCGCGGCGCGGTTATGAAAATAAGGCTCCGAGTGATAGACCTAGCTGGAGGAAATGAGCACAATGCAATCCCCGGCCTGCTGCTGTCCATTTTGGGAGCCCCATCTTTTACCTTTTTCTTCCTTTTTTTTGCATTCTTGATTTAACGACAAGCAGCCGTCTCATCTCTGCTCTGGGATGTCTGTGACTTTCTGTCGATGTGGGCTCTGGGACTTTGGACTGGTCCCACGTTATTTATAGTCCTGTTTGGCCCCCTGAAGCTTCAAGTCTAATGAATCTCAGTTTGTTTTGGCAGGACAGGAGTCGCTGAGTGTCTGTGTGCTTCTGTCAGGTGATGTGAGGAGGAGAAAAAGGGAGCCGGACGTGACTGTTTCTCCTCCAGATCCCCTCCTCTTCCCCCTCTTCCTCTGCGACTGGGGGGTTGGGGATGGCGAGTGCATTCAAAGAGAGATTAGTAGGGGAAGAGAGGCAAGCTGGCCGCTAACCGGAGGGCCTTCCATCTGTGTTGGCCATGTTTGGTCATTGTGCATCCGAGGTCCTCTTGTATTTAATTTGTATTTGTTTGGCCAAATTTGTTTGACCACAAAGGTGCAAACGTACCCCACACTGGGCGGGCCAAGTACAACACTGTACAGTTACAGTATTCATGAACGGATGTGGATTGCGTTTCAAATGCATTCTCTTTCTAGCTGTTAAGTAGTGTCTGTTTGCTCATGGGCTGTGAACCATCTGCAGTATTATTTAATTGATCTATTGCACACTGACATGAGGACAGGGACCACAAGGCACATCATTTAATGTGATTAATGATGCACTTGTTCATGCAAAAGAAGGCTTAGCCAGTCTGCCAATTGGGGGAAGGCATGAGTTATTGTTGGTTTGCATAGTGTGTGTGTGTGTGTGTGTCCCTCTATCAATTGTCGGGGTGATGTATGTTGGTATGGTCAGTGATGAAACGGGAGACCGACTTTGTTGTTGGGAAATCTCTCACTGTAAAGTACACAGAGACTATACAGTGTTGGCGCTATGCAACTCTCACCATGTGCAATGCACAGTACAATGTTTCAGTGTGATGGGGTATTGGGTGCTTGGCCTTGCAGTTGGCACCTGTCAAGGCTTAACACTGGTGCTGGAATAATCGTTGAATTTGGGTATATTATTCATGATCAGGAACATGCTTTGTGAATTGCTTTATAAAGTGCTAGACGATGCATAGAATTAAGTTCTAGGCTAATCATTGTGAAATGTCCTCATAAAACATCAAAGCAACGGATGAGCCTCATTCTGATCTGCCGTTTATGGTGCTAAATACTAGCTGAGATGGCTTCACGGCAGGACATTTTCCACTAAGCTTTTGGTTACTTTTCTGTAACTTTATTACAATACTCATGAAATCAAAACTCTCCCATTTGTCCCAGCTTCAGTATTCAGTGACCATCTAGTATGTCGGTAGTGAAAACCATCACTGTGCGTCGTAAAATTATAGCGGCGGAGCAGCAGGCTTGTTAAAACCAGGGGGGCCCTGGCCAGCTCTCCTGTCCTGTCCTGTCCCCCAGCAAGACAGCAGGTCATGAAAACACACATCCATCGCACGGCCACGCTCCCAGAAGCAGCACGTAGCCCGGCACCCGGGGCCCAGCCCTGACCGAGGGGAAGTGGATCCTTTTGATATGAGAGCTGTGCTTTATCAAAAGGACACACACAGGAGGAGGCAGAGCCGATGATGGAAGTCACAGTTCAATGAACATTAAAAACATAGTCGGTCACAGTGTGTTTTTGTGTAAGCCAACCTCGATTTACTTGTACCACGGTAGAAGGATTTGTTTCTCGCTGGAGGAAGCTAAGTTGTCTGTGTCATGCTGCTGACACACACTGGTACACTTTGTCTTGAATTTTGTTGACCCAAAGAAACGCCCTACAGTTCACATTGTATAACTTTTTTGCTGGTACAGGACTATACACAGTATCTTCTGGCACACTGGGTCACTTTACAGAACTAATCGGTGGGGGGTGGTGGGGTAGTGGTCGTGGGGCCCAAATCATTTGAGGAAAAACATTCTGGCATCAATATATCGTCGAAGGCACGATTACCAAAACGGTGTGTCAAGTGTGATTTAGGCGTTCGTTCCCTGGGAAAAATTTGGCTGTTGACGGGTTATGTGCTGCAGGCGCCCCTGAACTCTGCTTTACTCCATTTTAACACTCTCTCTGCCTATCGCCTCCCTGTGTGTGTCTGTGTGTGTGTGTGTGTGTGTGTGTGTGTGTGTGTGTGTGTCAATAAGCTGGCTAACATGTGTGCAGGTCACAGTTGTATCTGGAGGAGCTGTGGTGAGGACGCAGTTAGATTGATGACAATGGTGCAAGAGTCTCCTTTTACAGCCCCCAATGTCTTTAACTTCACCCAGGACTTCTTTAACATGGATGCCCCCTGGGGTCAGAGCTGGGAAGACAGAAGGCCACAGGGTCCTTTTCTCTGGGGGGAAAGAGCAAAGCGGCGAAAGATACACAGACCTGTCAACTCTCAGTGTCTTATTTAGTGTCCAGAAAGTGTCAATTCGAGAGTGTGAGAGTGAGACTGTGTATGCCTGTGAGGTTTCTCAGCGTTCTGTCTTGTGACTTCTACTGGATGGTACTGTGGATGGTACTGTCACAGATGTTGGTAAAGGTCAAAAAATGCTTTGTGTGACAAGTGTCGTATGACTTATCGCACAACGAAAGCGACTTTAACATCACAAAATTGTGTCAAGTGAACATCGCAGAGGTGTCACGTACCTCTGGAAAAATGTAAGGTCTCATAAAATGTTGTATACTCTTATTGGTTGGGAAGATGAAGTGAGCT
The DNA here is from genome assembly GCF_963454915.1 of Gymnoscopelus microlampas. Lineage (NCBI taxonomy): Eukaryota > Metazoa > Chordata > Actinopteri > Myctophiformes > Myctophidae > Gymnoscopelus > Gymnoscopelus microlampas. The sequence continues at coordinate 27,649,907 of NC_139942.1, read as the reverse complement.
CTGTTACCATGGAGATTCACAAGACTACATCTTACTTTATTGTTTACATTTTGTGGTGACGCTGTCGGCGAGTTGCATTTATGAATGGTCATACCTCTGAATGTGGTGACACTTGTTGTGCAGAGCATAAATTTCCGGTGCCAAACTTCCATATCAACCACTGAGTTCATCAACAAAACATTGTCTTGTACATTGTTATTTTTCCTTCTCTCTGCTCTTATCTAATGAAAGTTTGTCTATCTCTTCCCTCCCCTCTTTCTTTCAATTCTCTCTCACTTTGCAGGTTCATGAAACCAGCTCCTATGTTCCTTGACCGCAATTTCAAACGGCTATCGAAAGTCAGCAATTATTTACCGCCGTTTGGTTTTAAAACGCAAGGTGAGGTTCCTGAGTGCATTTGACCTCCTAGTTGCTTGCTTGCATGCTGTTGAGAGGTGGCATGTATTGAACCTTACTTGACAAAATGAATGTTTTTGAAATGCATGGTGTACTATAATCCAAATAGGAATGTCTTTGCATGTCTACTACAGTTCTATGATCTAAAAAGGTACAATTTAACCACCTGATGTCTTTGGCACTGTCACAGTAATGGTTCCTATTTTTATTTAAGAAATATCCACCGCACACACAAATCTTTAATGCTTTTATTTTTAAACTAAGACTGAACAATGCATTTCGCTGTGTGCTTCCTCAGGTCCGCACAATGAGCGGACCTGAAGAAACCTGTGTGCTAGAAACCTGGCCCCTGGGACGCTGTAGTGAATGTTGAAAATACAGTACTTTTAGACATTTTCTCAAGGTATAGGAAAGCTACATTCCTCATACAACAAGCTATTTTGTTTTGGCTATACTCTGCTCAAATTAGGTGATGACATCTAACGAGTCCTTAACCTTCTCAATAGGCAACTTTTAACACATCGAGTGCCAGAGGTTTTTTAAAATAGGGTACAGGCAGTGCCAGCGTTTTTAACGATTTGCTTACCTTTTCAAGTAGTCACAGAATATTTTCCGTGATCACCGTCTTCACGGTGATCCCCTCATTACACACACAGGGGTCTTGTAGAATCCCCCCCCCCCCCCCCCCCCAAAAAAAAAGAAATCTGATCGCGGCAATCTGTTCCATAATTGCAGCCAGTTGAAAATGGCCTGTTTCGACAAAAATACATAGTAAAACACAGGAGCCGAGATACCGAATATTTCCCAAATACTTTAACCAGGAAGTGAATGGAGCAGTAAATCTTTGGAACACGTTATATATATATATTTTTTTTAACGTAATATTACGTTTTTGGCACTCAACGTTTGGATTTGCAAAAACGTAATATTACTTTTTTTGGCACTCAATGTTCAGATACTGCATGTGAAATGATACATAATCATGTGTGTTAAAAACACACCCGCGAGACCCACTAGGCAGCCATATGTCTGAAAATGATTAACATCCATCATAAAATGGTTTTGGGAAATGTAAATGTTAAAATTATATTACTTATTTAGATTGTTTTTAAATACTTAAACCCTATATACTTTGTTGACCGGGTCTATACCTAATTCCCTACTTTTTTTCCCTTCACTCAAATACCTCTTTGCTGAAAATAGCCGATCTACAAGGTCACAACGTGTCAAATGTCAAGAGTTGGCAGAATGCAACACGGTGCAACTTTTTGCACCATGAAACTGGAGCTTGGCCAAATTGGAAAAATACATCAAGTAGTTCAAATGCACTTGATTGAGATTGCAAATGTCTGAGGGATCCTACCCACACCTCTGTTGTGTTTTGTCAGTTAAATTAGCTTTATTGTCCCCGCCAAGCAAATCCATGATACGCCTGTGTGCTGTTGCCGGGCTATGCTTATCTTAGGTGAGGGGAAACCCCTGTGATCCAAGTGTTGCGTCTTCACACACAGTGCCCACACTTGTTTCCTAATCTTAACGTGCTCCCTGTGCACATCGAATATCAAGTAAACATGTCACGCCATGGGGATTGGAGAGATAGCGTTACTAAACAAAAGGTGGCTTCAGTGGTGTGTTCTAAAAACACTTTCCAATACTTTCCAAGTGTATGGAAAGGTACATTGAATGTTACCCTGTGTGCTCTGATCAAGTGTCTATCACATGCACGTACGCACACACACACACACACACTCTGTCACACAGGGTGAAAGAAGCTCACCCGGTATGAAAGCTACACCTGGTTTCTGTTTTCTCCATGGAGTGTGTTGGTGTCGGGAGCTCTCTTTTAGTGGTGCTCATGTGGAGAGGTGATACGTGTGGTTTATGAATAGAAACACCACAAAGGATTTCAAGCCGGGTGAGAAGAAGAAGAAAATAACAAAGAAAGAAAAAGCACGACATGAAAGTTTATTTTTACTTTTTATCTTCCCATGCACTATGAGGTTCACCACAACCGTGATCTACAGTTAAAACGTCCCAGACACAAAGATGGTCACTTCGCTTTATTACCTCGTTGAGGAGCCTCTGATTGTTCCAGAGTAGTTCACTTTGTCATTTGGCAATTATGCAATTTAATTCTCAGTGAGTTGATAATAAATCCAGCAAGTATTCAGTTTTCCCTCATGCCAATCTTCACGAAGTAAACATACCGTGACTTCAGTACAGGGCTAGCAAACGCTGTTCTCTCGTCATATGCCTCTTTACATTGTTTAGGCTGCACTCCACCCAACAATGTGTGTGTATATGTATTCAGTGACAACTTCAACCCTCCGTCTATATTTCAACTACAGATTTTCCCTCGGCCCCCTGGAAGAGCGGTGTACACTAGCCCAACGTCTTAACCCGTGGCCATTCGTCTTGGGCTGCACCTTGAGACATGCTTGTCTGAAGTGTTTACCCATCGTACTTATAACAATTAGCTCCCATGTTGTCCTCTAAAAGAGCTGCCTGCCCGTTGTGATGTTTCACTTTTCACCCTCTTGGATCCAGGTGTGGTCCGTGGGACTTGTGTGTTTATACACCGCACAGGGTGATGCTTGATGCCAGACATCGACACCACATCCAAACAATAAGCCTCTGGTCTCTTCTTCTCTTGCTGCAGTGTTAATCATTATGTTCGTTAGCCAGGGGTGAATGGGGCTGCAATATGTCTTCCAATTACTGAGAGGCCCTGTTATAAACTCACGGTGTATCACAGTGTCTTTTTCTGTCAGTGCCATCCGCCTCTTGGCATTTTTATTAGACCCACCAGTTAACATCATCATTCAATATCAGAAAAGGGCCAAGTAAGGATGAGTTGTAATTTTATGACTATGGGATGATGGTAAGGGCCAGACGTTTAGCCTGCTTCCAATGCAGTGGCACCTCACCAATCCCACTATGGCAGTCCACTGGCCAGACGTAACTTCCGTATAAGTCGAGGATACTTGCGAGTTTGCATAGATGGAAGATGAGCTCGAAAAGCTCAGACGTATGAAAAACCGGGCCTAAAAAAGGTTGAGGGAAGAGGCAAATGAGTGTCTTCTTAATACAGGAAGCATGACTCCACCATAACACCCTGCGGAATATGGCAGGAATGTGCGCTATGGCTAAACAGCCCTGTTTCTCACTCCACCACCGGAGGTGTGCCTTCCTGGCCGCACGGGGAGGGCAAGCTCAACATTGCCCACTTCACCAGGAGAATGTGCTTGTTTGAAAATGACATTCCTCTCTGAGTGCTTTTATGGGTTGTCTGCCTCTGAGTACAGACATATACCCTGACGTCTGCAGGTCTGTTTCTCCACCAAGCACAGAAACTTTTGGGGGGGGGGGGATGGTTTCTCCCCAAGCTGCTGTCACCACCTTGGTTGGCGGTCGATCGTTTGTCTCCTTATCTATAATTGAATAAACGGAGAGATGTTCTCTCCTCCACTTCTGCCTAAGACCACCTAGTCTGCCGGGTCTTTATCTGTGCTTTGAGAAGTCCTTGACAATTTGTTATTAAATGAATCCCTCTTAATCTCTTTTTCAAAGGCGAATACAGCTGAGTTTCAACTTTGAAATATCTTATTCGTATAGCCATAGGGCTATTCAATCAGGGATTACTGAACATTAACTACTGGCTCCTATAGCTAGAAACAACGATCCAGCCTCCTCAACTTCGATGTGAAACTGGTTTACTGCTTTGTAGAGAAATGATTTGTTAACCACATAAACCCTAGCATCCCTATTCTGCGCATGTCATAATAGGCAAAATAGGCAAACATTTGGGTGACAATTGCAGATCTACAAGCTCACAGCATGTAGATCATTTTAGCGAAGAGATTTGGTATAGAGGGGAGGAAAAAAGAAGGTATAAACCCCTGGGGGACCCCAGTCAACAAAGTATATAGGGTTTTCTGTAGAAGTTTAGTCAATTTGTCAGTGAAGCATCTTCTGAACTCTCCAGAATCAGTCAGCTTTACACTTCATTAATGCCTCTTCTTTTTCTTGTATTTCCTCTGCAGAGCGAATTATAGATATCATTTTAACAGCCACCAAAAACTATGGGCTTGGAGAAGATCTGGACAGGTAATTACCACTAGTAATTTGCTTTGTATGTTAATTTGCTCACACAAAGTGGTCTCTCTCACACCCATACTGTATATCCACACCGTTATTAGTTGTTTTTTTTACATTTATGTATGTTTTATTTACGTTTGTGGTCCATTTAACTCTTTCACTGCCAGAGTAAATAAATAAAGCCCAGACTGCCAGCGATTTTACGATTTTCTTACCTTTTCAAGTAGTCACAGAATATTTATCTCCAGTATGATCGATCCCCTGATGGTTGCTAATCAGAAAGGGTTTCACTGTGCTTCCACGGAAAGAAATTCATCGACTTTTTTTTTTATTTCCCAAATACTTTAACCAGGAAGTGAATGGAGCTGTAAATCTTGGATCACGTTGTCTCCTAGTTCTGTTTGACAAAAAAAAATAAGAAATTGTCATAAGTCTTCCTTGGCAGTGGGGTGTTTGGACGATGTCTCGTCATAAGTCGTCCTTGGCAGTAAATGAGTTAATATAATTTGTATAATTTAAAACCAGCACACACGTTAGAAGCTATTAAGAAAATGGTCAGGAAACACTACCCTTCCTCTTTGCCTGGCCTACTTGTTGCTAACTAGTTGTACGATCGCTTGTTTTATTGTTGTATTGTTTTATTGGATCTTGTTTAGTCGATACACTTATTTGTTTTAGCTCGTGCTCATTTGATTTTGCTATTTTGTCTCATCTGTTTAAGAAAGTAGGTAGCTGATATATTGCACTTTTACCTTAGCGCTAGATATACTCTTGGTTGCTTGTTTTTGCAGAAAATGCACTTAAGACTTCTTGTGATTAGTAGTTTTCGTTCCCTACCTATGTTGAATGCATTTATTGTAAGTCGCTTTGGATAAAAGCGTCTGCTAAATGACTGTAATGTAATGTAATGACCAAATAGAAAGATGATAGCGCAAGAAGAGAGAGTTGAGTAGGAAAGAATACTCCATTCAGATTCATAGTGCAGATAGATCAAACTCCTTAACTAAAACATTGGGTGGTTTATAGCAACATATATGCAGCCCAATGCAGTCGTCAGTGTCCCCTCTCATAAGCACACGGTAAGCAAATTATTAACTAGAAAAGTGTGCTCCTCTCTGCCAGGCCGGGTTGCCTATCCAGGGCCCGCAAACTTTGGAAGGCAGTCATCGCCAATTGGAATGGGAAAAAAATGACTAATACATTTTGATCACATGACCCCAGCGATAATGTGCACTGATTTGTGAGTTTTGGACAAAATATGAGTAGTTTCAAAATGGCAGAAAATGGCACAAACGGGGCATCATAATCCAGGGAATTTTGTTTTTGATTGTATGACCTACGGTTCAAGAGTTATAGGCCACAGCGTTAAGTGGGCTGTTGTAGCGCCACCATGAGGAGATTTGAACAATTTGGGATGAAGGTTTTCCTTGGCTTAGTGGGAATGTGCATGCAAAGTTTCCCAGCAATCGGACGCTGCATTCATGATGTGTGGCATTTTGTGCAAAACGGCCACCCCCACAAACTTTGGAAGCAAAGCATAGCCAATTGGAAATGTGACATGTTTTGATCACAACTACAGAGATAATGTATACCGATTTGCGTGAGGTTTGGACAAAATCTGTTGGAATAGTAACCAATAATGCGTTTCACAAGATTTCTCATGATGGCGCTATAACAAGCCGATTTTGAAAAAATAAATTGGGTGGAGATTCTTCCTTGGCCCACTGGGAGTGTGTGATCAGGTTTCCTGCCAAGCACCTGACTACAGAGATAGTGTGTACCAATTTGGGTGAGTTTTAGACAAAATTGGTTGGAGTAGTAGCAAAAACTGTTTTAGCAAAGAACGGAAAACTTGTCTGGTGGAAATGGGTGTGGCTTATTTGGGGAGTTTCATAATGATCCAGGGAACCCAAGGGAAGAGTTATAGGCCAAAACGTTAAACGGCCTGTTATAGTGCCTCCATGAGTGTTACTCTTGTCTCTTCTGCTCTGTATTCCTTGAGCCTTCTAACCTCTTGCCTTCTCCTGACTTCCAGTTTGAGTTGTAAGAGATGCATCATTGTGGGCAACGGCGGAATCCTGGCCAACAAATCTCTGGGCTCCAGAATAGATGATTATGACGTTGTAGTGAGGTGAGACCTTCTCCTCAATGCAATATAGCACCCAGAACATCTCCACCACACACACCAGCATTACAATGATATCCAATGTCAATACAAGTTATATAGAAAATCAGTCTGATACAGAGACCTGTACATTTCTTAAAAAACATTGCCCAGATGTGCCCAAAACGGCAACATTTTAATATATATATATTTTTGTCAGACTCACTTCCTAAGTAAGAAGAACATTTATTGTGCCAAAAAAGTTAGCATATTCAATGGCATCATTAACGGCTTTAATGTGAATTATGAGATGCCTTTCCTCCTGGCACAAAATATGAGTTCACACACTCTCCTGTTCTTCAGCCCCAAGTGTCTCAGCCAGGTAAATCTGTGCCTACCTAACAGAGTTGAAAGAGGAGTTTTCCTCCAGCTTTGTGAACATGAAGTCCTTGAAACCCCTGCTGGCATTTCACAGAGAATCTGTTTACTTGTGATGTGCAAGCTACTTCACTGTATGTCACACCCAAGTTTGTCATTGAAATGGCTGTATTTGAGGACAAACTTGTAGAACTGCACAACAACATCCTCAAAGAAAGACACAAGGAGTAGAGTGTTGACACATTCTGGATGTTACGTATTCTTTCTGAATGACATGTCCCCTGCATTAATCCAGTGTGCTCAGAATATCCTGCTTTGGATCTACTTATCTCTGTGAAAGCAATGTTCCTGTGTAACTAACAGACATTTGGCAGACATCCTCAGAGCAAAGCTACCACTGAGCAACAACCAGATCTGAAAGGACGTGAAAGAATAAAGAATGCAGACTAGAGGATTAGGTGCACAGGAAAGGCAATGTATTATGTATTGTTTTATCCATATTATTCATGCCTTGGCCCCGCTTATCGCTGCTTGTAGCTTTAATTCATATTATTATTGTTATTTTCATGTTTGATGATGCAGGAAGGCAATAAAATCAATAGCAGGGCATATTAAACAACAGTGAAGTTAAGTGAATAGAATTGAAAAAAAAAAGAAAATGTTTCAGCCGCAGAATCTGATTAAATCTTGGTGAAAGTGGATGAGCAGTGGATAATGAGAGGTAGAAGGCAGAGAGCAGTGAAAGTGGGACAGGTCATTGTCACACAACACCGAAGCATAACTCTGGCTCGTGTGTCAATCACTTCCTACCTCTGTGCTTGTGACAGGCTCAATGAGGCTCCGGTGACTGGCTACGGCAGGGACGTAGGGACCAAAACCACCGTTAGGATCACCTATCCAGAAGGAGCCATCCAGAAACCTGAACGCTACGAGAAGGACTCCCTCTTTGTCTTCTCAGCGTTCAAACCCCTGGACTTCAAGTGGCTCCGGCAGATGGTCTTCAAGGAGAAGCTGGTAAGGAATAGGATGTTGTAGCTCAAGCTGTAAGGGGACAGGAAAGGTGAATGTTTTGATAATGTAGGGTTTTACAAGCATGCCCTACTGAAAGTAAATTTATGATACCCAATCCAGATGAAGATTGGGAGAGAAGTTTTCTTTATCCGTTTCTTCCTCTGCTCCTAAATGTGTTTTGCCCGGTCCGTCCGTCTGCGGACAGCTTATCTCTGATCAACGTGAAACTGTACACACACTCCCTGGATGCCAACCCAGAGCTGAACCGCTGCCCCAAATTTTCACATCGGCCTGTTATAGCCCCACCATGAGACCAATTTTTGCAAAACGCATGTTTTGATATTACCCCTACAGATTTTGTCCAAACATCATGCAAATTGGTACAGAGTATCTCTATAGTCATGTAATCAAGATGTTTTGGTCTGATCTTTTATATTACATCCTGATTGGCTATTATTGGCTTCCAAAGTTTGCAGGAGTGGTAAGTTTTGAACAAAATGCCTCAAATTATGAACGCAGCATGCGATTGCCATGAAACTTCGCACACACATTCCCACTAAGCTAAGGAATAAATACCACCCTTTTCTCATTGTCCTGTTGTAGCGCCACCAGGAGGCCAAACATCACGCAAATCGCACAATAAGATATAACAAACAAAAACAACATACAATACATTTGCACCAAAACATCCACATCAGTGACGAATTTTGGCCAAATAAGGCCAAAAGCGCTTAGAAAAATAAGCACACCTGGCAACGCAGTCTAAGCCAGTCATGTGCGAGAGATCCTCAAGCTATGGGGCAGACACGCTATGCGCGTCTGTGCGGCTGTCGCTAAATGAACACATGACGTCGGTGGGAGAGGAGATATTGTGTGTTTTGGACAAACAGCAGTGTGGTGTTGATGTTTGTTGTGTGAAGCTTAATGTCAGAGTGTTTGTGTTGGAGCGCCTCAGTGCGGCTGCAGAGTTCATGTGCAACCTCTTGCATGCATGGCTTTACAGTTTTCCGTTTTCCTTCGCCATGTCTGTGTCTGCCTGGGTGCGCGGTTCGCCATGTGTTGTCTGCCTCAGCACAGGGTTGCCAGGTTTCCAGGTCGCGCGACCAACAAGCAACACACACACACACACACACACACACACACACACACACACACTTTTGCATCTTTCCCTTTCGTTTTTTCTCCTCCTTTTGTACTCCATTAATCTCAGAGCTAAACCACACTAGCTCTCCAGGGACCCCCAAGGGGTCCGCGATGTTTCGCGGGGGTCCCAAGACTCCAAGAGGGTCCCCGGACCCCCAGGGGGTCCGCAATGTTTTTTGTTTTTTTTTATCCCGCGATTTTGTAACCCCAAAATAAGCGAGCCCTCACTAGAGCCCTGTGCGCAGCTAGGGGGCAGGGCGAACCTCTAGTAACAATACAATTAACAGTAACTCGAACGCAAAACTATATTATATACTCTCACAAATCAACATATTGTGCAATAACTTCATCAACAGTAATCCCTCTACTTCTACAGATTCCATTCACCTATAATGACTGAATTCCGACCATTGCTGGCCCACAATAACCTGACCTGGCGGAGACCTGTGCTCCAAGGAGCACTTTTTACAGGTTGCAATCTGGCAATAAACAGACGCTGCAACTAGTCCTCACTGTCTCCTCATTGGCTGGCCTTGGTAAAAATGAGGGCTCGCCAATGGCTTCCCATGTCCTCTCAGAATATGGAATCTAAACAACTAGGCAGTAGCCGGCATATGGGATCTAAACAATTAGGCAGTAGCCGGCAGTAGCGCAGCAGAAAAAAGGTTCGTTGGTCGCAGTTCAATAAGGTAAACATGTGTATTGGATTGATGAATGGCCCAAACTACAGTTTAACGAAACGACCCCCTTCCTTACCCCATCTGACGACTTTGCCAGCGGTCTGATACTTGGAGCTCTGCAGCAATTCTTTTTTTGCACAAAAAAAAACATTCCCACTAGGCCAAGGAAGAAATGCCACCCTACATTTTTCAAATTGGCCTCTTTGAGGCGCTATAACGGGCCGAATCTCCTCCCCAATTTTTTCGGTACACATTATCTCTAGGGTCATGTTATCAAGATGTATTAGTCAGATTTTTCAGATCCCATTCCAATTGGCTAGGACTGCCTTCCAAAGTTTGCAGGCCCTGGGTAGGCAACCCGGCCTGGTGGACACCTGTGCTCCAAGGAGCACACTTTTCTACTTAATAATTTGTTTTCTGTGTTGTCCGCGAGAGCGGACACTGACGACTGCATTGGGCTGCATATATGTTGCTATAAACCACCCAATGTTATAGTTAAGGAGTTTGATCTGTCTGAACTATGAATCTGCATGGAGACGTTTAAATGTTATGAGTATTCTTTCCTACCCAACTCTCTCTGTCATCACAGATGACACAACATTCATAAGATGGTGTAGCTCGCCGAAAGCGGACGTGACGTATCCTATACAAACTTTATGGTGCATTCTTTGCATTGCACTGTTTCTTCAAATATTTTGTCAAAATCCTCTTCAAGTTTTGAATGTCGACATGATGTTCACATCCCTAAATACGAATCAGGCAAAAGCCTATTTGATCACATTGCTCCAGTTACATAATTCCCACTGGTCCTGACAGCTTGAGAACTTTGGATACAGTGGTTCACAGTCTTCTGCTTGGTCTTTGCTTGCCATGTATGAATATACAGACATGGTGCTTACCTTGGGAACTACTTATGGTAGGCGTTGATTTTTTTTATTTTTAGATATTTTTATTTAGACAAACATGTCATAAGTTTTCTTGTTTTTTTACAACAACTAAAAAACAGAACAGAGGACAAAAGACAACAAAAAAACAACAACCCACACACACATCCCAGGTACAGTACAAGTTCCATCTTAACATTCGCATGAATCAAAACATGATACAATATCCCATTTAGTTACAAGGACAAAGTGACTGTAATAAAGATATAAATTAACACCATATTTTCTCATATGTTGCTGTTTTCCTCTTTACATTGTATAATATATTTTCAGGGATACAATAGGAAGTCAATATATAGTATGGACAGCTTCACAGCATATGAAGATAATCTCCATCAGAGACTTTGCATCTCTGGCAGTTGGGGGAATCATTATTGAATATTTTATATAATCTATGTGCAGTATTTCTATTTTGGTATATTGGTATAATAGATAGTTCTGTTAAAAATGTTAAACTGCATTTGTCTGTTTAGTGGAGATTAAGAAAGTCTGCAAACATTCAAGCATCTTATGCCAATCAATGTCATCATAGATGCACCCCAAATCAGATTCCTATTTTTGCTTTACATAATATTGTAGAGTAGTAGATTATTAACCATTATGTCATAAATGGAAAATGTCAGGCCTTTAGTAGTAGAACAGACTTTGCTTTTAATGCTTGCGATTCTTGTCAACTTTTTCAATCACTGTGGTAGCTTCTCTTCTATTATCCTCGTTCGCAGATAAACAACCCTCCATCTCTGAGAAAGAGCAGATTGGATTTTAGTCAGCGAAGTCTAAATTCCAGCTATTTTAGTGTTGATTTGCTTTGCAATATCCTCTCTCGAATGGCCCTCATTATAGTGTCAAGCTAGAGGGTTTCTCCGTGCTCCGCTTCGGATGCCATCTTTGCAGATTGAAGCGTGGTTGTTTATTCAGTCGACGACGAAAAAGCAATTTTCTTGCTTCTAAGGTCTTATTGTGCCATGCACCATTAGCAGTAACGGTGTGTATTAATGTTAGAAAACGTGGTTTTGGTCATATAATCTCAAAGTAAAGCTATCTTTTGAGGAATACCCGCGGAGCTCATGCTTGCATTACCTTCCTCCTTGCCAGCAAACCGGAACTGTAGGCGTTGTCATTTGTTTGAATCTTTAGAGGAATGTGTTTTTGTTTTTAGCTACCATGCATCGAATTATACCCATACCTTTTGTGTGAGTGTGAGGCCCCTTTTTTAATTGAGGGTCTAAGAGGCCAATATGCATTTGAATGCCCACTGTATAGTGCAGATGTTTTGAATAGTTTGAATGCCTGCTGTGGGACAGTCTCACAAGGAGTGTTTAAAATAACCATCAAGGCTTGTAAAAAGACTTTTACAGGTGTTGTTCTCTCTCCATGTAGTGTCACTCATGGCACTGACTGAACTCAAATTCACCTTTTACTCATGGAGATTATACCGTATACTCTATATACGTATATATACTGCCACTGTGTTTGTGTGTGAATGGCGATGTTGGGGTTCATGTGGTTAATTACCCTTTCAAAGGTGATTCATTCATTTTCAGACTTGTTTTCATTCAGTTGGGATTGAAGTGCATGTTTTTTTTTCCTTCTAAGAACTCTGACACTCCGCATTATACCCAATGAGCGCCACGCTTGAGTGACAGTGACAATTGCCCTCTTAATCGGCGAGGACTGTCCGACAGCCTGAATTGGCTTCCCCTTATCTCTTTTAAGGGACTACTGACAGCAGACATTTTAATGGTTCCTCTTGTCCTCTCAACCCACTGTCACTTGGAGAAAAAGAGCTCACAGAGGCACTTTCCTTTCTCTCTTGTTAAACAGTCTCCTGTATCTCTATCACTCACTGTATAGAGTCCATTCAGTTCAAGGACAATGGGGGCAGACACTAAGCCAAGCCACTATTTAGAGTGAATAAAACAGCGGTAGTCTTAGTTACGGTGTTATTAAACATGTCCAACGCAGCAGAAGTGGTCCTGTTCTTTCGTGTGTGTGTGTGTGTGTGTGTGTGTGTGTGTGAGTGTACGCTTGTATTACTCGTGTCAAATGTCCCCACAAGCAGAATATGAGAATATGACTTTTTGAGGACAATTTTCCTGTTCCTCACAAGGCTTGTTTTGTTAGGCTTAAAATTAGGGAAAAGAGGTTTGGAGTTATGCCTGATTTATTTGTTTGCGTGCCGGTGTTGCTCACTGAAAATTGGAGATCAACATGAGCAAGTATAACTCAGGCTTTAGGGGTTAAAAATGAAAAAAAGGAAGATATAAATGGCATTTATAACATTAGCGTAAAATGTTGATGTCCTCACAAGTATAGTACAAACGTGTGTGTGCACGTCTGTGTGTCTCATTGCTGGATAGAGGATTCTTCTGTCCAATCTGGCAACCCAGGGCTGGGGAAGCTGCACAGCTGTGAACCTTTCAGGGACCAGCAGCCAGCAGGAATTTTTACAGGGTTACATTTGTCATAATACTACACTCAGGAGAGGCGGGGAGGGAGAGAGAGAAAATAAAGAGAAAAGCAGAATAAAATAGAATAGAGGGTAAGGTCAGGAGATTGTTGAAGTAAAATAAAGGGGGGCAGGGGTTGGGTTCAAGTCAGACTAAGGCAGAAGGGAGAAAAGAGGATGGAGAGTGTAAAGTGAGATGGGGGAGTGTTGGACGGTAAAGAGGTAATGTGAAATGGAGGCAAATGGCTCAGTTGGCTCTGATGGCTCCTCTCAGCCTTTTGATAGGGGACAGGTTTTTTCTTCTGTTTGTGTCAGAGAGAGGGAAAGGACAGTGGAAATGACTGGTATAATTGATCTGGCCCCTGGCGACCAACACAACCCGCTTTGATCTGCTGAGGAAGGAAGAATGTCTGTCACGAGTTTCAGTCAGAAAGGGAAAAAAAAGAAAGTCCTGTGCTCTGTGAAGACATGAGAATAAGAGACTGACACTTTTACACTGTAATTGTGAATTTGGAATGTTTACTCGTCCCTAGATTGGTGCATCAGTTTTGACTATAATGCAGGGTGCAGCATCCATATTCATTTTCTAGGGCAAAAATGCTGATTCTAAACCGTGAGTCATGCTTTTTAAAACAATGTTATTAATGTTGAGAGTTCTCATGTTAAGAATAAAATAAGATAAAAATCGATGCACCTTGGAGGTGGTTGACATGTTGAAAGTGAAACTTTTGGGTCACCCAGTTACAAATATACACAGAATTTTTGTTCTGTTGCTTCCAGTAGTGTTTTTCTTCTTTCTTTTTCCCTGGATATGATTATTGTTTTACATGAAGTCAAAGACCTGATGTGTCCCGATCCTAGCAGCTGTACTGAGTAGTGTGGAGCACTGTCTCTCTTGGTACTTGAATATGACCCTAGTGTGTATGTATTAAGTAGTAAGTGTATCAGGTTTAAAGTGCCTTTTTAAATGTTTGTCACATGACAAATGAGGCCCATCATTGCTGTGAATTCCTGCTGATGAAAAATGATGCCAGGGGCCCTGTTCACTTTAAGAGAACACAGACCTGTGTGCGGCTGCGCTCACACATGCACACAAACACCAGCTTGTTTACCGTTGGATGTGTTTATTCTTTTGCTGGTAAATAATAAAAAGAGCATCAAGTAGAATTTAGGAAAATCTAGTTTTGGGGGGAAGTAAAAGTGGGTGTTGTAGAGAAGGCAACCATACTTTTTCCAAACATATATGTTACCCTGGTAACATTATGTTTACTATGGAAACTGAATGTTTAAGCCTTTTCATTAAACATCTCCAAAGAGAGACAAAGTCACGTTAAATGACGGTTATCCAAGTTTCATTGATACCTGACTTAGCATAAGCCCACTGCAGCAACATAAGTGCCCTAGACGAATGCAGTGGAAACAATTGCACTAAACGCCAACGCTCGAGACATAAGCACTTATGTGTTTTCGTCTGTGCATCTGTGTGTATGCGTTTACAGCAACCACCAGTCATCATCATTGTGCTGTCATGTTTTTGAAGCCCTTTTCACTGGGATAATACCAGTCAGCAGGTATGTACACCAATAAAGGAATGAGCCACTGTATGGAGACAATCGGCTTTACAGAATGACATGTTTACGGTTAGACTCCCGGCAGCTAATCCTCACCCCACACAGCCGCATGACCCCCCCCCCCATCCCAGTGCATCCCAGTAGGAGACTTAATGTAACTTTAAAACAGTCGCCCCCACAGGAGCTTTGATGTCTACTGTTCCAGTGGGAAGTTAGCTATTGTATAGCCTGCACGCTTACAGGTGGAAGGAATGCTGGGCCTTTTCAGGATGCCCATCTCTCTCTGCTCCCCATCAGCAGCTGGTATAAAAGGGAAGGTGTGTTATTATTTTTTTACCTGCCGCTTCTTGAAAATGTGGGTGGCGAGCCTACTCTGGGATTAATGCGTCCGGCCGTGACTCATTTTGTTTGCAGTCAGTGTCCTGGATTATCCTGGCCCTTTAGACTGATATGTTGGTAGAAGAAAAACAAACTGAGTGCTGGAGTACAGTCCAGTCTTGGACGGGTGAGCAGAATACAAATGAGCAAGGCAGTTTCCCCCAGAACTGTTAGTATTTTGTACACACTAGCAAACATGCACACATGCCCTTTGACTCACTCCATCTCCCTCTCACATGCACAACTCATAATCCTCCCATGCCGGAGATCCATTACAGCTGGATTTTATAACTTGATCTCAGTTCTTGAGCTCCCAAACATCGCTCACAGTCACATTTGTGGCTCTGTCATGACATCTACCACTTTGAAAATGGAACCGAATGGACCGCAAGGGTCCATTTGGTTCCATTTATACATTCTCTGTACTAAAGTTAAGTGTGGATTGTACAGTGTACAGAGAAATCACACTTACAGCTTCTATAATCCCTCATGACCCCCAGGCCATGTTTTTGTCACCCTGACTTTAAAGTGTGACCGCACATGCAGTTCAACTGTTTTGATTCATTGCCCAGTTAGATGATGTTTACACATGTACCCAGACATGATGTTAGTGATTGGGTTTAGTTTTTTGCCTTCCCATATCTGCTCGATTTTAAATGTTCATCCTCATGCACTGCACATGCCCGAGGCGCACTCACACACAGTTGTTTGTATATATGTGGATATTTTCAAACAGCGCCAGTGAAGGGTATACAGCTAGTGGTAAACAGAGTCTGAAGGTGGAGCGATGGTGTTCTATCTCTGCTGTTTGTTTACTGGAGCTCTCACTGCTCTCCACAGCCTAGACAGACTCGGTAGACGAAGAGCGAGGCTACTCAACTCTGAGATGCTGATCCGGAAATAGCTGCTCTGTGAAATAAAATGGCATTCAAATATTGTTAAGAAATCAATATTGAGACTAATTCATCAATGTTAAATATAGGCCAGATGGCTTCCCAGTTCCCACTGCAACAAATTCATTGCTGTCAATCTAGAAATATCAGCAGATTGGGTGTGTGGGTCATAACGTTATGTAGCCAAGTCGGTAGAGGTTGGAGAGTTAGTCTGGGACAAAGATTTTTCAATGATGTTAGGAGGCATTTCTAATAAACATCAAATTAGAACCTAGTTAAAGTTGTGTAAATGTATTTGCTTTACTATCTATAGCTGAAGTTGTAGCCCAATGCTCCATTGTAACCTGATTGCTGAGGACAGAAATAGCATCTATATGGCTCGTTGTCAGCTAAACATCTGTGGTGAAACCCAAAGTAGCATGCATACGTGCGTTCATAAACATTTACATACTTGTAAACACAGATTTGGAACATGAACCGAGTGACTAACAGAGAGTCCGGATGTCACTGATTACCATCAGTGTCGTTTTTCATCAATGAGTCACAGGAGAGAGCCAACTGTGATTAACAATCAAACCTATACACTGGTCTTACTTGTTGTCTTACTAGGTGTCCATAGCAGTACTATGCAAACCACTGCCAATAGCATGCTATGTATATTATATATATATATATATATATATATATGTGTGTTCTGAACCCAACCCCATTTACACACTGTTTGGTACTTTTTGAAGGTATTCCTCAGACCAAAGATCTTCTCTAGTTATAAGGTAATGTCACCCCAGTCCATGTTGATGTGAAGGCCCTCAGCTTTGTGATCTTCCCGGACGTCTTCTCTGAAAGGTCGGTAGCCATGTCTTGTGTACAAGTCCTCCTCAGGGTCAGAAAGTTCCAAGTGCTCCTATTGTCTTCACTGTTTGCCGTCATGGGAGTGTGAAGACACAGGTTTCATAGACTGGATAACCTCAAAGAGGTGAGGGAGAAAGAAAACCGCTGTGACCCCACCAGGGTCATAGGTCATGGTGGTGTGTCAAGAAAAGCAAAGTTTAATTGGCGAATGCTTCAGATTCCTCTCGGAAAACAAAAAGAAAATGAAGCATCAAAGTTTGGTAGTTTCTTCTTTGATGAGGTGCACAGAATGAAGAGAATCACAGTAACCAAGAATCTGTTTGTCTCCCCCTCTTTTCAAACATTCTTAGTGAAACCTTTCCTGCTCTATGGAGCACTTTTGTGGTGAGACGCTGCACCCTGTAAACTCTTTAAAGTCCAACATATACAGTGCTAATGACCTCCAGAAAACCTTAATTGCGGATTGTTAGCAGCTCAGTGCTGCCGTTTTCGTTTCTAAATTGTCTAAAGTCTACCTTCCGGAATCCAGTCGACCTTTATTTGGTTACCCTGTCATGTCCACTCTATAAACATCAAACAAAACCACATCCTTAGATAGCATTTCCAGGTCTGAAGAAACTAGATAGCACCAAGGTGTACGATTAGTTGCATATCGGAAAGGGAAGCCTTTTCTCTGAAGTCCATGACACCATCGCATCCACCTACAGCGCAAAACATTTGTTTAGAATCTGGGGGAAACCCAAGATTAGGCAAAAGGTTGTTTTGAATTGGCCATATGTTTTCTCCCGGCACAGTGTTGTGGCTGAGGAAGGCCAACGCGTGTTTGTGTTTGTTTGCACTGAGGGTCTTTATAACCACCAGTACAAGGCCTACAGATGGGGAACATGTTGTTGTTCTTCTCTCTCTCCCTTACTTTCATCCCTCCAGTCTTCTCTCAGATTTTCTCTATCTCTGTCCATCTCTTTTGGCTGTGAAAGCCAAGCTATCTAAATTTCTCCTAATTTTATTTTGCGTGCTTTCTTCGGGTCCATTGACACATGCTTTATGCCTGCTTGAATCCAAACCACATCTAAAAACATTAAAGCCATGCTGTATAACTCCAGACTCTAACATCAAGCTGTTCCTCATTTAGGCTTTTCCATTTGTGCAGCAAAGTGCAACTGAGGTGGCTTCTATTCTGCTGTGGGCATCATACTGTACTATATAGCATAGATGGAATGCATGTCATGTTTATGCTCAATCTGATTCCTAGACAGTGGTCTATGAGTATGGTGTTTTTAGGAGTCCAGCGCATCCCTTCTTATCTTAGGTGTTTTGAATAGAGATAAGTTGGGTGGAGGCCTTGGCTGGTCATCGTAGCGATTACACATTGGTTAGGAATGTACAGCCCTGTAAGTGAGCTAATCAGACATATTTCTGGTGCATGGGTGCCTCTTTTGTCCCCAGCCATAGATTGTCTTTAACCCCCGTATTTCTTCAGTTTCCATCACTTTTTCCATGGAAGAAAATGATCCCATACACTTTTTTTGCTGCACAATGTGTCCATACTTCTTCACCTTTGAAAATGATCTTGTTTTAATCCTCCTTTTTAAGCCCTTGTGATGGTTCATCCTCAATGGTTTACCTTTGTTTCCCTACTGCTTTTCAAATACACTCAACATGTCCAGAAGTTCTGTTGTACTTTGCCCCAACTTCTGACTTGGGGAGACTGTTAGTATTTTCATGATATTAGTCTAATCTGAGATATACATAAACAGCGAGGTCTCTGCTATTCAAGGATCATTGGGAGTATTTAAGACGACGCACTTGACTTTTTTATCCCCGTGTTATTTTCTAAATGAATTGGATCTAAGTAGGGTCTGTGTTATTGCTCGGAAGAGGGCTCTTTAGGACTCAGCGGTGTTGACAATCTGTACACACATCCTCTGACATTTTGGATGCGTGCATACAGACCGACACACACCCAGCGTCTTTTGCTCTGTGTGAGAACCCATGTTTACTTCAGCTACTTCTCGGTATGTCCTGCACCTGTTTTGTAGAATTTGACCGGCGGCCAGTTGGATTTGAAGGAGCTCCAGTGGAAATTACACAAGTGTGTCCTTCCCTCCATCACGAAAGCCCCCTGCTCTGGCTTTAACTTATTTTACCTCGACATCTTACAGGCTAATTACCCCTCTAGTCCTGTGAGAGTTGTCTGGAGTGATTTGATACCAAGATGGTGTGGAGGCTTTTTTTATTGGTTCATTGAATTTAGTGACCCGCAGAGTGTGGGAGTTTTATATGCTTTTGAAAGGACCTAACCACCACCTCCATGCTGTGGTATAGTCTCAGTTACACATCCCACTGTGAGGCAAGGGACCGTGGCCATTGTTACCTTGACTCTCACGGTGCACCAGGTCCAGTCATCCATCAAGATACATTTACCTCCATGTCAAATGTGGTCTCACAGGCACAGTGAACTCTCATGCTTGAAAAGATGTGGCACTGGGCATGTAAAACCACAGGACAATAATAGAGCCATATTACTCCAGAAGCTTTTGGACCCCTCCAGCTTGGTGGCCCCTCAATCACCACCACCTTTATCCTTGACTTGCTGGGCTCTTGATGTGAGAATGAAATGCCGAATTAACATTGCCAAAAACCTGGCCACATGCCAAGCAGAGCAGACTGCTGAAGAAAGTGTCAAAAAATATTGTCAGTGCTACCAACAAAATATACTGTAACATATACAATATATATATATACTGTATATGTGTTACAGTATATTTTGTATACACACACACACACACACACACACACACACACACACACACACACACACACACACACACACACACACACACACACACACACACACACACACACACATTTTCATATTGTAGCTTCTCCTTAACTTACTGCCTGTTTAGGCTCATTACTACGAGTATGTTGAGGTTCTAGGCTCTGAACAGCAGTTTTGGTCTAGTGTGGCTGCCTTATTTTAAGATCAGAATCACAGGCTGCTTATTTATTCATTCTTTTGTAATATTGAGCATATAAACTAGAGTATATGTTTTGTCTCATTGCTCTGTGTCTCTTAAGTGCTGAAAGGTTGTTGTCTTTCATAGCCAAGGTCAACACAGGTGGAATTACAATTGAGTTGGAAAGACCCCAGCTTTTGGGATCTCTTTCTGCAGGACGAAGCCGTACCTCAATACCATTTGGTCTCCTAGCTATGCAAACAATTATCCTTCCCAATTAAAGGTTGTTTTAACAGGTGCTTTATTGGAACGCACAGCCTTGTGCACTCACTTAAATCTAATAATCCAGACCAATTTAACCATAAAACTGTCGCAAGAGAAGGGAAACAGTCATTTCCTCTCTGACCACAGCCCAGCGACGCCTCAAACCAGCCCGACTACTTACTCCCATTCGCTCTTTGCGTGCACGCGCATGTGTTTATGTGAGAGTGAGAGAGAGTGTGAGTGGTACATGACCACACTCTTCACCTTCCTGTTCTGTCTGTATTCACATGGTCTGTCAAAGGCACAGCAGTGCTTCTCCTGACACAGAGACACATTGTGTGTGTTTGTGGTCAACCCACTGCGGAAACCACATACTGTCCCCTAGGGGCATGTTGCAGGAACATTGGGCCTCATTCACGGAAACATAGATTTGATCGTAAAGTATACTTACAAATAATTTCATGAACAAAGTGGCATCCATCATTCTGTTTCTGAAATTGATTTGATCTTTCGTACGCTCAAAATGTACATGTTTGGAAACTTGCAGAAAGGCACAATTCTAACTTGGATTCTATTTAGAATAGCCTTACTTCAAAGGCAAAATGACAGTAGTGCCGAACTTTACAGAGCCATGTGCACTTGCTCCTTGCACACATTTTTGTACCATCGACATGCGAGAGTCTGTTAAATATGCTTGACATTGTGGGTAGAAAGCTCCTGTACTCTAAGTATTTAAATTAAATAAATAGTATAGTCTAAGCATTCCCCTTTTAACGGTATGTCTAAATCAGTAGCCTAGGAATGCTACCCTTTGCATGTTTTGTGTCATTTCATATAATACATTCTTTTCCATCTGCTATACTACTAGAGATGTGGAAGCCCATTTCCACCAATGTGATGGGGAATAAAATCTGTAAATGTTGACAAAACTTTCTTGTAATAATGACTCAGTGTTTCTAAATAATGAGAAACCTTATTAACTCAGTATTTAAAAAGTCATTTTGAGAAAGTATGTCATTATTTAAAAAGTCATTATTTCGATCACGTTTATCATTGTAATGGTTTAGACAGTGGATCTTTTTTCCCCATCACATTGGTGGAAATGGGCTTCCATAGAGACCTTACAGTACAGTCTCACCAATTAAGTTTTTTTAATGTAAATTTGAATACACCCTTCACTAAGGTCCCTAATATTTCACATCCGTTGCTAACCGCCATCTTGTCCGACAAATAGCCGACACATTAAGAGTTAACGTAAACTGGCATACATATACAAAATACATAGCAACATTAATAATACTATAAAAACACTATGATGAAACGGTGATTCTGGGGGACCTGCAACAGCGATTCCAGATTTATCCCTTTCCGCAAGCCGAAATCTGCACTCGACAAGTGCAGGCTGTGGATCAGGCCTAGCCTGGTAAACCCTCCCAACAGAAATGTCATTTCCATTTGATTTCTGGAGTGAGTCTGGCCTGATCCGCCTTTCTGCAATATTGGCTGTGGGCTGGAGTTGGGCGGGAGTAATACCGTTGACTGACAACCCCTTCAACCAATGATCGTTTTTCCCCTTCAGCCAATCAGCAGTTCATTTTTACCACCTCCAGTCTATGTGACGCAACGGGACTTTTGAGACGGCCATGCCCAAAATAGGTTGCCTTATTGGGATACATGCGTGTCACTCCCCGCCCCTGCCGGTTCTCTAAATTTATATTTTTAAATAGGATCTGTCATGATTAATTGACCACATATATGAAGTTAAACAACTAAATTCTATCCAAACGATATCTTAACACATTGGGTGCCAGGTTTTTTTTAAAACAGAGTACACTGAGTGCCAGGATTTTTAACCATTTTTTAGGAGCCGAGATACAGGCTTTTGAAGTCATAAGTTAACCAGAAAGTGGATTGGAGTCAAAATCTTCGGAAAATGATATCTCCTGGTGCTTAGAAGGTAAAAAAAAAAAAAAATTGAAAAAAGAAAATTTTGAATTTTTTTTCCCCGTATATATACGGTTTTGGCACTCCGTGTAAGTATTGCAAAAACCGTATACGGTTTTGGCACCCAATGTGTTAATAGTAAATTCCGTGCCTCAAAAAAGAAGTTAGAGACCGTTTTAAAAACGAAAGTAAACAGTGAAGGCACTCGGACAACAACAATGGCTGCCGTTCGACTTTTGTCGGAGGCACTCAGGCTGCACTCGGCTTCATTCGGCCTCACTCGAACTCGCCACCTGATTGGCCAACTGTCGCTGTCAATCACAGAACGATGAGCGACGACGCTGATAGGCTCGTCCCTTTGGCGTACAGAGCCAATATTGCAGAGAGGCGGATCAGGCCAGACTCACTCCAGAAATCAAATGGAAATGAGATTTCTGGAGGGAGGGTTTACCAGGCTAGATCAGGCCTTGGTGCTGGCCCCACACACAGCATACATAATTAAAACTTTTTTAAGGTAAGCTATTTAATGTTATATGTTTAAGCTAACACATTGTCATAGGTTCTAACTTCATAGTGCTAGTATAATGTTATCTAACGACGTCAGCGGATGTTAGTTCAGAAGTGGGAATAGCAAACACTTCATTTAACATTAAAGTTAATCAATGATGTTTTTGTTTTTTTTGCACTTTGTTGGTGAAAAGCCAACAGAATTACAACATCATCAGGTTGATGTGCACATATAAACCATCTCCAAAAAAAGGTTATGTTTTAATGTTGAAGGTGATGTAAAGCTTAAAGGTAGGGTAAGTGATATTTTTTGGTTAAAACCAAAAGTATTTTGTTAAAAGGTTAAAATACTATATTCTGATAGTAATCATTTCTATAGAGTGTTTTTTCAGTAACAGATGTCTCCCTGTCTCTCCAGCTCTTTAATAAACAGAAAATACATTTTTTGGTAGGTGTCAAAACCTCAGCCAATCAGGAGAAAGTACCCATTTTTAAGCTTAATTTGTATAGTGTTCCAGTTCCAATTTTGTCTGCTCATTTCTTAGTGTCATTTCTTAGTGTTCTTAGTGTCTCTGTCCTGGTATAAGGATAATTCCTTTTAACAGGTCGTTCATGAAAGTCCTTGCGGTCTTGTTTCCAATGAGAACCTGTGAGCAATTAGGGGTTAAGAGTCTTGCTCAGGGACAAATTTCATTTCATCGACACATATGCTGACCTGGCCTGGAATCGAACCTGGGGCAACCATGGCCTCTGGCTCCCTAGGCGGGCTCACTAACCATTCAGCTATGGCAGCTATGGATAAAATTGGAACTGAAACTGAAACGAAAATGCATTTTCTGTTTAATAAAGAGGTGGAGAGACAAGGAGACTCCTAATACTGAACAAACACTCTATAGCAATGAGTACTATCAGAATATAGAGCTATTTAACACTTATTTTAACTAAAGCAAATCACTTACCCTACCTTTAAGGTTTCATGTCAGCTAAGTATTCAGTATGTACTGCACCGGCATGGTGAATGAATAGTGTGTTGCATTTATGTTTTCTTGTTTATGAACTATTGCATTATGGGAGAGTAAAAGATGCCTTTCTACATTGAGTGGAGATTAAGTCAGTGTGACAGTATGTGCATGGTCCTGATTTGTCAGAAGGCCAGTGTGTTCCTAATGCCAGAAAAGCTCGCAGCTTAAAATGAGAAACCAAATATACACAGGCAAGACGTACTTGAACATTTTACATTTTAACCACATCAGGTGGTCTAGAGGAATAATGTTTAGTCCTTAGACAATTGAAAAACAGAAAAGTATAAGTAGAATCGTGGCACTGCGTCTTTAAAATTATTACAATTATCAAAATAGACTCCAGTATATTTCCACCACACAAGAGCCACTCAGCCCAAACTCGGCAACAGAAAAATACAGTGTAACAACATAGCATCTCATTTCTTGCCAGTGAAATGTTTCACATGGAATTTGTGGAGCTGCACAATCATAAGATTGAGAAATTATATGTCCCTGTGCAATGGCTCATTGAACATGTCTCTTCTATTGAAGATGATAAAGTCACAGAATTCAAGGCCACTCAGTAACAGGTTATTCGGCCTTGAATCTGGTAATAGCATTGGTGAGTTTTTGAGATGGTGAAGATCTCTCCCTCTTCTACAGTGTAAACGTTTTTAATGTTTTTGCTGCTTTGGCCACGTTTATGTCCCTTGCAGCACAGGGACACTTAACCTCAAGCAACCCACTGCCACCGCTGCCATCGCCATAGGCAGCTTTGGCTGCAACAAAAGGCCACAGTTATGCAGGTGCCTTTCAGGAAATTGTGCAAGATAATTTTGCTTGGTCAAAGAGTCATTGTGCGATCCATAATTAGTTGCTGTAGATTTGAATGCCTTAGGATAATATATACCCTGCACAAAAACCTCTGTAATTTTTTCCCCCCATTTGTTCACTATTTTGAATTGTGAGGCTGTGATTCTATCCTCCCACAAGTGATGCCACTTTAGACACAAAGTTTGCCCTTTTGTGCTTTCTTAGGTTTGACGGGCATCTTCCAAACTGAAGCTGGTGTTTTGGTCTGCTATGCAAACATCAGTGGGAGTGGGCAAGGGAAGGTTGGTCTCACCACATGAGGAAGATGGGTAGCTTGTGTATAAGGCAATGGCTATGTTTCTTTGCTGGCCAAGATTGGGAGCTGAGAGATAATAAAAATATATAATTACAAACAACACTCAACAGCAATGAAAACACAACTAAGATGTTGCATTCAAATATTTACGTTATTTCAATTACCAGGTTACCATGCACAGATAGGTAGGACAACCCAGGCGGTAAGACAGTCAGAAGGCTGAACTTCTCAAATAAATTGAACAGTTAAAAATAACTACTATATGAGTGTCCAGAGGCAGACCCTGAAACATAGATTTTTTTTTTTTTTTTTTAAGATATTTTTGGGGCTTTTTGCCTTTTTATTGATAGATGACAGGAAATGGGGAGAGAGATGGGGGGGTGACACGCAGCAAAGGTCGTCGGGATCGGGAGTCGAACTCGCGACACGCTGTCAGGCTGGCATTGCAGCCTAGGGTGCCTGGACCGCCACGCTGCGGCCCAGGCCCCTGAAACATAGATTAATAGATTTGAAATGTTTATTGAAATGGGTATAAATGCAATAATATAGATACACACATAAATCAAAAGGATATAAACACAATAAAGCCCGAAGGCTTATTTCCATTGTGGTCCCTTGGTTCATTGATGCAGATAGGCACCAAGGGACCACAATGGAAATTCAAATTAGCCTTCAGGGTTTATCCTTTTGATTTAATCCACTCCAGAAACAATTCTGTTCAGTACCATTGCACATTTCTTCATGTATAAGACAGGGTTTACCTATGAGCTGTTTAGTAACACATGCACAGTATTCAGCCTTCCTACTTGTGAATCAGCTCAGCTGTAAATGGTACCCCTAATTTACAAAAGAGATGACTAGCAAATTCTTCTCATGCTCCTGCATCAGCAGCTCCTTCTACGTAAGTTGTTCTCTTGAGAACAACAGAATTCAGAATTCTAATTTATTACTTTGAAATACTAAGTAATTTTGAGAACGTGTCTCATAATCACTTACAGAATCTAGTATGCTGACATTTTGATCCGAAGGAGCTTGCATTCAAGTTTAACATTAGTGTTCAAAGTGTAAGCTCTTGAATTGATTATAAGTTCACCACACTCGGGCAACTTCCTGCATGGCCCCACAGAGATATAATCACAGAGCAAATGCCACCCACATGCCATTCGGAATTTCCTACCACATTTGCATTTGGTCTGCACAGTGATGAAACCAAGCTTGTTGGCGCTATATCGCCAAAGCTTTTCAATGTACAAATCTACCAGAACACTCAAATCATTGATTGCTGTTGACCCCTCTTTACAGGTTGTATATCAGACGGGGAGAAATTCGGACAGTGTGAAATGATACCGCTACTGAGAAATCAGATGGGCTGATGGCAGATTAAGGTTTCCTAATTGAGCAAGATGATTCCTCCCTTCATCTGATCAAACTGCCAAATGCCAGCATGTGATGTCAGCAAAACCAAGACCATTGCACACCATATAATTCATGTTGATAGGAATATCACAATAATACAAAAATGTAAATGTTCGCTGGCAGAATCCCCAGCTCCCAGTTAGGCAACATAAATGAGATTTGGTACACTGTGGACATGCTCCCCAACTTCCAACCACTGATACTGAAAAATAGGACCTGTGATAGGCAACCATGGAGTAACAAATTACTGTAATAATATTACTGTTTTCACTGTTAGTCACCATTGTCACGTCTTTACATTGAATTGCATTGTAATTAATGCAATTCAAAATAATTGTGTCGTATCCGGCGTGAACACATCTACAGAGTCAATTTGTACTCATCAGAGGCTATTGAGATAATGACATGGTCAATGAAAAGAACAGGTGTGTCAATCAAAACTCACTCTGGGAGTGAATTCTGGATTTGTGGATTTTCCTGTCTGACTAATGATGTGTGTGTGTGTGTGTGTGTGTGTGTGTGTGTGTGTGTGTGTGTGTGTGTGTGTGTGTGTGTGTGTGTGTGTGTGTGTGTGTGTGTGTGTGTGTGTGTGTGTGTGTGTGTGTGTGTGTGTGTGTGTGTGTGTGTGCTATTTATGATAAATATCTGCATACTAACTGAGCTTTGTTTAGTTGTATTCATATTGTAAAATACATGCAGGTAAATGTGTAAACATTAAAACAAATGTTTTAAAGTATAAAAAGCATTGTGATTTGTTTCCTCACACTCATTTACCCAGTAGCACAGCCTATGTCTTACATTTCCTCACCAATAGGTGTTATCACGATGTTCTGGAAATGTAGCTGATTGGTGTGTTGTCCATTTTCTCCCTGGCTGTGTTTTTAGGTTTCCTCGGGCACAAAAAAAATACTATTTCTAGTTGATGTGTGTATTTTATTGCCTGTTGCTTATGTGAGTAATAAATACTGGCTTCCTTTTACGACTCAGTTTAGCCTAAGCCACGACAGCAGTAGCGACAGGCTGTCTCTTGGTTTTGTGCCATTGTTGTGATAGGCTGGTTGGGCAAACCTCCACCTCACCACACAGGAGGGCCAGGGTGTGAAATTAACCTACAATGTGGGAGCAGTAACCCTCTGCTCTGAATGATTATATTGAGAGAAGATGCATTTTAAATATGCCACAGTGATTGTGCTTAACTGTGTTTCAACTTTAACATTGCATGTTTATTCACTGTACTGAAATCTTGTTCACTGTAAATTCAAATCTTAGAGGTTAACTGGTTGGGTTTGTAGTACTCACCCAGGTAATGATGACAATAATGGTAAAGGTTTTTAATTAGGATCACATGCACACGTACAGTTTCATCCGTTTATATTTTGATAGAGTATTGTCGGTGACCTCCATAACAGTGCATGCATAATTGTTTTTTAATTTACGTACTTCTTCTAGTCTTACTTATACTGCGGCACATGAACACTCATGTCTGGTGATCATTTTGCTAACTTCACTATTACAATTACATGCGGTTTCTCATTTTTGGGAGTGGTAAACCTTTGCTTTTATGTTTAAATAGTTATGTCATTGAAAAACAATTAAATCATAAAAAGAAAGTCATGCACATGTTATGTCATGCACATATTTTTCCAGCGCATATTGCAGGCTTTGTTGGTCAGATTTGGGGGATTTTGGAGCTCTGGATCAAAAAATGTGCAATCATTTTAAATGTGGTAAATCTTTTGTCTACAGTATGTGCAAACCACTTGCCATCATAGGAAAAGCACATGTGCACTCGTCAAAACGAGAGTTGTTTGTCATACCAAGGAACAGTAACGGGGGGGGGGGGGGTGGTAGCACCGCTGCTTATAACTAAAGTAGTACACTGGAAAAGGTACAAAGACTTTCTCTTTAGATCTTGCTTTATTGATATCAACATATGGTATAACAGTTAAATTGAAAAAGGTCAACAGCCATATCACATTTTAAGTTAACCGTTTATGTTTTACTTCATCTCTCGTGGGCCTTTCTGCTGTCACAGCGTTGACAGCATTAGTAATTTCTTGCCATGCTTCCGTTTCTGTTTGTCACTCCACTGCTTTTGAATATTACATATTTTTTTCAGCCACATATGACAATAACATTTCTAATCACAATGGCTTTTTACCCACATCCTGCATGCCTTTTTTGGTGTTGACAGGGGAGCACGTGCATCTAGATTAGGAACAATTGTCATTCATCATCTGGTACACGCCTGCGGCACAGAATCTAAGGATCTTGGTTCATCCTTTCATTTACTCAAGAACAAAAGTCTGAAGAATTTAATACATTTTGGGAATGAGAATGAGGCCTAGTGAGTGAATTCTATAAGAAAACATTCTAGAAACTTTACCATACATAATCATTGAGGTCCACAATTCTCTAAATGAGCCATGGATTAATTGGCCTACTACATACTTGGATTGCTGATGAGTATTGCAGAACCCTCAAATATTTTGAAAGGATGAGGATTTTTATCAGCAACACCATGAGAACTTTACAGCACCATCATACTGTATTAAATGCCTTGCTCAAGGGCATCTTGGCGGTTGTTGCTGATGAGCATTACCCATCACTTACTGTACGGTGCCAATCCAAGCTGCTCTGAACATTCAAACCAGCCAAATCTTCACCTGCTAATTGTTTTCCTACATTTCTCAGAGCCACCTGTGCTTTGTCTTCCATTTGTTTGTACCTCTTCAAAGTGATCCCCACCACTCCTTAAGACATACCGATATTGTCTCTGTGTACATGTCAAGTCATTCAATTTAAAGTGAGGGCGTGTGTATCATTACCGTCCCTTCCAAGGGGGGAAAAAAAACATGCATTACTCTATTTACTTGACACACATGGCATACTCCCTTATAGAGAGAGAGAGACACACACACACACACACACACACACACACACACACACACACACACACACACACACACACACACACACACACACACACACAGCAATGTAGCATTGGCAAATAGGCTGCTGGCAAACACAAGCTGTGTTGACAGGAGAGATGAGCTGTAGTTCCTGTCCTGGCTTGCCAGGGCCACAGAGCATTTCCTTGGTTCAAAACACCACCGCCACAGTCGTAAAGCCAACACACTCGGCTACAACAGCCTCTGCCAAGACACACAGACACGCACACGCAGAAATACACACATGTGCACACACTCAGGCATTGCTGTATCAAAGGCGGCAGGGGTGGGTGCCTGACTATTTGAACAGGTGATTCCCATTCTGCATCTGCTGACCCCTTTGCCTGTGTGCCTTTTATGAAGTCACTCTCTGTCAGGCGTGCCTTTAAAGCCGCTTGTGGCAGACGCTGTTTGTTTACAGCATCACTCATGCACTACAGGCATGTTGTGCATCTTGTTTCAGTTTAAGTGATTAGTCCTATTTGACTGGGCTCCGACACAATGCTGCAAGTCGGACTTGTTTGCTGAAGCAGTATTGGAATTCGCTACCAGCGGTTCGTTCATATTGCATGTAGGCGCACAATTTTAGGTCTTACCATTCTGTAGCTGTAAGGATGGGCTGGGTTATATAACTTCATTAACCGCGATTACGGTAAATGAACGATTTTAAAAAAAAGGTCTATTTTTGTACGCCACGCAGGCACGCACCATTACACAATGAAGACTATTTGATTTAGTAGAGTTAAAATTAGTTAAAATCTATTCGAATTTGTTCATGTCGATTCGTAAATAATTGCCCAGCCATACTCGACATGCAACTATTCAAAGTATGGGTTCATGTTCTTGAGTTAAACTAAGTTGCAGTTGAATAAGTGCATTGCTTAATTTCCATAATTCCATTCAGGTGTGTGTTGGTGTGTGCATTGCTTGCCTGTCTGTGTTCACCCTGGCGACTGATGATGATGATTGCTGTGTGTGTGTGTGTGTGTGTGTGTGTGTGTGTGTGTGTGTGTGTGTGTGTGTCTGTGTGGACCTGAGGTCTCCCAGAACCCCTCTCAGAGGTCATTGTGTGATTTATACTACTTCCTCTGGCACTTCCCGGTCTCCCCTCGGGGTGCATAGGGTAACCTTGACGGGCATACATAGATGGCCTGGTCTTGGGTCAGTTTTGCAATCTTCCCACTAACTGTGAAGTTTTGAAAACAGGGGCCCAGGAAACTGGCACCTTGTCAGCTGCTTAAGGGCAAATTCTCCCCCTGGCTGACTTCTTGGCTTCTTCTGCCGCTACTGTGGTGGCAATTACCCATGTCCTCAGAGTCACCCCCCCCCTTCCCCCCTTGAGCCATTAAACGACCAAGAGCCATTTCACTAATCAGCGGTGGTAGCGGCCTGGCGTCACAGGCCTCTGTGTTCAATGTCAAAGTTCCGGAAGGTAGTGAGTGTCTCTTTGATGTTCAGCCAGTGAAAGGCTGAGGGCCTAACTGTCATCACATGGTTGTCAGTTTTGTTTTGCGTACCTTGTTCTGGCAATGCAGTGATGGAAAAATAAAGAAGCTAGGCATTATTTAAAAGCTGGGTTGTTACTTACTGTATGCTTCTCTCTTTCTTTTCTCTTTCTCTGTGATAGCGGGGTACAGAGGGGTTCTGGAAGTCTGTGGCCCACTACGTTCCCAGGGAGCCCACCGAGATGAGGATCCTGAACCCCTACTTTATCCAGGAGGCTGCCTTCCAATTCATAGGTCTGCCTCTCAACAACGGCCTCATGGGCAAAGGAGTGAGTCCAGAATTCTCTCTCACACACACACACACACACACACACACACACACACACACACACACACACACACACACACACACAGAAGCATCTATACATACTGTATACGTAGCCAAGTATATGCTGATCATAACCATCCATATCCAAAGTGTGTGCATGGCCAACCTCCGACCGGCCATTTTCCAGTAACCCTAGTGACATGACACCTAACTCATGCCATCTCAGGAAATGAAACATTTCATGCAGTTTCCGCCACCTCAGCAGAGATGAAAAGGATGGGATTTCACCGGAGAAAATGGAAAACCTTGTCAAGAGCTTATTAGCTGGCTTGCACTGAGTCAGGATGACGGAACGTGGAGTGTGATCAGTTATACGCATTCTAGAAACGGGGACAATTTTATCTCCCATTAGAGAGGTAGAGTCGAACCTCCAAGAACCCTAAATCCTGGGGGAGGGGGGTGGGTGTACCTGGAAACATTTTATCACTGGTAGTTGTGCGCTTGTTTTCGTGGATTGTTAAAATATATTAAAATGACACCAGATGACGAGAGAAAGCTCCATCTTCTGCTGTCTTGGAAACTGACCTCAATTATTCATTTGTTACATCAATCGCCAGTGACTGTTAGATCAGAGGAATAAATTGGATAAAAGCTGATGCATTGGCCACTGTTGCCATACATGGAATCAAAATGCACTCCAAGCCCTGTGGCTGAAACTGAACAGTGATACAGTACAGTGCCGGGTTTTTCCTCCAAAGAGGTTATTGCCAGCCCCAAAGGAAAATCGCCAGCGCCAAAGTCATAGGAATTGAGAATTAAATGGCAATTAAATTATCATTGCATGTTTAATAGCTTGTTTCAAGTTTAGCCCATTCAACGCCTCTTTCTTCCGTGGTTTGGAGACAGGTTATCGGTATCTTAAACATTTTGGCTCCATATCTACGACACAGTGATCAATTTGGGGAAACAAAGTTATCGGTTTTGCTACCCCACTTTATGTTTTCATCGCCACCAGGAGGCCGGAACGGCTGGAGGAGGGGGATAATGTTTTCGCTCCCGTCTGTCTGTCTGTGACCAGTCCTTAATCTCCGCTAATCTCCAAGTGAAAACAAAATCCCTGGCAGTTGTAATTCAATAGTTGTAATGCAGCAAGCCGCTTACCAAACCTAACGTATGAAAAGCTTTTCCGTTTAAATCAGTGTCTTTGAAGTTTGTTTGACATTGATGTGAGCATTGCAATGCTTTCTTCAAGCTGTATGAAAGTAAGTGTTTGACTTCTGGTTGGTGGACTTCAAAATAAAAGCAGCGTTGACTTGTAATATGGTACAGGGTTTTTGAAAACATTATGATCAATCATTGTAGAACCCATCTGGAATATTATTACAATAATCAATTGTAACCAAATTATTTCAGTTTTGTTAAAAGAGGTTCAATTTACAATTTAGGCATTTAGCTGGCATTCAGCTGGGTTTCATTTATTCAAGCATAATAGACATTTTTATCTATCAAATAAATGAATTTAATGTTGCTCATAGTCACAATGTGGACCAACCATGCTGCTTACTGCCGTGCGTACGCACCCCCAGGAAAAACTCTGCAGTGTGTGTATGTGTGTGCTAAGGGTAGAGTTAAGCACTATAACTATAATGATAACTATATCGTCCACCATTGTCGTTATTATAGTTGTGGTGTGGACTGTGCCATCCACATGAGTTGGAATGATTTTTAAAAGTATATCTTTATAGTTATAGTGCTTGGTGTAAATGGCCCTTTAAGGGTTGGTGGGGATGTGATCAGTGGAAATCAATTAACATCTCTCACAAGTAAAACCTGCATGTGTGTGTGCGAATGAGCACTTTGTATTTCTGTGTATGTGTCAAGGGGATGTTGTTAGAGAATTGGAGGGGACATGAGTGGATCACCCTAATTCTGCCCTCTGGGGCCACCACCACAACACCCCTACTTGAACTCTGCTCTGCAGCATGTGTTCAACATGTGGGCAGTTCCTCCTGTGTGTATGTGCATGTATGTGTGCTTGCGTGTGTATGTATGTGTGTTGTGTGGGGCAGGGGTGCTGTCTCATATAATGCCGGCTGTAGCGGTATATAACCTGACACATTTTTCATCTGACATGCACTCCCGTCTTACCTCCGTTCTTGTGTAGGTGCATGCGAGTTGGTGTGTGTGTGTGTGTGTGTGTGTGTGTGTGTGTGTGTGTGTGTGTGTGTGTGTGTGTGTGTGTGTGTGTGTGTGTGTGTGTGTGTGTGTGTGTGTGTGTGTGTGTGTGTGTGTGTGTGTGTGTGCGCAACCCAGTAGGGGGTTATAGCAGCTTGCTAGTTCAGTTCCAGCTGCCCCGAGGGCTCCAAATCAGCCTAATGATTTAAATGGGGCCTCCCTGCCTGTTCACCCGTTTCATCCCTCCTCCTCTTCACTTGCTTGCACCCACCAGTACACAGATTCCCTCTACACCTCCACCCCGCCTCTCCACCACACACATGCACAGAGCCTCTGTTCGCAAAGACCCCTGGGCAGCCCAGGGTGGTGAGGAAATGGAGGTCTGCCCTGTCCAATTGCTGTGTCATAGTGAGGGGGGGGTTTAGGGGGGCTGGCGCCCTCTCAGGGCCGGTAGTTAATCACCAACAGCTCAGCATCAGTTGGCCGCCTTGGACCACAACCAGCACACAGG
Source organism: Gymnoscopelus microlampas (assembly GCF_963454915.1). Lineage (NCBI taxonomy): Eukaryota > Metazoa > Chordata > Actinopteri > Myctophiformes > Myctophidae > Gymnoscopelus > Gymnoscopelus microlampas. The sequence continues at coordinate 27,616,379 of NC_139942.1, read as the reverse complement.
TACAAGGAGGGAGGGTGGAAAAGGGGGGTGTAGAGAGAAAGAATGAAAAATACGATGAACAAGAAAAAGGAGGGAGAGTAAGGAGGAAAAATTAATAGGGGGGGCATGGCTCTGTTATAAAACGTGCCTGGTACCAAACTTGTTAGCAAATAATCTACCTGCTTTTAACAGCACTACAGGCTTTATGCAACTACTGGAATCTTTTGAAAATGCTTAAATTTGAAGGCGTTACTTTTTAATGTCGCGATGTGCAGTTTTTTTCGATGAGAAGTGCTGGAATAGGTTGGTGGTCATTGTGCCATGCCTTTTGAATCGTAAAAACATTTCAATGTCCTCTCTCTTTGCTGCAGAACATTCCAACCTTGGGGACGGTCGCCATAACGATGGCATTGCATAACTGTGACGAGGTGGCAGTGGCAGGTTTTGGCTATGACATGAACCAGCCCCATGCTCCTCTGCACTACTACGAGACCGTCAAGATGTCCGCCATCAAAGAGGTGGGTGGACGGTGTGCATGCTGTTGCATTCATGGGTTCACATCAGGATAGTACTGAATGCATCTTTCATGATAATAGAAATAGATTCAAATATTACTGGTTTTAAAGCAATGATTATTCAAATCATGCTGATTGAATTTTCAAAATCGGGGTGTATATACTGTAGAATTTTGGACAATATGCTTACAGGAAATAATAAAATATACACATGAGTACATACTACATACATGCATACATACAGGGTTGCACAATTGATTGAACTTAATAAAAAATTGTGATTGTGAGGTTTTATATTTGTCATAGTGAAACTTTTAAACTTGGTCAGCTATTGTACCTTGCCCTCGTCTCCTCACCATTACACAAGGTTTAATGGAACCATAACATTTTACAAGCCATCTCTCCATCCATCAGGCTCACAGTAGCACTATAAAATCAGAGATCTTTTCATACTATGGGACCAAAAATATGGCACTGATAAGCACATTGAGCAACTAGAAAAGTCTGGAGCTACCCTCACCAGATGATGAGGGTAAGCTCCATTGTCCAGTGTCTTAGAAACTGATGTAGATGATTAATTTGTCACTGCCATCAACAGTGACTATTAGATCACAGGAACAAATTGGATAAAAGCTGATTCGTTGGCCACTGTTGCCATACATGGAAACAAAAAGCACTTTAAGTCCTATGGCTGAAACTAGACTTAAGGTTACTTAAACACTTAGTTGGATGTTGAAATGTATACTTCCAAAACTTGTCAAAGTACGTTTAATCCTGTCTGAGTGTCTTCTTCCACCTATAATACCCAATAAACCTGTGACCCCTGTGCCTGCAATTTAAACCTTTACATAAAAGCCATACCTACCTGCAGTACCCCTCTCCCCTTTCCTCACACTTCCCTCTAATAACAAACATGTTGCCCGCTCTGGGATAGCTTATTAAGTTTGCCAAGCTGATGACAAAAATAAATCCTCTACAAATCATGCTGTAGGTCAAACTTGGCATAGAAAGTTGTTGTGCATTCAAGTGTTGACACAATGTCACAGGTTTGAATCTGGCTTGTAATCCCTGACACTGATCCTCTCCTCTGTCTGTTTGCTGTGCTGTCTTTAAAATCCTGATGAAAATAAGTGAATCGTAGCAATATTCTCACCATGCATACTCCAGGAATTGTGATATTCAGCACATATTGGGAGCTGTTGGCTTACTCTCAGCCCTAATTGAATCTGTACCATTCTTTCAACGACGCCTGTAGGGAAACGTCAACATGCTAACCGTTATCACGTCCTTCCAGCAATGACTTTATGAGCGCCCTGACGACAGATTCCATTTCCCCCTCAGCAGTCCAGCATTCCCCCCCGGTGTTTACAGCCAAGCTGCAGCAGAATCAGAGATGTCACTCCATCGGCTGACATGTAAACCATGAGCTCAGTGCGTTGATAACCTTCCATCTAAACTCTTTGTGACCCCCTGGCATTTGTCATTATCAGTGTCATCATTAACGACATTGTCTTCAGCTGTGAACAGCTAATGAATGGAAACTGGGTTTTAGCCATGTTGTTTGGAACGTTTAACCACAGTCAGCCACCAAGCAGTGTGTTTGATCTGACAGGCTGAAACTACACGGCCAGTTTTCTGTTGAAGCAGTTTTGTACACATTTCTTACTGAACTGTAGTGATTGACAGCTGGCTGACATGCCATGGCAACCATGTAGCAGTGGAATTCAGGCAAGAAAGATTTTATGTTACAGTATGTTAACTAAATACTACAAAACATGTTGGGTGGATGCAGATTACAGGATAATCAGGCTCATTTTTGGGCCCTGTTTGCCCATCCCAACAATCCCAGGGGCATCCCGATTTGAGATGGATCTGAATCCTGTGTGCGATTTTACCTTGCAACAGCCACCTGCAATAGCCACATCAGAAACATAGCCACCAATACAAAGAGGACCTCTACTGTCTTCTGTGTCAGGTGAACTGTAGGAATGGAAGATAAGTTTGTAGAATTATTGCAAGTCTGTGAATGCTCATTTAATCACATGGGAACGGATGCCCCTCTGGTTATGCAATAACCAATGTACTAGTGTACAATGATCAGAGTGCCTGTTGTAGTTTGAAGTCGGTAGTTCTCGAGATATGCGTAGGACAGATACTCACTCACACACAGAGATTTCGTGAATATTTGGCAAAAATAGGTGAACATTAAGCAAAATAGATCTACAAGGTCACAACAAGGCAAAACGCCTTTGTCAGGGTGTGATCATGTACTCTAATTTGATCCATTCCTCTCATCCTTGTTGTCCACAGTTAAAAATATTTTCTTAAATACGTGTTTTGTCGTAATAAGATATGAAAATCACAGGCGTTCATGGCCTGTGTACACTCACGTGCACACACAGCTCAGTCTGCTCCCAGTTTTAGCTCCCTATCTTAAGTCCCAGTGAAAGCCTTTCTTACAACCCTGTGAGGTTATGGTCAATAGTGTGATCCGTCACAGTTGGCCAAACCAGACAGGCCCGCGGCCCTCTTGAGACTTCTGGACCAGCTGTGGGGCCTGGAGAGCTCTCTACACTTTTTCCTGAGTAATTATTTTTCTCCACTCATGTCTGTCTTGTCTCTCTCCCTCTCTTTGTGCTTTCATTTATCCTCCTCTCTCTCTAACTTCTATGACTCCATCCCAAAGGACCGCACAGGAACCATAGGTTCTGGTTACATCCAGGCCCACTGGACTGAGCCAGTAGCACAGCAGATATGAAACCCAGACATATGCACAGTGCACTCTTGTACATGGCTGCATACAGTATAGTCTTATCATAATGCAGAAATGTGTGGCGGGGTATTGTAATCGCTCCTCTCGAATTTCATGACACTTGGTGGGAATGGAATTAGGATGACCCGAAAAGATGATTAACTAAAAGTCAAGATTACAATAAAAGGGCAAAACTACATAATTGGTCATATCAGTACATTTTATTAAGGCTTGCAGTTGAAAACATTTATAATAATAAAACTTATGCTACTGTTCTTGATTTTGGTAGTCGTACATAATCATCACATTGTTACAGTTTAAGTGTTTGTCATGCTATGGGCATTGTATCCAAGATTTCTCATATCTCTGACATTGTCCTTGTGTCCTCTCCCCCTCTGTCTTTCTGGCAGTCATGGACACACAACATATCCAAGGAGAAGGAGTTTCTCCGCAAGCTGGTGAAAGCCAATGTCATCAATGACCTGACGAACGGGATATGAGTTTACACCCACCCAAGTGGGTTCCTTCTGCCTTTGCTGCCCCCCCCCCCCCTACTACAAAAGACACTGGGACAACTGTGGGGGAGGGCGGGGACGGAAGAAGGACCCGTAGAAACCGTGGTGGTCCCCACACTGCCTGAGTTTTTATATCAAAGGAGATTATCAAAATGAATAACTATAAAGAAAAGCGGAAAAATCTAGGGGAGGGTTTCTGTGGAGAGACGCACACACGTGCCTTCTGAACCAAAGGCTCCTGCTGGCTGCAGTAGGAGGGACACTGGGAGGGAAAGAGGGTCTGACCATTGACAGTCACAGGAAGATCCGATTTTCCCCTCACCGCCCCACATACCCCTTCTTAGCCCATCCCTTCTACTCCCTCAAATCCCTCTCCCGGGGGTCAGCAGAACCCTCGGTTAAAGGGCAGAGGAGTACGACAGCACGGCCGACAGGGGGACCACCTGAAAGACTGATTCATATGAAAAGACAAGACGGAGAGCGTAGGGACGCAGTGCCAAACGTACCTCGTAGAGAGGGGAGAGACATTCACCCACCCTCCCCCCCACTCCCCTCTCTCTATCTAACTGCCTGAATGTATTCTCACTTTCCACAGTGTAAATATCAAAGATTTTAGCGTGCTTTTTAACAAGCTGCAGCGACAACCCACCCCTCTCTCCCTGAACTGACCAGAAACCTCTGATTGGTTCATTATTTCTGTCAGGCCGAAGGCCGGGGATGGAGTTTTTGCCTGTCTGTCTGTGTTTGTTTGAATCCGGAGCGAATCTCGCAGACCGCTGGACCAATCGGCGTCAAAAGTTTTGTGCACACTGCCAGTAGACCAAGGAAGACAATGCACGCCAAATCTTTCAAATTGGCCTCATGGTGGCGCTATACTAGCCCGCTTTACATTTTTGCTTATAACTTTTGAAACTTGGGTCATACAATCAGAATTTAATCATGACATATTGTTCAGAAAACACATTTTGCTACTACTCCTACACATCTCTGGAGTCATGTGATGAATGCATCTTCCAGATTTTTCATATTCCATTCCGATTGGCTATAATTGCATTACAAAGTTTGCTCGAGGGCCCTATTTTGACACGACTCGGGAGTCATGTGACAATGAACGTAATGTTTGCTTGTAATAGGCTTAAGAAATTGTGGGAGGGGCCTATTTCTTAACAAACAATGCTAAACATCATGACATGAATGTAACATCCAATCAACGCCAAATTGGAATCTCTTGTTGACTGGCCTCTGTGGAGTGCACCTTCAAAAGCGCTCTCACTTCTGCCCATAGGGGGTGCCACAAATGCAAAAATTTGAACCATATGTCATAGAAACACTATTTAACTCTGCAGCTTCCTCGGGTCCTGATGGCTGCAATTACACAGCCCTGGGTAGGCCATCTGGCCTGGCGGAGAAATGTCCTCCGTGGAACGCCCCTTTCTAGTTAAATTAATTCCTCATTGGTCCCTTCATTTCTCTTCTCTTCCACCTCCTGCTTGTTCTTCACTATATATCATGTCCTGTTCTCACGCACACTTTCTCTTGCACCGTCTGTCATGTTTAGTGACAGTACTGTTTTCGTTGCCTGTGATTCGCCCCAGACTGCGTCACACGCAGCCATGTCCTGCTGCAAGATAATCCCAAATTGGATGGGATGACCTTTTCATAATATACACATCACATAATCTCCACATGAAATGAAATCATTTCTTATTTTTTAACATGTCCGAGTTCAAGGTAACCAGTTTGTTGATACTTAAGCCTCCAAGTGATAGTCTTTTATTTACAGATCTGTTTTTGTTGATTTTATTTTTTTAAGGTCTATTTTAATTATTTATATTGCTACAAGTTCTATGGTCCCAATGTTATGGTCACAGGCAGGCCTGCTATGTTGTGTTCTTGTTTAGATAAGTCGCACAGATGTGTGTTTCTTCCAAATTTGCCACAATGTGCTTCCTTAAGACTAGCAGTAAAGTTTTGGTAGAAGCAGTGTTAAAGTACACCTGTCCCATCCTCCAGATATGGTTTAGTATTAGATTTATTTTAAGTATTAAAGGTGCAATAGGCAAAGTTCTTGAAGTAACAAGAAATTAAATTGTCATAACACCAACAACCAGCTATTGGTAATTCCTGTGTTGTGAGAGACAGTGCAGCATCTGAATTATTCCTTTTCTCTGTATTTGGGCCCTTCGCCCCTCATCGTATCTCTCGACCAATCAGGGGAGCTCTACGAACAAAATGTACCTGCCTCAGGTGGAATCTGGTAAGAGTGCATACCACATAAAATCTAGTCCGGTTTGAATCCAACCCGAGGCTCTTTGCTGCAAGTCATCACGTTCCCTGACCCCCCCCCCCCCCCCTCTCTGTCTCTATCTCTCTCTCTCTCTCTCTCTCTCTCTCTCTCTCTCTCTTAAAAGAAAATCTGCAGTAGCCTGGGCTAATTCCTCCAAAGTTGCCTTCTGCACTTTTTAATACAGAAATTCTATTCTACCACCATATTTTACAAGTACTTCTTGATTGCTGCCAATAGATACATAAAGGTAATTTGAAATAACTGGCAGTGCGGAAAGTGACTAAATTAAAATGATCTGGTGAGCATTAATTTCCTGTTAATCTCTAGGCTCAGTTTCAATGTAATGTAAAATGTTATTTTTCTTGCACTTTAAAAGAAAAAAGAAGTTCTTAAGAGACAGAAATTAGGGAGGTGTGCTTGATTGTTCCACATGAGAGGCCCTCCGACAACAAAAGTTACATCTGCTGCAGCAGTATTTCAACATTGCTTCTGTGTAGCAATGGTTCAGTATTAAGCCTGAGTTATACTTAGTTGCGTGCAGGTGTTTCACGCTGAAAAAAAGCAGATCTACAAGCTCACAACGTGCCACAGTTTGGCGTGTTGTGAGCTTCTAGATCTCGAGCTTCTAGATTCAAGACACTGGCGCAACTAAGTATAATTCAGGTATTATGCAGTACAACCTTCTGCTTCTCCCTCTGCTAATCCAACCAAACTAAAACATGTCATGTTAGGTCTACTTTCTACATTTTTATTACACCAATAATCAGATGTGTACAGTGAGGGTGCATTATGTTCTTTGTAAAGTCTGCTTTACCAAAGCAGGGTTTTTTGTTCTTGTTTCAGGGTTTCAGGGTTCTGTTGTTTCAATGACAAATGTTTTGTGTGTTTGATGTGTAGGTGTTTTTTTTTGTTTTTGTTTTTTGGGTGGGGGACTACTCTATAGGTGAATCATCTGTTTTTTACTGCTTTGTTGGAAGTGCATACTCACTGTACTCTGTACAAAAATATACGTTTTCTTCTTCCTTGCAAGCGATAGGTTACATTTGTTACGCAGCAGCAGTCTCTGTCTCACTCGTGCTCTCTCTCTCCAGCAGGGTTCGGTATCCCACATGTGCTCCTTTTCCCAAGAAAAAGAACACATGGCATTGTGATCTGTCCATTAAGACCAGTTGGAATCCACCTGGGTTTTGAGGGAAGAGATCACTTTTTGAGGAACCTTGTTGGAGCCTTTCAGAGCTAAGGTACAGGGAATAGCTCAGACATTGCACTATCTATCGGCAAGACGCGATCAGCGCCACCCATCATACTGTAGAGAGGGTCTGACCCAGTGAGGTGTGAACCAGGACTCTTCCTGTTACTATGGGTCACTTGTTCATTTGCTAAGCAGGATTTGGGCCCAGTCCGTTTCAGGTCCAGAAAAAGAAGAGGGCTTCTGTAATTCCAGTTGGTAGTGAGTCAACTCTTAAAGCAGACATTTAAGAGTTGAGACCAAGTTTGTGATAAGCCCTGATCTTTTTCTGAGTTATTTTCTTTTTTTCCCCTTGAACTGAATTTTCTGAATGCTGGACTGTAAGGACTTGAGACGCACCGGGACCACCTGCTTTGCTATCATCACCCCCACCTGCTCATCATAAAGCAGAATGTATTATATTGGTATTAGGGTAGTAATGGATATTTAAAGATTTTTTATTTTTTTTAATTTAAACATTGCACCTCACCTCAATTCATAACATGATCAATCAATCACCACACTGTCTGACCTCTAGGCACATCATTATCACCGGGAGGCCATGAACACGATCAAGTGTTATCATTTCCTTTTTATATACAGGTATAAATGACTGTCCTTTCTGCAACTTGTTAATAAATACGTTTGTAAGTGGATATTCTGACAGTGCGTTAATGCTTCTCTCCTGCCGATCAAATCTGTTGTGCAGTTATCTATATATTACCAAACGGCAGCAACAGTTTTTCAGATTTTGTCTGATTATGTTAATTTATAGCATATTATGTCTTGTATAGTAAATTCTTAAATGTCTACATTGCTGTTGTGTATGCACAGAGTCAATTTAATTATGTCTAAAGCAATGTATCTCAATCACATGGTGGTCACAGGCAAATCACAGCTTTTTAAACACTTAAATCCTAGAGACTTTGTGGACTGGTATCCTCCAGGGGTCTATACTTGGCCCCTTATTCACCTTATTCCTGGTACACCCGCCGTGGGCGTGGCCAGGTAGGGGGGGTGGAGAGCCCCATATCAAGGGGTTTCCTGTTTACCACTGTTGCCATGTCTGCTTATAATAAGCGACTTTGGATTTGTGTAGTTGCTTATTTGAGCTTGCTTCCTAATGTTTTTTTAAACCAGTGAGTCCCATGTGTTTTTCATGTCAAGGACCCCCAGATTAATATGTATTTGTCTGCGGATCCCCATCTGAAAATATTTTGTGCCAGGAACCCCCATACAAGATTTGTGTTAAAATGTTTACATTTTTTCCCAATATTATTTGAAAATGGCAAATCTACGATGTGACGTGTTGTGATCTTGTAGATCTGTTATTTTCAAATAGCCGAGCCCCCTATAAGTGAGTTTTGGACACCGACCAAAAAATGTGTGTACCCCCTAACCCTTCCATTGTTAATGCAAATCGATACTTTTTTCATATCAGCCAATCACATTACAGCTAGTGTCATCACCACTAACTGTAATGTGATTGGCTGACTTTGCAAATTCAGGACTGTGATTGGCTAGCGAAACACATGACACATGTGCAGCCCTATGAATAGCAGTATGGACTTTAAAAAAAGTCATTTATCCTTTTTTTTAAAGTGAGTCATGTTGTGATGACCACACACCGCCCACTTCACACTGGGTGTGATTTTTTTAATATATTTTTGGCTTTTTCTGCCTTTATTGATAGAATACAGTAGACTGGCAGGAAATGAAGAGAGAGAGATGGGGAGTGACACGCAGCAAAGATCGCCGGGATCGGGAGTCGAACCTGCGACACGCAGTCAGACTGCATTAACAGCCTACAGGTGCTACGCCAGCTGTCCTGGCCCTAGTTGCTGCTTTTGGGCTTGTTTCTCTGACTAAATCTGGCAACACACTGCATTACACCTGCAGCCTACTAGGGAGGAAGTGCCCAGATATTGAATGAAGCAGCAGAAAAGGGCAATGGCGCCGCCCTGGAAAAAGATCAAGAATAATATACTTGGTCCACACCAGATCTCTTCCCTGAAATTAAGATCTTCATGCCCACAATGCATTGCAATGTGTTTTATGCAGTCGCTTGTACTTGTAGATCTGCTATTATCAGCGAAAGTTCTCCTATTATGCCCAGAATAGGGACGCTATGCTTCTTGTGATTAATAGAGAAATACCATGTTGTCAGATATATGACATCCTGTAGGTCCTGACTTCATGGTGAAATTCTGGTCTCAGTGCTAAAACCCTTGTAAACCACGTCTTTAGAGGCTACAGCGGGGGGTCTGCACTCTTTGCAGGAGGCCCATCTAGACGGGATGTATGGCCTTCACAGGGAGCAACACTAGAATGATCGTATTCAGAGGCCCCGCGCCTCATCTAGCCTCATCTTATTCACGTCCCATATGTACAGTGCTCTATTATTGCTGTCCGTGTGTCCATTAGTCTGCCGAACAGGTTACGAACCCCAGGAAACTAACAGCCGAGATGAAGGAGGGATGGAACAGGGGACCGTGGAGAGTAGGATTTCCTCTCCTCCACTCTGTGCGCTGTCTTCTACCTGCAGAGACAGAGGAAATCATTTTTCAAGTCCCACTGTACACCGGACTTCCTCTCTAATGGACTCTCCTTTTCTCCTGTGTGTTTATGTCTATCCCACTCTGTCCCATGCTGCATCCTCTCTCTCTGCTACACTCACTTTCTCTGTCCTTCCTTCCAAAGCCTCCCCTCCCTCCCTCCTTCTGTTTTTCTGTCTGTTCCATGTCTTAGCCCCTTGCATTTGTTTCCCTTCACTTGCCAAGCCCTTATGTGGGATCTAGTTTCATTGCAGTAGCCCTGAGGGACCCATCCAAGACCTAACTTACACACACACACACACACACACACACACACACACACACACACACACACACACACACACATTACTCAGCTGCAGTAACCCTGATATGTGTTCACACACCCCAACGCTAACTATGAACACACAGAGGAGTGGTGCTGAGAAAAGCGAGCGGGGGTCGCTCCAGCTGGTATAACCGAGGTGAGGTGGAGGAGGGTGGGCACCGAGGGGCTCTTAAAGCGCCCCTGGTGAACCATTCAAATCCCGCCGTTAACGGGGTGCCAGAAACACCTCCGTGGCCTCCGGAGTCACGCTTTACTGACCACCAACACCCCTCACCCTGGCTTCTCTTGACTCAACAAGACTTCACGATCCCCGCGGGAGAGACCCCAGTGATCCTTTCTCCGTCTCATTCTCTCGCACGCCCTCTCTTTCCCCTTTCTCTCTCTCTCTCTTTGGCCTCTCTCTACAGAGGGAGGATATTTACCACCTGGGAGCTCCTGAGGCAGCTGGCTGGGGGCGGCCGTTGCTGTTTTGTCCTCGGTGTTCCTGCACCCCTTCAGCTGACGGGCCTTTTATTCCCGGCGACAGCTCCTGGACCCCGCCTCCTCTCGCCGGAGCAGGAACGGAGGAGCCTGCAGCCCCCGGGCCGAAACCTAAACTCCCTCATAAAAATGGGCTGGAAAAAGAGAAGGAATATACACACACATACAGGGACTCACACAACACAGACAACATCCGCTTTTTGCTCTGTTTACTTTAGACTGGGTCATCTGAGCTGAAGGAAAACACCCTCTGTCCCCCCACACCAACTCAATCCCTGTCACGTTTCCACCTTCTAACTGACCTTTGTCTCTCTGAATGTGGTGCACCTGGTACATCGCTGTCATTTACATGAGCCGCTAGATGGAACTGGATCTACCCCCCCACACCCTAACCCACCTTGTCAGCTTTTGAAGACACCCCTGCTTGTCTTAAAGATTTTCAATGAACTGTCACCTAATCTAATGTACAAAGCTTTCCATAGAATGCTGCTCTAAAACCTCTTCCAAGAAGACGTACTAAGTTGATTACTTGAGACTCTTAAAAGATGAGCCGAACATTTTTGATTCTCCCAGTGCCTCTCTTTATGGACAGCAGAGGCAAAACAGCCATTCAGAGATACATCTGCGAGTTCCTCCAGATTACAGGCACAGCCTATCCTCCTAAGTATGAAGCCTAATGTATACTTGGTCATACAACTGTGTCACTCGCCAAACAACAGATTTTCAAGTTAAAAACATGACGTATCGTGTCTCAATCTCCTTGCTCATGGTTATGGCACTGTACCTCAATTTCTTGCCAGCTGTGACAATGCCTTTTCCACCTTCCTCCATTTCAAGCTAGTGGAGAAAGAATATTTTAAGACTAGGAAGCCTCTTTTTTATTTCAGAGGAAAAGTGGGACCAGAACAACATCTGGAAGTTTCTTCTCTTCTGTCGAAACCGAGCAACCAACATTCACTAAGTGCCATGCTGTGGTCTAAGCTGAACATTGGGTATATGACCTTAAAAACAACTTAATGGGCCTTTTGGAAAAACAGACATTAAGAGTGACAGGATTAGCTATGGCCCTTCCACCCACCATCCACCCATCCCCTCACATTATGAACGCCTGTAATCAAGGCATGTGTCAGAGGTTTGCTTTATGCTCTGTGGATATAAACAGTGACAAGCTTGGAAAGAGAATATATTATGCCTTTCGTGGAAGCTGCAGGAAACCAGGGCTGAAATACAACTGATGAACTCTGCAGGGCGTCTAGGGGGTTAAAGCAACTGTCACGTAATGGAAAAGTCCCAACTTTGATCCATGCTGCAGTCATGTGCCCTTGACTGTTTGGCCAAAACAATCAAGCCCTACCTGCTCTCTCAGTGAAAGTTACTCTGGAAAAAATGTAAACTGTAAATTCCTGCAGATCAGACACGTTTTTATGCTGTTTTTGCCTCATGAATTGATTTGAAAAACACTGCGTTGTGGATTCGCCCTGACTTTGACTTTGTCCTCCAGACATTGGATGAGTTGGGGTTTCAGGCAGATGTGGTTTCCCCGAATGTAAAGGAAAACAATTTGGGAAAAATTTGGGAGGCTGGACAGGACCCAAAGGGCAGGCTGCACAGGACCCAAAGGGCAGAGTCACCTTTGGAGGCAAAGAGAAACAAAGAGAAGGGAGGAATGCGGAGTGTGTGCAGTGAAAGGAACTACGCATTAAGGATAAACTGGAGGGAGATGAGCGCTCTTAAAGTCTGTCCTTCACATCCTTCTTCTGTCCCTCCTCTCTCTCTATACCCTCCTAGGAATAGATTCATACCTTTCATCCTGGGATTGGAGCCTAATTTATTCTTTGTACGGAAGTGTCGCTCATTGAAAATTTTGGATTTTAAGTTAGTGGCATGGTTGTTTGACAAAGCCCTCAACCAATTAACCCCATCCCACCCCCATCCCACCCACCACCTTCATGCCTTCACGGCTTGCGGTCGACCCTAGACCGCCTCCAACAGCCCAGCCCCACAGCCTGTAACCATGGAAACCAAACTACTGTGCATCCCCAGAACGGCAGCGTCACTTTCTAGAACAAAACCAGAGCTGGTTTTCAAACCAGACATTTTTCTAAGAACAGATTATATACCTCATCCAAAAACCATAAAGGTCTTTATTTTTTCCCTCTTTTTCAGCCAAGTGGCATTTGATGTCTGAACCATGTTTTATTTTTATGAAGGGATTGTGAAAAGTCCTTGTAGCTTTAGCATTACCTGCACTTGCTGGCTAATGAGAGGTCTGCAGGCCTACTTCTGCGAGCAATTTCCTTCAGGCATTCCAACACAGTAGAAAGGTTGCCCTCAAACTGGGCACATGCTGTTCACAGTGGAGGCAGGAAACACTAGAGCAAATATGCTTTTTAATGGGACAGTGCTTTGTCCAGTTACCCTAGCATGAGCTTATAGTGCAGTACATGACAATATATATATGTGTTATTTTTTTCTTTGTTTACAATGCACTTACAACAATACGCACAGCAATTGGTTGAGAGGTTCTCGATACATGCAGAGGTACACAGAAATGTATGGAATTTATAGAGATGGTTTGACTGGTGATTAACCAGCCGGATGACATCTCCAGTAATGGAGGTTTAATAGACTATGTTCCATCTCACAGAAATTGTACACCTAGTGAAGGGTTAAGATCAAGCAAAAAGTTTACTAAAGCATGCACATCCATGATACAATACCAGGTGCTGCACAGGAGAACATGTGAAAACAGGAATAATAGTCTGCACATTGCTCCCATGACGCTTTAAACATCAGTTAAGTAAAATATCCATGGGAGCATGATCCAGTATGTGAACTCTGTTTTTCTGTTGTCAAGGATTAAAGCGGTAATCCATAAGGTTTATGTCCCGCTTTGCGAGGGGGAGATATTGCACTTATAGGCTTGAGGCAGTACTAATCCTGGTAAGACACTAGGATTTCTCAATGGAAGAGTATAGGGAGACCACCTCCAACCACAGTGCAGATGTGCTAGTTAGATTGTACTAACAAAATCCTCCATACAGATTGGTTAAAATAAAATCTTATACATTGAAATAAATTGACATAGTATCCTTCTTTATCACATCCATGTAAGTTATCCTCTGTGCACCTACTATGTGGCTTTACCATGCATAGGTTCTCATAGGAGTAGGACAAGTTTTGAAGCGATGTGGTCAGGATAGTGCATACATTCATTGGCTATACAGCCTCTGTCTCCTTTGACGTGTCTTTGTGGTCAAGACCATGGTTTTATTTTCAGCTGAAGTCCCACTCTTTGGCATTCCATTTCAACTGCCAGCTAGAGCTCACCAGCTTGCTCAATGGCGTTTGATATGAACACAATATCTGCAGTCAAGGTAACTGATAGGTGGTACACAATGACTCCTGAGTGTTATGGTGAACCTGAGCTCCTCTTCATATCCAGGTCAGAGAAGTTGGTGGCTCATGCAACAGCACAAGCTGATAAATAGTCAAGTAAATCTTTACTTGCCATAGCCTCAGAGCCACACCCCCATTCCTCATTTTGGGTATTTTTGTTACTATACATTTTAACATACATGAAATTCTTCCCCTGCATTTATTTACCCATCCTAAATATTAGAAACAGTGGGCACTATTAATATAGCACCCAGGGTACAGTTAGGGGTTAAGTGTACTGCTCAGGGACGCTTCGACACGTAAATAGACTTGGGTGGGCAGGGTGGGCAGGGGGGTGAACCGGGGACCTTCTGATTCCCAGATGGCCTCTACCCATTCAGCTGTGGCCGCCCCGGTCTTTGCTACACCATGCCACACCCTGGTCTTTTCCAGACTGCTGATTTAGACCATAAGATTTGCCCCCATGGTACCTGAAATCACTGACTCTTACTGCTAGACATGGAGACTTATAGTTGAAGTACTTGCAAATTAGGTGCCAAACAAAAACAAAGTGCATTACAATAACAAAGCATTATAAGTTACAGTAGCGTTTCCCAGTTGGTTTCACACTGGGACCCAATTTGTGTTGATTGTGAACTCAGGACCAGTGCATTAATATTTCTCTATTGGCTCTTAGTCTGCGACCCTGCCAAAACATCAAGCGACCCATTTCTGGGTCACAACCCACAGATTGAGAAACATCGCTCTTAAATAGTGACACAGATCAAATAATAGGTTAATTTTGTTGACTGTTCTACTTGTGTGTGCGTGTGTTTGTTGGTACTGAACACATACGGTACCAGCATGTGAGCGTGTGTACTCGTGGTTCTGATTCATGTATGTGTTGCCGTTATGCTTGCACAGGGCTTAACTCTGGGTGTACAAACAATGACATGCTCCAAAGCTTCTTACCATAGTGAACAGGACATCATCATCCATCAAAGTTACTGTTTAGGCTCTCTGCCATACAGAACCTGGGACTGCTCCCAACCTGTGTTATATCAACACACATCTTAGAGCTGGCCCAGCCATATTTATAACATTGATATTCCATATGTTTCGATTGTCATCACATATTCTCCAAACTTCCCTAATTGCCCAGTTCCGTATGTACTCAATGCCTGAATAACAAGGCAACAACAAAGAGAGGAGGAGATTTTGGTGAATTATTTTCATTTCCATTTCATCGCTTTTGGGCAGAAACCTTTTATCTCCATATTTCATCTTTGAATGTTTTTTAATAAATTAATGGCCTATTTTATACTTTGCCATATGACAGCATCGCGCAAAAGTAGTGAAAATAACTGATTTACAAGCTGTCATCTACACGTGTCACCATGTATTGTGTAGATCGGCAATTTTTACTACTTTAGAACCTTTTCACTTCCAATGACATGCCCAAAATAAGGACACAAGGTTGAAAGTCTCTGTTTTATAAATATTTAACCAATAATAAAAGATATTAACAACAGCTTGTGACTAATAACTACATTGGATCCGGTGGAACACAGGTCCTTTTTTCCATTTCCTGAAAAGTAATTGTTTTGGACATTCATGGTTTCCGCCTGATAGCAACGATTTTACAACTCCAATGATAACAATATTTTTGATGTCTTGATGTTGAATTTCAATCTGTCATGCTGAAGAACTAGATCTATTCCCCAGCCTCAACACATGTATCTGGAAAACATGAATTGCATTGCGATGCAACCAGTTGAAACACTGTTATCACACTTACTGCCTTTATTTACGTAGTGATTTATCAGATTTCTTTTTTTTTGCTTTTGATATGAAAATAATGATACCTGTATTTTGAGTCATGATTGAGTTTAGTTACAGTATATTTTATTTATCCCTATGGGGCAAATTTGACCCATTTAAACCATCCTAAATGTTAGGAGCAGTGGACAGCCGTGCACAGCAGTGCCCGTGATCAGCTTCAGCTGCCTTAGAGGGCACTGCCAGGAGTAAGTTCCTAACGTGTTTCTTTTGGTGTGGGAAGAGACTGGAGTACCCAAGGACACCCACGTGAACATCATGAAAACTCACACACAGAAAGGCCACAGTCAGGTCAGGTTCTTGATGTGAGGCAAGAGTGCTAACCCACTGAGCCACCGATTCATTGACATCACACATGTCCACAAATGTTCATGCACAGGTTCATGTAATTAACAAGCAACTCATTCTAACTTCCTTGTCATTCTCTTTCTTTTTCTCCTTCCCTCCCTCTCACTCCCCCACTTTCCCCAGTGTTATTGAGCTCATCCCAATCGTTTGATGGTACATGCTCATTGCTGGCATGTCGTACACCTCGGCTGTGTACATTACTGCCCTGCTGGACTGGCTTGCATATTATTTTTAGCTCAGCGGCAGAGAGTGAGGGATCCTCCCTGGGTTTTGTCTGTGCCGCAGTGTAGGAGAGTGCCTGCCGAGGAGAGGGAGAGCAGCTGTTTGCCCAGTCTTTTGTCCTCCGCAGGGCCCCAGTGTTTGCCCTGCAGGGAGTGCCTCAGCTGGAGGGCCCTTCTGTGTGTTGCGGAGGTTGGTTGCTGGGGTTGCCAGGGTAGGTGGGTGGAGTGGTTAGTTGGAGGCAGTACGCAGTAAAATCCGGAGTGTTCGTTTAACTCTGAGAGTGTAGGAATTGACCCATAAGAGTCAGACGAAAACTCTCCAGATTTGCCATTTGTGCCGGGCTCCCTGCAGAGTTGAGGAATCCCCTTCTAACTCATGCATCATTTTGACAGCTGACTTGGTGACACGGTTGGTTCGTGAGAGAGAGGCAAGGGCATGAGTGTGCAAACATCAAAGAGGGTAGCAAACATGCAATGTGTATACAGTATTTTTGCATTTGCAGGTCTGTCTGAGTGCATGCATGGTTATGCATTTTTGCATAAGTGTGTGTTTAGTGCAAGTGTGTGTGTGTGTGTGTGTGTGTGTGTGTGTGTGTGTGTGTGTGTGTGTGTGTGTGTGTGTGTGTGTGTGTATTGGTTTGCATGCGTGTGTGTAAATGTCTGCTTGTGTTTGCCTACATGTGGAATGCAGTTAAAGAAAATTCAAATTTATGAGAAGTGGATGTGTAAACAACAGTGAGAGGGATGTTACCACATTCTATAAAGCATGACTGGATCATCTGCGCATTTACACAGCGGGCGAACACAGAAAGCCCCACCAAATGACTGTCCTATATTCACAGTGGTTCTCAACCAGTGGTCCGGGGACCACCAGTGGTCCTTGAGTGGGTTCCAGGTGGTCCCCAGCTAAATGATGGAGAGTTGGTATCCAAATGGACACTTATTGGGTAGATCTTTAACTCTATGCTCTCAAGAGTTAAATTATTGTTAATCATCTGCATTACTTAATTTACAAGAAGTCTACACAATTAGAGAATGTAGAAGAATTGTTATTTTGATCAACATCAATACAGCATGGAATTGTGGACAAAACAACAAAATATGTTAAGTCTTTGGGTCTGAGAGGCTAAATCTCATCAAATGCCGAATAAATAATGGACCTTGATATGAAAAGGGTTGAAACCCACTGCTATATGACAATATGCTGTGTGTGCCCTTCCTCCCTCCGGAGGAACAAAAAGACATTGGAGCTCAGCTATGTGGATGGATATGGATGGAACGAACAGAAAGAATCTCAGTGCGCTCTGGTTTCAGTGTCTTTGACAGACAGAGAGCGGCGTAGTGTTCTTCTTACGCATAGTATAGCCTCCAGTCCTATGAGGTGTTGTTGGTTGACTCCCGAGAAGAGAAGACCCCGGAGGAGGAAAGAAAGTGTCTCTGCTCACTGGATATGTTGGTCCAAAGAACGTCACTTTTGACCACAATAAGAGGACACTTTGGAGACGCGGACTATAACAGCGCAAAGTTGTGACGCACGGAGTTGTGATGTTCCTTTTGACCGGCGGAACGTTGGCTTTTCTTTTTTAACATCTGAACCTCAAATCAAAGCAACGACCTGGAGGACATAATACGAAAGGAAAAAAAAACGAACAAAAAAATCATTACTGTGATGTTTGATTTATGAAATAAGCAAACAGTGGACCATTATTATTGCCCATCTCTCTTGTGTGCTCTTGATATTCTGCTCTCAAGCGTGGAATAACTTTATCCGGAACGAAAGTTTATGATAAGTCAAGACTCGTTTATCCATTTAGTCTAATTATGCCATTTGCTCGCGGCAAGACTGAACATGTTTGTGGAGGTAAGATAATGGAACGTCATGCCTGAGAAACTGGCTTGATTGCATTCTATATGGTTAGAATATGAATCACACAATGTAAACACGTGTGTCACAACATTGTGTGTAATGAAGCTTAGTTTCATAGCCTCGCTTTCTCTCTCACTGATCGCTCTCATTCACCTTTTTATGTCGTTGATGTAATCCGAAATATAAAACACCCTAAAAATAGATAGTCTAGGCCTACTACAGCCAACTTATACAATTAGTACAATTTATGAAATGCGTGACCCGAATAGCTTTGTTCACAGGCAAAGATGAACATGTTGACATATACCACAATGTTGGTTATTAACAGTGGTGGAAAAAGTACTCTCATGTTTTACTGTAGTAAAAGTATCAATTCTGCCATATAGAAATCTGTTTCAAGTAAAAGTCCAAAATTTACTTGAATAAAAGCAGCCTACAACATTATTAGTGTCAAAATGTAGCCTACTTCAAGTAAGTAGCCTACTCATTATGCAGAATGGCCCATTTCACAAGTTCGATATGAAAATATTCTAGCAAATAGCAGATATACTTCGGCTATTTTCAAATAGCCGAAGTATATATAAAGCTAAAGTGGTTATGTTTTGTAATAATAATTCAAATCTACAAAGTAGTAACTAGTAACTTGATTGAGGATTGATGTACTTTATTTA